>NW_006921812.1:4445411-4457926 GCF_000298275.1 Orycteropus afer afer | reverse complement strand
CTACTTCCGTAGTGATACTGCCTCGGAAACCCAAGGAGGGGTCGCTATGAGTCGGGTTTGACTCGACGGCACATAACAACAACAACAACAACTACAGATAAACACAGCACTGGACAGAATAAAAAATCTGTGAACTCTAAGTGTCACAGAACATATAGTCAACTGCAGATGCAAAACGGAACCTTAAAACACAAGAGAGAGCTAATGAGACCAAAGTTATTATTTTATTGTTTCTTAAATTTTGCATTAATTTCCTCTTGAGTTTGTAGTATTGTGTGTGAGTGTATGTTTGTGTGTGTGAAGACACAAATGTCTTTTGGAGAAGAGTATTCAGCAGCATTATGTTTAAGAAGTTGCGAACAAGACACATTTACAATATGGAAAAAAAAGACATAACAGTTATTATTTTCAAAGAATCATTGACAGAACCAAATAATGCTGAAACCATGGGAAATCAAAGCACAATTTTATAATATTTAAAGTTATTTTAAATAAATGAAAAAAGCTGTCTATACTTTTATAAGATTTGAAATCTATTGGAGGTTTTGATTATCCTCAAAAGTAATTTATTAGGATTATTTATTAAAGACAAAATAATTATACTCAGGAAAAAGATAACTGCAGAATTCTAAGGAATCTGAAAGCAAGAACTGGAAAGGAGAAAAATACGCAATGTCCTGTTCTTCCCATATTTGTATAAAACTTTATGACCTTCGTAAAAGACAATTTAAAGAATATTTGAACTGAATACAATGAGAAAAATATCCAAACCACCCAATCAAAATTCTGCAGGTTTCTAAACTTTCAAATTAACCTGACATCTGAAGTATTTTTAAATGTTTAGTGTCAAGGATTCTAAAGTATAATTATTTATCCCCAGTATTGTAACATAAATCTTTTTCTATTCTTTTTTTTTATTTTGAAAGAATAGATAGCACATATTTGCCAATTCATCAGTTTTCTCATGTACAATTTTGTAGAATAAAAATATTAAATACTTATTTAACTGTATTTCTACTTCTTTTTGCATTTGCTTTTAAAGTAACTGGACATGGAAGTTTTCAAAGATTATGTCACAAAAATATACTAATATAATATTTATAGAAAACTGATTCATTTAACATATTCTTTGTTTTTTATTTGTTTCTCAGGATACTTATTTTTTTAATATTTATATAATAATAAATATATAAATATTTGGAGATTACATTTGTAAATGTTTGCATCTTTGGAAGATATTTCCTTCCTCCAGGAAAATTTTGAATACATTAATATAAATGAATTGACTTAGGTTATAGAAATGATCTATTAATCATAAAATACTATACATGTTACACATTGAACATTTAGCAATAAATATGCTGAAAAGTGCTATATATTCATTCATACACATTCTAAAATTTGAAGATACAATTTCATAGTTATTTTTAGATACAGATTTCCAATTTTTTATTTGAAATACTTCTGATTTTAAGAAAATTTACCACTTTCATATTTTTTTTATTTTCTATTTGAGATTCAGTTGCAGACATGATGCTTGTCAAAAACCTAAATGCACAGAAAACACTAATAATTAGTGTAAATTAACATATTTATTATGAGTAGATACAATTAAATTTGGACAGTTTCAACTCAAATGTCTTGGGAAGGTACTATGAAGAGGAGACAATGGAAATGAGTTATATAGGTCATTGTCATGTTAATTCCTCAGGAGATAACATTGGAATACACATCCAGGGTCCATGGGTTGTAGAAACAGAAAATAAGGACATACCATATAATTTCCAGTAAGAACCTGGGGTTTCTGCCTCTGGAAATTTGGATACATATAGGTAATTCTCTAGAAGAGTTCAATACCTAAAGCAAAACAATCTCTAATCATCTGTTTACTAGACTATTGTTTGACTTGAAGGTGATTTTTGGAGAAAATGTTCTTAAAAGGGTTAATACTCTTAACTGTAGATTGCCTGAGTGAGTCACCCAACTCCATGAACCCAGAATCTAGATTCAAGGACAGTTAACATTGTTTCTCATGCTTATACCAATGAGTACTTTAGTTCATATATTCTACAAGCTAGAACACCCTCCTACTTAACCACAATATGAACATCAAAATCAGTTCATTATGAGTAATATCACTGCCATCCTATAAAAAAAGTCTTTCATATTTGAATTGCATCTTTTTGCCACAATAATTCAATCCAGAATCATATGTAACAATTACTTGCTACATATCTTTTGTTTAGTTCAGTTTAGAAGTATCCAAATTCTTGGTTTTACTGCCAAATTTCTGTAAAATAACTGTCAGTTTAGGTTTGACTGATATTCTTCATGCACACAATTAGAATATGAAATTTTGTTGGTAATATTACAGAAGTAATTTTATTCAATTTTTCATATTACTCTTGGTGTTAAATTTGATCATTTGGTTAAGGTGATATATATAAAAATTTTCTATTGCTAAATTACAAAATATTCAGTATATACTTCAACAGAGGTACTCTGAGGCTGTGCAATATCTCATCTCATTGTATCATCAAATATTGTCACACTAATTTTAGTATGCATTCACGAATACATTATGAATTAATTATTGCCAAATGATAACATTTTTAAATGCCTATACTTACCGCAAAATTTATTAGTTGGTATTTTAGTAAGATAGACTTCTCTTATTTCTCAGTTTATTGGGCAATCTACTTCCATAGAGATAAGACCTTGGACACCCACAGAAGGGTCGCTATGAATCCGGAACAAATCGATGGCAGTGAGGTTCTGTTTTTTTTCCAGTTTATATCAGTATGGGCACATGCATTCTTATTTTGTGCAGTGAATTTTAATAAGTTACTATAATTAATCATTTTCATACTCAAATTATCCCAGATTGATCAGTAAGAGCCCCTTCAAGTGGTGTTTGTGTCCTTCAGATATTTCCTCCAATTATAAGTCAAGAGTTCCTTAATGTCTGATACAAAAAGATGTTTCAGTTTCACCTTAAACTTTCTCTGCCCTAGCTCAAGAATCAGCCATCTCTCCAAGGAATCTTATACATCACAGTGGAGAATGGTATTGAGGATCCAAATCCTGCATATTTGTTGTACTTTCATTGTGATAGTGTTGTTACTTTTTCTTGGCCTTTAATTAGACAGAGCTATTAAATCTGAATTTATACTATATTTAGTTCTATATCAATATTTATCTCTATAATTATTTCTATATATGCCATCATCTCTTCTTCACACCTTCCTGACATGACCATCTGATATCCTTCTAAATGTTGCTGTCTTGGAAGAAAATGCCTTACTTGGGCCTGCATGTCTATAGCTTCGGACCAAAATATGCAGAATAGAAGGGACAAATAGAGGAAAGGAGGAAATAAGGGAAGAAGAAACACATACAAAAATAAATAAATAAATAAAACAGAAAAGGCAGGAGTTAGTTTTACATTTTCTTGTACTTTTTTTATTTAACCAGTATTTCAAGCAAATTTTATTATTCTTAAGCAAAATATAAATATTGTTTAAATCAATGAATTACATGTTCTCCCTTCTCCCTTTCAAAATCCTCATCCTAGCTCCAGCAAAGAAAGAGAAGGAAGAGCATTCCAGCCTAACCACTTTAATAAAGATCTGAGATGAAGAAAATTTTGTTTACAATAGCAATGCATCTATTTTTTACATATATATCACCTTAGATACTTATCTTACATTTTTGTATTAAATGGCTTCACACTTTCACACGTGCATAACACTTACCTTAAATACTGAACACTTGTTTCACTGCCCCTATTCTCTGCACCACTCTTCTTAGTTGATACCCAGTTTATAAAAAAATAAAATAATTAAAAAAAACTAATTGGTCCAAGGACAATATTTCATAATTCTTTCAATAAGTCTGCTTAATTTTTTTAAAAAAAGCTGCTTAATTTTAAAATTGTTAGAAGACATATTTGATTTCAATAAAATTTAAATACAATAGTGGATTCCATTAATCATCAAGGATTAAGAATGACCTTTCATTAAGCAAAAATTATAACAGCTGGATATTTTACATATTTATTTTAAATATCTTAAGCCCGCAAAGCTATATTGCTATCTTTCTCTATTTACATTAAAAATTTAATAAGCGCTTGTGAATATGCGTTTTTAAAGAAGCGAAAGTTTATAATAATAAGTGGTTAGCTGTTGTTAGAAAACAAATATTACATCAGCTTCTAGCTCTTTTTTTAATAACTTAATGCTCTCCACAGAGCAACAGCAGTTCATTATTTCAACTCAGAATACTGAAGAAATATATGATCATTATTCAGAAGATATATCTGATAAAGATGACCTATAAACCAATCAATGTAATTAAATGTTTCACTTGTGATAATCTTGCTGAAACAAATTTTGGAAATGTAAAGTAACAAAAAAAATATTTGAGATGAAATGGAATTTTAAGCAAATAACCTATTTGTCTAATAAACATCTTTACTACATTTGGTAAAAACTAAAATATTTCTAATAACAATTACAATTTTCTCTACAAATGAATTTTCAAGATATTTTATTTTGTATACAATAATATTATCACATAAAATTTTGATAAATATTACATAATATTCATTTAATATTTATAGAAAAATTTCATGAATATACATTAAATGATTAAAAAATAAAAACAACAACACACTTTAGTTATGATATTTCTAATGTATATTTTTGGAAGGAAGGTTGGGCAATCTACTTCCATAGTGATGGTGGTGAACTTGTTTTTTTATAATCTGAATATTGTCTTCAAATTTAAACTCACAATGTTGTTTTTAGGTGCCATCAAGTCAGCTCCAACTCATAGTGACTCTATGCACAGAACAAAACACTGCCCAGTCTTGTGCCAGCCTCACAATCTTTGCTATACCTGAGCCCATCCTTGCAGCCACTGTGTCAATCCATCTCTTTGAGGGCCTGCTCCTTTCTTCATTGATCCTCCACTTTTCCAAGTATGATATCCTTCTCCAAGGAATAGTCCCTTCTGACAACATGACCAAAGGAGGTGAGATGAAGTCTGGCCATTCTGGCTTCCAATGCATTCTGGCTGCACTTCTTCCAGGACAGATTTGTTAGTTCTTTTGGCAGTCTACAGTACTTTCAGTATTCTTTACCAACAGCACAACTCAAAAGCAACAACTCTTCTTTGGTCTTCCTTATTCACTGTCCAGCTCTCACATATATATGAGGTTATTGAAAATACCATGGCTTTGGTTAGGTGCACCTTAGTCTTTAAGGAGATGTCTTTGCTCTTTTTCACTTGAAAGAGGTCTTTTGCAACAAATTTGCCCAGTGTAATAAGTCATCTGATGTCCTGACTGCTGCTTCCATGGGTGTTGATTGTGGAACCAAGTAATATGAAATCTTTGACAACATCAATCTTTTCTCCATTTTTCGTGATGCTACTTATTGGTCCAGTTTTGAGGATTTTTGCTTTCCTTATGTTGAGATGTAAACCATACTGAAGATCGTAGTCTTTAATCTTCTTCAATAATTGTTCCAAGTCATCCTCACTTTCAACAAGCAAAGCTGTGTCATCTACACATTGCAGGTTGTTAATGAGTCTTCCTTCAATCTTGATGCCACACTCTTCTTCATACAGTCCAGATTTTTAGACTATTTGCTCAGCATACAGATTGAATAAGCATGATTAAAGGGTAACCCCTGGCACACTCCTGTCCTGATTTTAAACCATACAGTACAACCTTATTCTGTTTAAAAGATAGCCTCCTGGTCTATGTACAGGCTCCTGATGAGCACAGTCAAGGGTTCTGGAATTCCCATTCTTCTCACTGTTATCCATAATTTGTTATGATCCACATGATCAAATGATTTTGCATAGTCATTAAAACACAAGTACACATCTTTACTGGTATTCTTCATTTTCACACAAGATCCATCTGACATCAGCAATGATATACCTCTTTCCATCCAGTCCTCTTCTGAATCCAGTTTACGTTTCTAGAAGTTCTCTGTCAATATACTGTTGCAACCATTTTTTAATTATCTTCCGCAAGATTTTGCTTGCATGTAATATTAGTGATATTGTTTGATAATTTCCATATTCTGTGGGATCACCTTTGTTTGGAAAGGGTTGGAATGAGTACAAATATGGATCTCTTCCAGTCAGTTGTCCAGGTAGCTGTCTTCCAAATTTCGTGGCATACATGAGTGACTGCCCCCAGTACAGAATCAATTTGTCGAAACATCTCAATGGTATGCTGTCAATTTCTGGAGCCTTGTTCTTTGCTAATTCCTTCAGTTCAGCTTAGACATCTCCCTTCAATACCATTGGTTCTTGATCATATGCTACCTCCTGAAATGGAAGTACATCAACTAATTTTTTTTGGGGGGGGGACAGTGAATCTGGGTATTCCTTCTATCTTCTTTTGATGTTTCCTGCATCATTCAATATTTTACCTATAGAATCTTTCAATATCACAACTCAAGAGTTGCACTTTTTCTTCAGTTCTTTCAGCTTGACAAATGCTGAGAGTATTCTTCCCTTTTGATATTCTAACTTTAGGTCTTTGCATATTTCATTATAATAATTGACCTTGTCTTCTCAAGCTGCTCTTTGAAATCTTCTGTTTAGCTCTTTTATCTTGTCATTTCTTCCATTTGCTTTAGCTACTCTCTGCTCAAGGGCAAGTTTCAGAGTCTCTTCTGAGATCCATTTTGGTATTTTCTTCCATTCCTATCTTTTTAATGACCTTTTGTTTTCTTCATGGATGATGTTCTTGATGCCATCTAACAATTCTTCTGGTTTTCAGTCATTGATGTTCAATGCATGAAATCTGTTCTTTAGGTGGTCTCCAAATTTAATAGAGATATAATCAAGGTCATATTTTGACTCTCATGGAATTCTTTTAATTGTCTTCAACTTCAACTTGAACTTACACATGAGCAGTTGATAGTCTGTTCCAGTCAGGTTCTTGTTTTGGCTGAAGATATTGAGTTTCTCCATTGTCTCTTTCCACAGATGTATTCAGTCTGATTCCTGTGTACTCCATCTGGTAAAGTCCATGTCTATAGATACCATCTGTGTTTCTGAAGAAAGATATTTGCAATGAATATGTTGTTGTCTTGCAAAGTCCTTTCATGTGATCTCTAGCATTATATCTATCTACCACCTGGGCCATATTTTCTGACTACTGGTGGTTCTTCCTTGTTTTCAAATTTTGCATTGCAATCATTAGTAATAATCAACACATCTTGATTGCATGTTTGGTCAATTTTAGACTGCGGAACTTGGTAAAAATCGTCAGTTTCCTCATCCTTGGCTTTGAGGATTGGTGCATATATTTGCATATTGTAGTATTAATTAATCTTCCTTGTAGATGTATGGATATTATTCTATCACTGACGACATTGTACTTCAGGATAGATCTTGAAACATTCTTTGGGACAATGAATGCTGTGCCATTTCTCTCCAATTTTTATTCCAGGCTTAGTAGATTATATGTTTGGCTGATTGAAAATGGCCAAATCCAGTCCTTTTCAGCTCAGTGATACCTAGGATATCAGTCTTTATGTGTTCTATTTCATTTTTGACAACTTCCAATTTTCCTAGATCTGTACTTCTTACAGTCCATGTTCTGATTGTTATTGGATGTTTGCAGCTGTTTCTTCTCATTTTCAGTCATGCCACATCAGTAAATGGAGATCCCAAAAACTTTACTCCGTCAACATCATTGAGGTCAGCTCTTCTTTGAGGAGGCAGCTCTTTCCCAGTTATATAGAGTACCTTCTGACTTCAGGGGCTCATCTTTCGGCACTATATTGGACAATTTTTCAGGGCTATTCATAAAGTTTTCCAGTAATATATCAGACATTATTTCACTGCTATTCACAAAGTTTTCACTGGACAATTCTTTGAGAAGTGGATGGCCCCTCCCTTCTTCCAAGGCTATCTTAGTCTGGAAGCTTCTCTGAAACCTGGCCAACATGGGTAACCCTGCTGCTTTTGAAATATCAGTGGTGTAGACTCCAGCCTCACAGAAGCACACAAGTCACTACAGTATGACAAACTGACAGACAAGTGGAAACTCACAATAAATATCACAGAATTTAATTATTTATTTGTGAAACTCACATTAGATATCACAAATAAATAAATGCATATATAAACCCACTTCCATTGACTTATTATGACTCACAGCAAACCCCATTTGGTTTCTAAGGCAGTAAATCTTTACAGTAGAACAGATTGCCTCATCTTCCTTCTGCAGAGCAGCTGGTGGATTTGAACCACAACCAACATTCCAGTTAGTAGTAAAATGCACTAGAACTCCATTTACAACAGATATATTCCACACCAAATTACTATTTTTTTTTTTTACTCCAAGAATTGAATGCATTATTTACATCTTATTCAGTGCATTGATTTATTTTATTTTTTAAATTTTATATTTGGTTTTATTTACTACATGGTACATATCAACTGTAGAAAAACTAAATAATACAGTTAAGGAAAACAAAACAAAAATTTGTTATCACAACTCTCAAAGATAACTGCTATTGATATTGTGATATACTTATATTTTTAATTAGAAGTAAATATAAATAATATAGATGTATGTGACAGAGAGATACATATATAGGTATTTCACTATACATAAGCAAATACAAGAGGTCATATTATAGCTTATGTTTTGTCATTTATTTTGTCTTAATATATTACTTACATTTAAGTCAATTCATATATGCATTTCCTAACAAAAAAAAAAAAAAAATGATAGTTCAAATCCACTAGCTGCTCCATGGAAGAAAGAAGAGGCAGTCTGCTTCCATAAAGACTTACAGCCTTAGGAAACCAAATGGAGGGTTTCTCTGTGTTGGAATCTACTCTATGGCAGTGAGTTTTTTTCTATTTGTTTGTTTTTTATGGAGTTAATTGCCACCACTTCTCTGTCAGTTTGTCATACTTTGGTGGCTTGTGTGTTGCTGTGATGTTGGAAGCTATGGAATTGTTATTTCAAATGGCAAAAGGGTCACCTTTGGTGGACAAGTTTCAGTGGAACTTCTAGATTAAGATAGGCAAGGAAGAAGGACCTGGGTGTCTAATTCTCAAAAACTTGATCACTGAAAACTTCTTGAATTTCCATGAAACATAGTCTGATATTGTGCTGTAAAGTGAAAGAAACCAAGTTAGGTTGACATCACTCAAAATAAGGCTTGGGAAGGGCTTCTTGTTCAAAGAACAGTAGACTTTAATCATGTGGACAGAATCAAGCTTTTGTGATTTGTATTTGCTGATTTGCCGTAACTCAAAATGAGAAACTATTTGTTGCAAACGTTCATTAATAATTAGAATATGAAATATACAAAGTATGAATTTTGGAAAATTGGAAGTCATCAAAAATGAAATGGAATGTATAAAGATTTGGTATCCGAGGCATCACCAGAGACTCTGAAACTTACTCTTAAGTGGAGAGTAGCTAAAGCAAATGTCATCAATGATGACATAAAAGAGCTGATCAGAAGATTTCAACAGAGAGCTCGAGAAGACAAAGTAAACTATTATAATGAATTATACAAAGACCTGGAGTTGGAAAAACAAATGAGAAGAGCATGTTTAGACTTTCTCAAGCTCAAAGAATGTAGGAAAAATTCAATCCTAAATTTCCAATATTGGAGGTTTGCAACATATTGAACAATGCAGTAAGTATCAAAAGAAAATGGAAAGAAAAGGCAGAGAAAGACAAGATGCTGCTAAGACACTCTGCTAAACCTCTTTACAACAGAAACCCAGAAAAACTGACTGAAACAGATACCAATAATGATCCTGGGAATCTGAGCATCAAATGAGAGGATAAATAATTACATGGAGTGCTGATTAGAAATGGAGATGAAGCAAGGTCGATGACTGGGCAGAGAGAAGGATCTAGGGCCAGTTAAAGCATGATCATTTTAAGGCATAGAGGCATTATACAGGGATGCAGAGAAAACAGCTTAATGGAATCCACAAAGTAATAAAGACACAATGTAGAAAGACCTGGAGGAATTCAGTTCAGACATATCTATTGCACTGACTACCTTTTTCAACATGTGAGCAATACTAGTGCTATTATTGCAGGTCTTCTCCACAATAAAGAGAGATTTGTATCCACATTCCCATCAGTTATTCCACCAACCCACAGTAGCTGAAGAGTTTCCAATTGCTGTCAAGTTAATAACCAAAGAAGAATGCCTACACCACCCATCTAACAACAAAAAAAAAAACCTCACTCCCATCAAGTCGGTTCTGACTCATAGTGGCCCCTCATTGGGTTTCCGAGGTGGTATCACTAACCACTACAGAAATAGATTGCCCAACCTTCCTTCCGAGGAGTGGTTGGTGGGTTTGAACCTCCAGCCTTCTGGTTAGCAGTCAAATGCCTTCGGCACTATGCAACCAGAGCTCCCATATAGACATATAAAAATAAAGCAGAACAAACAAACAAAACAGACTGAAACAAACTAACATATAACAAAAAAATGAAAACAACAACTTTGAAATGTCTCAGAGACCACAGACAACTTAAATTCAAACAAATAAGCAGGGCAAAATAGCAGATGCCAATTATCAAAATAAAGAATGAGGGAATCATTCCAAGGAATAACATGTAACTGAACTACCTGATAAGTAATTGAATGCACACACACACACACACACACACACACATATAACCTTTCTAGAACTCAAGGAAAGCATAAACAAAAGAGAGGAAAAGATAGGCAATACCTCTCAAGAATTCAAATCAATAAATCAATGAATAAATCAATCAAGAAAAATACAAGAGAAAAATGATGAAATAAAAAGAAATTATAAATCATACAAAAAGACAATTAGAAATCCAGATTAACAGTAAAATCATGGAGCTAGATAATATATTTGAAGCATAAAAGTGTAGAATCAAACTGACTGAAGAATACATTAGCCAGCTAGAAGACTAATCCTTTGACACCAGTCTGTATGGAAAAAAAAAAAAAGAAAAAGAAAAACAAATAAGTAAGAGTTTTATGTGATTATATCAAGAGAAATAATCTACACATGACTGGAATTCTGGAAAAGAAGAGACAAAAAAAAAAAAAAAAAACTGTTGGATTGGCTAGCAGAAAACTTTCCCAATATTAAGAAGGAAAGATATCCATGCAATAAGTTCAGTGAATTCCATATAGGATAGATCCCAAGAGAAACTCAAGAAGACATATTATAATCAAACCTCCACAATCAAAGACAATGGAAGAATATTGAGAGCAGATAGGGAAAAATGAAACTTTACCTCCCAAGAGCAACCAATAAGACTAAGTTCTTATTTTTCAGCAGAAGTCGTGTAGACAAGAATGCAATGGGATGAGATACACAATATTTTTTGGGGAAAAAAAAATTGCCAACAAAGAGTTATACATCAAGAAAACAATTCCTCAAATATGGTGAAATTGGTAAATGCCCAGAGAAGCAGAACTTAAAGGAATTTGTAAAATCCTGACCAACCTTTCAAGAAATATTAAAGTGAGTCCTTTGGACAGAAAACAAACAATGAAAGACAACAACATAAGATTCACACACATGATAACACCATCTAGAAAAAGAATTCTCAAAACTAAAATAAACTTACAAAATGGAAAATAGAGAACCATAGATATTAATCTGTAAACAACAAGAACTATATACCCAAAAGAGGAGATAAATGGCATAATTACAGAACTGCAAAAGAAGAGGAAAGCAGGATGAAATCAAATTTATTACAGGATAACAACAAAGAAAATTAATAAGCCTACTAAGCAAAATAAGAAAGCAGAAAATCACAAAAACTTATAAACACAAAATCAAAAAAAAAAAGAGAAAGAAAATCAGATAAAATGAACTTAGCACTGGAAAATATTTGGAACAAATAAATCATTGATACCACAATAGAAAACATAAGAATGACAGCAGTAAATCCATATTTTTGTTAGTTGCCATTCAATAGACTCCAACTCAACTACCCTATGTGCAACAGAATGAAACAATGCCTGGTCCTGTGTCAGCCTCACAATCCAGCTACACCTGAGCCCATCATTGCAGCCACTGTGCCAATCCATCTTGTGAGGCACTTCTCCTTTTTTGTTGACCCTACACTTTTCCAAGTATAATATCCTTCTCCAGGGAATGGTCCCTTCTGACAGTATAATCAAAGTAGGTGAGTTAAACTCTGGCCATTCTGGCTTCCAAGGAGCATTCTGGGTTTACTTCCTCCAGTACAGATTTGTTAGTTCTTCTGGCTGGCCACGGTGCTTTCAGTATTCTTCACCAGTACCACAAATCAAAAGCATCAAATCTTCTTTGGTCTTCTTTATTCATTGTCAATCTTTCACATGTATAATAGATGATTGAAAACACCGTGGCTTGGGTTAGGTGCACCTAGGTCTTCACAGAGACATCTTTGCTCTTCAACACTTTAAAGAGGTCAGTATTTATGCAGAATGTGAATGTATTAAATGCACCAGTCAAGAGAAAAA
>NW_006921812.1:4433198-4434320 GCF_000298275.1 Orycteropus afer afer | reverse complement strand
GGAATGTGGAATGTAATAAATATAAATCTAGGGAAACTGTAAGTTGACAAAAATGAAATGGGAACCCATAAAGACTGATATCCTAAGCATTAGTAAGCTGAAATTGACTTGTATTGGCCCTTTTGAATGAGGCAATTATATGGTCTACAATTCCAGAAATGACAAATTGAGAGGAATAGTGTTGTTGTCATTGTAAGAAATAATATTTCAACATGTAGTCCAGAGTACAACATGGTCTGTGATAGGATAATATCCATAGCCTACAAGGAAGACCAGTTAATAAGATAATTATCCAAAGTTAAGCACCAATCTCTAACACTTAAGATGAAAACATTGAAGATTTATACCAACTTCTGCAGTATGAAATTGATGAAACATGCAGTCATGATCCCTTGATAATAACTAGTGATGTGATTGAGATGTGAAAGTTGGAAACAAAGCAGAAAATCAGTAGCTAGAATATATGGATTTGGTGATAGAAGTAACATCAGAAATCACATGATAGAATTTTACAAGACCAACAACTTATTCATTGCAAATACTTTTTCTCAACAATGTAAAATGTGACTATACATGTGGACCTCATTGGATGAACTACACAAGAATCAAATCTACTACTCTGAAGAATGAGACAACAAGGTCAAGCACCAACTGCCAAAGAGACCATCAATTGTTCAAGTGCAAGTTTTAGTTGCAGTTGAAGAAAATTAACACAAGTCTATGAGAGGCAAAGCATGACCTTGAGTATAACAAATCTCACTTGAAATATCACCTCAACACTACTTTTTACTCATTGAATACTAATGTCCAAAGACAATATGAGTTGTAGGATGACATCATATGTGAAGGAAAAAAAATATATCATAAAAATGACAGGAAAGATCAGAATGGATGTCAGAAGAGACTCTGAAACTTGCTCTCAAATGCAGAGTAACTGAAGTGAAAGGAAAAAATAATTGAGTAAAAGAGCTAAACACTAGATTAAAAAGGTTGGCTCAAGATGATAAAGTATAGTATTATAATGAAATGTGCAAATTCCGACAGTTAAGAAACCAAAGGGAAGAATGAGCTCAGAATTTTTTCAAGTGATAGAACTAAAGAAAATAGTCAAACCTTAAATTG
>NW_006921812.1:4425067-4432348 GCF_000298275.1 Orycteropus afer afer | reverse complement strand
ACTTAACTGTGTTAATGAGGAATCTAAACATAGACAAAGAGGCAGTCATTCACACAGAAGAAGGGGATATTGTGTGATTTAAATTAAGGAAAGGTGTGTGTCAGGATTTTGTCCTTTCACCATGCTCCTTCAAAACATATGCTGAACAAATAATCCAAGTTGTTGGACAAATGTAAATAATACAGCATTGGAATTCAAGGAAGATTTATTAACAACCTGAGATATGAAGATGACACAACCTTGCTTGCTGAAAGTGAAGATGACTTGAATCACTTACTGATGAAGATCAAAGACTTCAATATGAATTGCAATTGATGTAAAGAAAACAAAAATTCCCACAACTGGACCAATAAAGAAGAACATGATAAACTGGGAAAATATTGATAATTACTGCATTCTTTGGATTATCTTTCTTTGGAACGGGCACAACTGTGGTATTATTCTAGTTGGTTGTCCAGATAGCTGTTTTCAAAATTTCTTGGCATAGATGAATGACTGCTTCCAGAATTTCATCTGTTTGTTGAAACACCTCAAATGGTATAAAATAAGAGCATTAACCAGGGACCACCTTCTGTAAACATTTATAAAGCAGCTTTAGAAATGTGAATGTTTCCCTTAGCAACACAGGAAGACACTGAAAAGTGGGGACAGAGGAAATGAGAGAGTAAGGAATGAAGGCAGGAACACAAAGAGAAAAATGGACAGGGAGAGGGAAAGGGAAAAGAAAAGCAAAACAAAAAGGGAAAAAAAATAGTAGTAGACAGTTCAGTAGAACAAACTATCAAGTTCAGGGGCTCTCAATGAAAAAATGATTGCAAAGGCAAAGACATTTTGAGATCCAGGAAAACCTTCTGAGGTTTTAGTTCTAGCTCTGTCTACTGTTATATTTATATTCCCAGGGTTATTTCTTATTTTATTGAGTGCATTGAAAATGAAGGCTCAGTTTCCTCATTTGGAAAAAAAAAAAAAAAAGATTATTATCTGATAGTCCTACCTGTCTTATTATAAAGAATTGAATTAGAAATAATTATATGAAAAAAAGCAATTAAAACTGTGAAGGGCCATAAATAAGCAGGTGACAGTACTGAATAACATGGAATTTATAGAAAGATCAAGGTGACTCCCGTTTTTGGATTTCCTCTTACTATCTGTGCATTCTAGGCAATTTTATAAACTCTCTGAATCTCAGTATAGTTGTAAAATATTGGCAATAATAATTTGACTTTCTGAGTCCTTATATAGTGTCATGTGATAATGTACATAAATCACCTAGCATAAAGCCTCACAAACAGAAAGTACATAATCAATGACATTTATAATAGTAATGGTGGTGATGATGGTAGTAACATTAATAATAGTAGCTACTAATAACACTAGGAGCTCTAATGGCGTAGTGACTAAGGCATTTGACTGCTAACCAGAAGGCTGGCGGTTCAAACCCGCCAGTCACTCCTGAGCAATCTACTTACCCAGTGATGTTGCCTAGGAAACCCAAGGAGGGTTCGCTATGAGTTGGATCCAACTGGACGGCAGTGGTGGCATTGTGTTGCATACTAACAGCACTAACATAAATCGAGTTGTACCATTTTACCTTTGATTATGAAATATTTAGGGACACTTTATCTGTAAGTATGAACTGTTTATTATATTTTCTGAAAATACTAACTATACTTTCCACACTCAGAGTTATACTGATAATTATAACAGCTTTTGTCTGATCCCAATTTAGTTCAATTCTGGTTTTACTTCTCAAAATGAAAAAAAAATAATAATTCTTAGCCATCAATATGATTATCTTACATTTATAGACTTGTATAATTTGAAGTTGCTTGGTGTAGAAAAAAATTTTAACTTTAGGTTCAGAGTGGCATGGCTATGATATTGGTGTACTGCCTAAGGCATTTGACTGCTAACCAGAAGGCCAGTGGTTCAAACCCACCAGCCACTCCTCAGAAGAGAGATGTTGTTGTTGTTGTGTGCCGTGGAGTCAGACCCAACTCATAGAGACCCCTCCTTGGGTTTCCGGGGCAGTATCACTATGGAAATAGATTGCCTAACCTTCCTTCTGAGGAGTGGCTGGTGGGTTTGAACCACCGGCCTTCTGGTTAGCAGTCAAGTACCTTAGGCACTATGCTATCAGAGCTCCTCGGAAGAGAGATACTCCCTTGGAAACCCAAGGAAGGGTTGCTATGAGTAGAATCAACTCCATGGAAGTGAGGTTTTTTTTTTTTTTTTTTAAGAGATATTTATGAGCAAGGTTCCCTGGTGGAACAATGGTTAAACACTAGGTTGGTAACTGAAAGGTTGGCAGTTTAACCCACCCACTCGCAGCTTGGAAGAGAGAATTAGGAATCTGCTCTTACATACATTATAGCCAAGGAAACCCTATGGGACAGCTCTTCTTTGTCACATAGGGTGGTTATGAGTCAAACATCAGCTTCAGAACACCAAACAGCAACAATCTAACAGCACCTTTTTAGTCTCATCTGTTAATTGGCATTAATGCTATTAATTGCATTGTATGAGATTACCCATTCCCATTACATCAATTCCAATGCATGCATTACAAAGTGTAATTGCTCTACAGGATTTTCTTGACTGTAATCTTGAGGAAGTAGAGCTCCACACCTTTTTCCTATGTCACCGCTGGGTGGATTTGGACTGCCAACTTTAGGTTGTGAGCTGGTTGCATCACTCAGGTACCTTTGTGTGAAATTAAAAGTGGTATATATAAAGTTCCTTGAACATTGCAAGGCTTATTCTGGGTATTTGATAAATCATAACTTTTATAGTTATCTTAATATAAACCTCACTTCTCCCTGCTACTTTTATTGGAATGCTTAAAATCATATTTATATCTAATTGACAACATTTTCCATATCTATTCTGCTTAAGTAGTGTGAATTGAGTATTTATCACTGATTTCGATCACTCTTCCAACTGTTTCAGTTCTTTTGCACCTGATACAATCTACAAAATACATATAGTTTATCACAGAAATCTGAAAATCATTTCAAATGCTTTATTTCTTGGAGCCTGGATTAACGTAATTGTGGGTGTTGAGATTTATCTCAATTGAGTTAGTAATCACTTAATCTCTTGCTGGGCAAGTAGCCTCATGCTTTTCTGATGCCTGTACCTCCAAAGAAACTGACCAAGAATTTTTTTTTTTTTCACTTTCTATAAACTTCATATTTTTTACCTTTTATAGCAACAATCAAACAAAAAGATGAACTAGTCAAAACCACTTCAAAATGTATTTTGTTTTATCTTCATTCTCTTTAATGTTTTTCACTGTTTTTTTTTTTTTTTTCATAGAGCTACTGTTGTTTTTCTTATTTCCATTCCAAAAGAAGTCATAACCTATTCAAAGTCTTAAATCTAGGCTCCTTGTACTGTTTCTTACAATACATTTTTCTCTAATATCTCCTTCTTGGCTTTTGCTCAACTAATGCCATTATAGTCCTTCTTTGACTTCTAATGGTTTATCTTCTTATTGAAGATTTTGTATATAAAGACCATTAGGAGAATTTGTTGATCATGCAAAGCTGGCTTCACCAAACTTTCAATGTAGAGCCCTATGTTTTCATAGTCTCAGGAATGCCTCATAGCTGGGAAATCTGGCCAGATCTGTGAGAATTGGTGAAATGGACAAGTTGCTGGAAAATTTGATGAACTTCCTTTGGAACATGAGTCTGGAAGTTTAGAAATAAGTCATCCATCTGTGGTCTTATTTTGGAAAATATTTCTAGTGTTAGTCAAGGATGGCTTAAAATAATTTGAACTCTTGACAGGCTGCATTGCATGTCAATTTAGTTCATTTATCTGTTCTGTGGGTCATGGTATAGTTACTTTAGAAAGTATGGTTTCTGTTTTATTTCTCATTCTTCTTTTTCCCCACCCTTCATCTTCTGCATTCTTTGTCAGAGAGCAAACTAATAGCACCATTTTATATATAAGAAAATATGATCAAAATCATGTTATGGTTGACAAGTAATAATAATAGATTTAAAATGTGACCCAAAACAAATGACTCTTTAGTCATTACTGGTAAAATATACCTGAAAATAATAGTTAAAAATGATCAATTAATTAAATACATATGCTGATGAAAATCTAAACAAAATTTAATGATAAAATATATTTTATGGAAGCAAACATGAAAGGGGGAGATTTATTACCATTTTTCCATGCTCATTACATAATTTTGTCTTCACAGTGATTTTTCAGTGTTTTAGTGAAGACAACTTTGGTGGCCAGTAAGATGGTGGAATAGGCAGAAAGACTGCAGAGACCTTCTTCAAAAGAGAAAAGGGGAACCAATTAACACATATACAGAAGATAATCCTGGACCTCTGAAGCCTTGAACAGAAGGATATAGAAGTGGACTAAACTCCAACTAGCAGAATAATTTGCATGAAAACACCAAAAAAGAGACATACAGAGCTGTGGTCTGGCAGCGATCCTGATGGCACAGACAGCTTGGATATTGCCAAGTGATTGTAGGACCTAAGAATTAACCTAAAAATTGTCCCTGCTAGCCAGTGACTGTATGGAGAACTGCTCTGGTGGCTGGGGAATAAAAGGGGAACCAGTAAAGATGAAGGTGGGTTGAGCTGTGGACTTTGTCTGTTGGGAGGGCACAGCCATTTTGAATGTTTACAAGAAGCTTGACCATTTTGGATATTTAAAGCAACAGCATTCTCCCAAATTCCAGGAACCACTTGCCAGGAACCCCAAGGATGTTCTGGACATGGAAGTCTGGAAAGGTGCGATATTCCCCTTGTTACTCTTATAAACCACACCCTCTTGGTGAACAGAGGTGCAGCCATCCCTCACTCCCACCTATTTTCTGGGCCAGCAGAAATTCCAGCCCAGTCTGTGTGCTTGTACAAGCCTGGGTGCCCAGCCGTGACCTGCCCTGACGTTTTTCTTTTTTTCTGTTTGTTAGTTTATTTGTTTTTAAACTACTACTATTATTATTACTTTTTTCCATTTTACTACTATTCTTTATACTTTCCCTCCCAGGTTCTAATTTTCAGCTTTTTTTCTTTGCCCTGTTCCTAGTTGCATTTTTTTTTTTTTTCTCTCTTGTGGTTAAACCTCTTCCTTGTTTTTCTTTTCACATTTTTCCCATTTTTTCCTTCATTATTCTCCTTCTCTACCTTTATTCTCTTATTGCCCTCTCTGCAGATATTAGTTTGTTATTTTTTTTTTTTCTTCTTTTTCCCTTTTTTGGTTACTATTCCTGTATGATTACACAGTGTGTTTTTTGTCCATTGGCTTTTACTTTTTTGATGATTATTCAATTGTTATTTTTGTCTAACTGAGTGGAAGACAGCAACAGACTCCATACAACACAACTACTCCCATACCTCCTGCAGCTTCACTTACTGAGTGAGAGCCACCACTTCCTTCTCTACCAACAGGCCAAGGATAAACAAGCGCCAAGAATAGCCTGACTCACCCGTGGCTGCTCTTCACAAACAGTTAACAGAGATTTAAATACAACAATGCCAAATTGTCTCGGAGACAACAGAGCATCACAGTCCACACAAAGAAGCAAGATAAAGTGGTACAAGCAAGGGAGCAAGATACAGACCCAGAACACATCCCTGAGGAAGAAGCAGCATTGGAACTCTCGAATAAGAAATTCAAAGGAATTATATTTAGGTATTTTCAAAGGATTGAGAGACAGGCCAAGGAAAACACAGACAAAACCATAGAAGAATTTTGAAAGAAAATACAAGAACAAAATGACAAAATGAAAGATTAGAAATGATTTTAAGCTGACAGATAGAAATCCAGAAGATTAATGCTGAATTGTGAAAATAGATAACACATTGAAAGGGCAAAGGAGTAGAACTGATGCAATAGAAGACAGAATTAATAAGATTGAAGACAAATACCTGAATACTTCTTTGGAAAGGGATCAATCAGAAAAAAAGATCGAAACCAAACGAAGAAAGCCTAAAGTTCATGTGAGATACAATCAAAAGGAATAACCTATGTGTCATTGGAATTCCAGAACAGAAGAGAAAAATAAAACCACTGAGAAAATTGTCCAATATTTGTTAGAGGAGAACTTCCCTGATATGATGAAAGATGGAAATATATCAATTCAGGAAGTCCAATTAAACCCAAACACATAGAAATCAAAAGAAAATCACCAAGACATATCATCATCAAACTCACCAAAATCAAAAACAAAGAAAGAATCCTGAAAGTAGCACAGGAAAAATGAAAAGTTACTTACAAAGGACAGCCAGTAAGAATAAGCTCTGATCACTCAGCAGAAACCATGCAAGCAAGAAGGCAATGGTGTGGTATATATAAAACCCTGAAATAAAAATTTTCAACCAAGAATTATATACCTGGCAAAATTATCTGTCAAATATGATGGTGAAATTAGAAGATTTCCAGATAAGCAGAAACTGAGGCAATTTGTTAAACCCAGACCAACCTTACAAGAGATATTAAAGAAAGTCTACATTGAACAGAGAACCAAAAATAGCAAATAAAAACTGACCATTAATACACAAGATGATATAACTCAGAGACCACAGCTATGGTCATATCCAAAGTAAAATAAGCTTACAAGATTGTAAACAGGGAACCAGAGACATCAATTGCCAAGTGAGGACAACTACCAACCAAAAAGAGGGAAAATACTGTGTAGTTACAGAACTTCTAAATAATGAGGAAGTGAAGAGAGTTGCAAGATAGAATGGACTGTTCTAATCTCAGGGACAAAATTATAAATCACAGGGTAACCTCAAAGAAAAAAGATAAACCTTCACATCACAACAAAAAAGAGGACAAGCACAAATATAACCATAATAAGTATACTATGGACCCAATAAAGAGCTCCAAAATACATAAATCAGACTTTAAAAGAGTTGAAAAGGCAAACAGATGACTCCACAGTCATAATGGGAGACTTTAACACACCACTTTCAATGAAAGATAGAACTGAAAAGAAACTCAACAAAGATGCAGAAAAGCTAAACAATACAATCCACCGACATGACCTTATAGATATCTACAGAGCATTTTACCCAACAATAGCACGATATACTTTCTTTTCCAGTATACATGAAACATTTTCCATTATAGACCATATGTTAGGCCATAAAACAAGGATTACTAAATTTAAAAAACATTGAAATACTGCAAAGCATCTTCTCAGATCACGATGCTACCAAATTAGAAATGAACAATAGGAAGATCAGTGGAAAAACAGTAAACACATGGAAACCAAACAACAGCCTCCTTAAGAAA
>NW_006921812.1:4418047-4419581 GCF_000298275.1 Orycteropus afer afer | reverse complement strand
AGATGCATAGTTTTGTCTTAGATGGCCACTCACAAACTTTTAAGACCTGAGATGCTACTCAGCTCACTAGTATACAAATCATGATCTTTGTGAACTATTTTATGGTCCTAGGTTTTGAAATATAGAAAACCAATCTTAGAAGGTATTTGATTATGTCTGTGGCATATCCAAAAGGATCTCTGGTGTTGCAGTGCCTAAGGCATTTGACTTCTAAACAGGAGGTTGGTGGTTCAAATCCACCACTCATTCCATGAAGGGAAGACAGGGCAACCTACTTCTGTAAAAATTTACTGCCTCGGAAACACAATGGTGTTTGCTATGTGTTGGAATCAATGGCAGTGGGTTTGGTTTAGTTTGTGGGTGGCATATTCAAAGGAGCTCTGGTGGCTCTGTGGGTAAAGTATCAGTCTGCTAACCAAAAGTTCAGCAATTCAAACCCACCAGCCACTGTGCAAGGGAAAGATAATGCAGTATGCTTTGTAAAAAAATTATGGCCTAGGAAATCATATGGGGCAGTTCTATTCTGTCCTACAGGGTCGCTATGAGTAGTATTCAATGGCAGTATGTTTTGATTTTTTTTTTTTTATTTGATGACATTTGTGTCTTCAATGTATATATGTGCCTGCATTCATTCACATATTTGTATTTACAAATATCTGCAATACTTCTGGAAGCTCTGATGGCATAGTGCCTAAGGTATTTGACTGCTTAACCAGGAGGTTCAAACCCACCAGCCACTCCTCAGAAAGAAGTTTGAGCAATCTACTTCCATAGTGATACTGCCTCAGAAACCCAAGTAGGGGTCACTATGAGCCAGATCTGACTCAACGGCAACAAGTTTTTTTTTAGTAATACTTCTAAGGAGATCTGGTGGTGCAGTGGGTAAGGCATTTGGCTGTTAACTGTTGGAGACCAAGAAAAATATTTTAAAAAGGACATGACTTCAAGGCACATGTTCTTACAGTAGCCAGGGAAAGCAAGGTCTCTCTTATGGTTGAATGCCTACTTGGCAGAAGTTTGTGTGTTAAGGATAAAACATTGTTCCAGTAGAGCATGTTGGTTATCTTGATGAAACATTTCAAACCTTAGAATAATGAACCTTAGTAATTATCTCATACCTTGGTATAATGGATTTTAGGAATCATTTACTATTTATGTAACAGCCTTTAGTCCAACTAATCATCCATTATCTCCAGGTCCAGGAAAGAGTAAAATTTTAACTTTGTAGAAAATACTTGATCGTAACAAGCAAATTCCAAGAATAATGATGTAATGATGTATTAATGTATAAATAAAGTAGAAAGATGCATCAGGGGTCACTCTCACAGAATATGCAGAGCGTCTGCCTGGCCCCCATTTCTCTTAAACCTTTGATCCTTTCATTTTGCTCTGTTTCATGACCTGTGAGGCCGTGCTGGATGTGGCAGTTAACCAGGTCAGTGGTTCAAACTCACTGGCTGCTTCATGGGAAGAAGATGAGAAAATCTCTACTTCCATAATGATTTACAGCCTTTGAAATCTGATGTTTTTTTTT
>NW_006921812.1:4415230-4417032 GCF_000298275.1 Orycteropus afer afer | reverse complement strand
TATAAGAGCGAGATTAATAGATCATGAGGTAGTTCTATTCTAGTGGTTTGAAAGCAACCATAACTTTTTGCATTTTGGTTGTACTATTTTACAGTAACTTCAGCCATGAATAATGGTTCTAATCTCTCCACATCCTCACTACACTTGTTATCCTTTCTTTTCTTTTTTTCAAATATTGCCATTTTATCGGGGTTAAGATAGTATCTCATTGTAGTTTTGATCTGCATCTGTCTAACGGCTAATGACCACCACTCATCTGTCAGTTTCTCATACTCACTGTGTCACTTGGGTGGCTGTGAAGGTGGAGGCTATGCCACCAGTATTTAAAATATCAGCAGGGTCACCCATGGCAGACAGTTCTCAGTGGAGCTTCCAGTCAAAAAGATAGAGGGAGAAGAAGGACGAGGACAACCACCTGAGATAGAATTGGCTACTGAAAACCTCACGAATAGCCGTGAAACACTGTCTTATGCATTACTGGAAAACTTTATGAAAATACATGAATCATTGCCGATACAGTGCTAGAAGATGAGCATCTCAGTTAGGAAGACACTAAAATAAGACTGGGGAACAGCTGCCTCTTCAAGTAGAGTGGACATTAGTGATGTGGATGGAGTAAAACTTCAGGGACCTTCATTTGTTGATGAAACATGAGTGAAAATGAGAAGAAGTAGCTGAAAACATTCATTAATAATCAGAATGTGAAATTGGAAGTTGCAAAATTGGAAGTTGTCAACAATGAAAGGTAACATATAAAGTTTGATATCCTAAGCACTGGTGAGCTGAAATGGACTGTAATGGACATTTTGAATCACACAATATTATGGTCCACTATGCTTGGAATAACAAAGTGAAGAGGAATGCTGTCACATTCATCATCAAAAAGAATGTTTCAAGATCTGTCCTGAAGTACAATGCTGTCAGGGATAGAAAAATATCTAAATGCCTAAAAGGAAAACCAGTTAATATTACTATTATTCAAATTTACACTTCAAAAACTAAAGCCAAAAGTGAAGAAATTGAAGATTTTTACCAACTTCTGCAGTTTGAAATAGACTAAGCATGCAATCGTGATGTATTGATTATTACCAGCAATAGGAATGTGAAAGCTGGCAACAAAGAAGAAGCATCAGTAGTTGGAAAATATGGCCTTGGGGACAGAAACGTGCCAGAAATCACGTAATAGAATTTTGCAGGACCAATGACTTATTCCTTACAAATACCTTTTTTCAACATAAACTGTGGCTATCCAGGAGGAATACACACCAGATGGAATACACACAAATCAGATCAACTACATCTGTGGAAAGAGTCGATGAGGAAGGTCAATATCATCAGTTAAAACAAGGCCTGGAGCAGAATGTGGAACAGACAATCAATTACTCATATACAAGTTCAAATTGAAGTGGAAGAAAATTAAACTAAGGCCATGAGAGCCAAATTATAATCTTAATTATATCCTACCTGAATTTAGAGACAATCTGAAGAGTAGATTTGATGCACTGAACACCAGTGACTGAGGAACAGAGGAGCTGTGGAATGACATCAAGGACATCATACATGAAGAAAGCAAATGGTCATTAAAAGACAGGAAAGGAAGAAAAGATCAAAATGGATGTCAGAGGAGATTCTGAAACTTTCTTTTGAACAGAGAGTAGCTAAAGAAAATGAAAGAAATGCTGAAGGGAAAGAAATACACATATTTAAAAGGGTGAATCAAGAAGACAAAGTATTATAATGAATTGTGCAAAGACCTGGAGTTAGAAAACCAAAAGGGAAGTACATGTTCAGCATTTCTCAAG
>NW_006921812.1:4411955-4414405 GCF_000298275.1 Orycteropus afer afer | reverse complement strand
CCAAGCCAAAGAAAAGTGATCCAACAGAATGCAGAAATCATTGAACAATATCATTAATATAACTTGCAAGTAAAATATTGGTGAAGATAATTCCAAAATGGTTGCACCAGTATACTGACAGGGAACATACAGAAACACAAGCTAAATTCAGAAGAGGATAGGAAATGAGGAATATTATTGCTGATGTCAGATGGATCTTAGCTGAAATCACAGAATACCGGAAAGAATTCTACCTGTGTTTTATTGACTATGCAAAGGCATTGTACTGTGTAGAACATAACAAATTATAAATAACATTGGAAAGAATTGGAATTCCAGAACACTTACTTTTTCTCATCAGGAACCTGTATGAAGACCAAGAGAGGCTGCCATTCAAACAGAACAAGGGAATACTGTGCGGTTTAAAACCAGGAAGGGTGTACGTCAAGTTTGTATCCTTTCACCATCCTTACTCAATCTTTATGATGAGCAAATACTTTGAGAATCAGGACTGTATGAAGAGGAATGCCACATCAGGATTGGAAACCATTAACAACCTGTGATATGCAGATGCCACAACTTTGCTTGCTGAGAGTGAAGATGACTTGAAACACTGATGAAGGACTAAGAAAAAGTCTGCAGTATAGATTCCACCTCAACACAAAGAGAACAAAAATCCTCACAACTGGACCAATAAGCAATATCATGATAAGTGGAAAAAAAGATTGAAGTTGTCCTGGATTTCATTTTGATTGGATCCATAATCAACACTCAGCAGTCAAGAAATCAGATGTATTTTACAAGGTAAACCTGCTGCAAAAGACCTCTTTAAAGTGCTAAGAAGCAAAGCTGTCACTATGAAAACTATGGTGTGCCTAACCCAAACCATGGTGTTTTCCGTTGCCTCATATGCATGTGAGAGCTGGACAATGAAGAAGGAAGACCAAATAAGAGTTGATGCCTTTGAACTGCGGTGTTGTTTGAGAATACTGAAAGTACCATGGACTGCCAGAAGAATGCAGTAATATGTCCTGGAATTCAAGCTGGAATGCTCCTGGAAGTGAGAATGGCCAGTCCTTGTATCACCTACTTAGATCATGTTGTCAAAAGGCACCATTCACTGTCATTCTTGATAACATACAGGGTCAGTGAAAAAGAGGAAGATCCTCACGAGATGGATTGACACAGTGGCTGCAGCCACAGGCTCAAGCATAGCAGGAATTTTGAGGGTGGGGCAAGACTGGGCAATGTTTCATTTGGTTGTACATAGGGTCACTATGAGTCAGAGCCAACCCGATTGTACCTAACAACAACAACAGCACAAAATGATCAAAGTAAAGGAAGACATTGGAATAAGCACAACAAATTAAGATAACAACAACAAATACTATTGCATACACAAACCTGCAATAACAGTAATGATATAATCTATGAGTGGATACATAGATATACATGCAAGCTGAACAACTGTGATAGGTCAATGGGAGTATACCCAAGGATGTAGGTAGATTTCACAGAGGATATTTCCACATATGTGTGTGTGTGTGTCGTGCAAATATATCCATGAATATATTAGAGAATATAGGGAGAAAAATTATGAAAAATTTATCCAAAACCAAACATCTTCAGGTAATGAATTGCTGGACCTTGGCTCATGAGCATAATCTCAGAGGACTCCAATTTTATTTTTTAATTTAGACATTTGCCAGTTCCAGTTTTTTCTTTCATCAGTCTGGCCAGTGGTTTGCCTATTTTATCAATCATTACAAAAAATAAATTTCTGGTTTTGTTGATTCTGTTGTTTTTCTGTTTTCTATTTTGTGCATGTGCTGCCAAAGAGAGCACTTCTGTTTTCTGTTTTATTTCTTCCATGATCTTTTTATTTGCTGTTTTGTGGCAACTTTTGGCTTCCTTTATTCTTGCTTTGCTGGGTGTGTTCTATATACATCTGTTAGGTCCAATTGGCTTATGGTTTTCTTTAAATTCTCAGTGTTCTTATTAATCTTCTTTTCAGATGTTCTGTCTATAATTGCAAGTGGTGTGTTGAAATCCCTTACTATCATTGTTGAGTTATCTGCTTCTCCTTTCATATTACTCAGTATTTGTTCTATATATTTGTTTGATGCATATATATTTATAATTGTTATGTCTTATTGTTGGATTGGCCCATTTATTATCGTGTGATGTCCTTCTTTATCTCTTATAATAGATTTTGATTTAAAGTCTATTTTTTTTCTCATAACAGTGTGGCCATCACTGCTCTTTTTTCTTTACAAGTTTGGAATATTTTTCTCCATGCTTTTATTTCATGTCTGTTTGTATCTTTATGGCCATGGTGTGTTGTTTATAGTCAGCACAAGGAAAGATAGTATTTTCTTTTTTTCCATTATGCCACTTTCTGCCTTTTGCATAAGACATTTAGATGATTTACATATAAAATTATTACTGAAAATTAAATACCTATCTCATTC
>NW_006921812.1:4409532-4411550 GCF_000298275.1 Orycteropus afer afer | reverse complement strand
AATATCTTTCTCTCTTAATATTTACTTATTTATTTCCTGTATATAGATACAAGTATTTATTTAATGTTCTTGCCTTTCCATTGGGAATACTCTCTTGAGCTAGTTGCCAATTCTCAGAGCTTCTGTCTGTTTTAGAATGTCTTGACTTCCTCCTCATTTTTAAATAACAACTTTGCTGGGTAGAGTATTCTTGGGTCCCAGTTGTTTTCATTCAGTATTTTATATATGTCACTCCATTGTCTTCTGGCCCATACAGTTTCTAGGGAGAAATTCTCACTGATTTTCATAAAAGACCCTTGGTATGCTATGTTGCAACTTGCTTTTACTCCTTTCAGAATTCTCTTTGTCTTTGCTTTTCAAGAATTTTATTAGGATATCGTGCAGAGTTGATCTTTTTGTTTCTTTCTTTATTGGGGTTTATGTAGCTTCCTGTATTTTACAGGCTTGGTTCTCTGTTCTGGTCTGGGACATTTCTTCTGATTCTCTCTTAGAAAATTATTTCTGTGCCATTATTTTTGTCAAGGTGGTTTGGGATTCCAATAATTCTAATGTTAGATTTCTTCATTGAATTTCATATTTTCTTTTGGGTTTGTTTATTTTCATTCCTTCTTTTCTCTTGTGAGTTGGGAAATTCAGTTATTTTCTCATCTAGATTATTTATTCTATCTTCTGTCTATTCAACTCTATCATTGAGTGTTTCTCTTGCTATTTCTAAATAAGTAGCTTTATTTTTCAGTTCCAGTTGTCCTCTTTTTAACATTTTCAATTTCTTTGTTCCTCCATTTTTCATCTACACTTGTTTGTTTTACATTTGCTTTTGCTTTATTTAAACATATTTAATACCATCATATTCTGACAATCATCAGGTATTTGCATTAGTCTGTCCTGCTTAGGAGAAATTTTCTCTTCTTCATGGTTTCTTTTGATTGGTTCTTCTTCTTTGTGATTTTGTGTGCTTTACTATTTTCTTTGAATTTGGGGCATTTTATTATTTTTATTTATTTATTTATTTTTATTTTCATTTCTAGCTTTTGTGGGCAAGTATTCTGATTGTAGAGCTGTAGCCAAGCTCCCGGTCACCAGGAAAAAGGCTAGGGCATATATGCAACAGCTGCTTCATGGAAGAAAGTTGTGGCAACCCACTTCAACAAATATACACAGCCCTGGAAACCACACAGTGTAACTCCACTCCACTCCACAAGGTGGCTATTTAGACTTCACACAGTGGTAGTAGGCTTAGCACCTTTTCCTGAGAACCACTACAGGGGAGAATTTTCCTGAGGATTTTGGCAGTGTGAAAGCAGCAGTTCTGGATACTTGATATCCAGAATTCAATATGTATGCATGGGAGGGGGAGCTCAGCTGGTTACAGATGCTGACATAATGGTAGGGCTTGACTTTCTTGTGAAGGGAGAAATAACTCTCTACATCTTTCTCTCAAGAGCACTACCATACAGGCTTCCCCATAACATCTAGCTGTGCGTGTCACTCTATATCAGCTGTCAGTCTGAAGTATTCCCCTCCCAATATTGCCCTTGCAGTTCCTCCCAGTTCTGGTGCCCATCTGTCTCAGACCTCAGTGAAATTCAACAGCACTTTCTCATATTGCCATGGTCTCCTTTCACTTCCTCTCCATTGTGTGGTCAGCAAACTCCCACAGTCAATTTGCACTGAGTTTAAAAAAAGAAAGAAAGAAAGAAATCATGCTACCATTTAGTCAGATTAGCTCCCTTTTTGTGTTCCCTCTTCAGGGTGTAGTCTAACCACATTCCAAAATGTTAGCAATGATTGAGCACTGTGGTGTAGGAGGGTAAGTTCTCCCAGCTTCTTTGCCGTCCCCATTCCTCTCTCCTCTGCTTTTGGACTCACCTCAATTCTTCAACACGACAGCTGTTGTCCAGAGTTCTGTTCAGTGGTATAGATGCTGGGGGAATTAATGGGAGCATCCATTCACTTTGTCATCTTACTCAGACTTTAAAATATCATCTATTTTATGCACCAAACATGAAAACCAACAG
>NW_006921812.1:4405716-4406753 GCF_000298275.1 Orycteropus afer afer | reverse complement strand
CAATGGGTAAGGTGTTTGGCCACTATCCAGAAGGTTGTCAGTTCAAATCCTCCAGACACTCTAAGGAAGGAAGACAGGGAGATCTACTTCTGTAAAAATTTACTGCCTCAGAAATCCAAAGAGAATCACTATGAGTCAGAATCGACATGATGACAGTGGGTTTTCTGAGTGTGAATATACAAAACATTGCAAATTATCATATTTATTGTTGATTCACAATGTTTAAGGAACTCTGGTAGCATAGTGCCTAAGGCACTTGACTGCTAACCAGAAAGCTGGCAGTTCAAACCCACCAGCCACTCCTCGGTAGAAAGATGGGGCAATCTACTTCCATAGCAATACTACCTTGGAAACCCAAGAAGGGGTAGCTATAGTCGGGCCCGACTCGACGGCACATAACAACAACAACAATAACAATGTTTATGTCTGGGAATTGTATATATAGGTTCCTGGTTTGTTTATAATGTTCATATTTTTTTATTATCTTGAATTATTCAGGATTTATAGACCATACCTAATTAATTATTATTTATTTTACATCAAATATAAAATTTCTGGTTCCCAGTTCCTTAAATTTTTAGCCCTGGGATGACACAATCTAAGCCAAATATCACCTCGCATATACCTATAAAGTCTGCAGTGGAGGAAAGCCAAATAAATGAATTTGGGTATTTATAAACATGCTATCTCCCTTTTTTCCTGAAAAGAGCTGAGAAAAATATCTGCTCATTACATAGTACCCTGCATTCTTACCTTAAGTCTTTGGAAAGATAAAACATAATCATAGTATCTTCTTGTGTACTTTTCATTATTACTGTACAGTAAAAGCTCAACAGTTTTTTAAGAATGTCTTCTGGAGGGCAGGGGAAGAAGGAGAGAGAGAATTAACAAAATAGACTGTGAAGAGAACATTGTTGTTGTTGTGTTGTTATGTGCCGTCGAGTCAAACCCAACTCATAGTGACCCCTCCTTGGGTTTCCGAGGCAGTATCACTACGGAAGTAGGATTGCCCAACCTTCCTTCCGAGGAGTGGCTGG
>NW_006921812.1:4400848-4404962 GCF_000298275.1 Orycteropus afer afer | reverse complement strand
AAACAGTACAATGAATAACAAAAAAAAAAAAAAAAACCATACCCCACAACACATCACTATGAAATTGCAGAACTATGAGGATAAAGAGAATATTGTAAAAGTTACAAATGTTGTTGTCATTAGGTGCTGTCAAGTTGTCTTTGATTCATAGCAACCCTATGCCCAGCATAGGTCCTGTGCCAGCCACATGATCATTGCTACACCTGAGCCCATCACTGCAGCCATTGTGTTTTTTTTACTGGGTAAGGGCCTTCACCTTCTTTGTTGTCCCTCCACTTTAAAAAGCATAAAATCCTTCTCCAGGGAATGGTTCCTGCTGACAACACCACCAAAGTAGGTGAGAGGAAATCTGGTCATTCTTGCTTTCAAGGAACATTCCACTGCACTTCCTCCAAAACAGATTTGTTAGTCCTTTTAGCAGACCATGGTACTCTTAGCATTCTCCAACACCACAACTCAAAAGCATCAACTCTTCTTTGGTCTTCCTTATTCATTGTCCAGCTCTCACATGCATTAAGAGGAGATTGAAAATACCATGTACTGGGTTAGGTGCATCTTAGTCTTCAAGGAGAAGGCTTTGCTCTTCATCACTTGAAAGACATCACTTGCAGATTTGTCAAATGCAATATGTCTCCTGATGTTTTGACTGTTGCTTCCATTGGCGTTGATTGTAGAACCAAGTAATATGAAATCCTTGACAACTTCAATCTTTTCTCTATCCACTATGAAATTGTTTATTGGACTAGTTGTGAGGATTTTTGTTTTCTTTATATTGTGGTTTAATCCATAATGTAGACTTAGTCTTTAATCTTCATCAGTAAATGCTTCAAGTCATCTTCACTTTCAGCAAGCAAAGTTGTATCATCTTCATAACACATATTGATAATGAGTCTTCCTCCAATCCTGATGCCATGTTCTTCTTCATATAATCCAGCTTTTCAAATTATTTGCTTACCCTACAAATTGATTAAGTATGGTGAAAGTTAGAACCTTGACACACTCCCTTCTTGATTTTGAAACTTGCACTATTCCCTTGTTCTGTTTGAATGACCAACTCCTGATCTGTGTACAGGTTCCTAATGAGTATAGTCAAGTATTCTGGAATTCCCATTCTTCTCAATGTTTTCCACAATTTGTTATGATCCACACAATCGAATGCTTTTGCATAGTCAATAAAACATAAGTAAACATCTTTCCGGTATTCTTTGCTTTCAGCTAATAAGCATCTAACATCCTCAATGACATCCCTCATTCTGCATCCTCTTCTGAATCCAGCTTTCATTTCTGGAAACTCTGTCAATATACTGCTGCAACCATTTTTGAATTATCTTCTGTAAGATTTTACTTGCATGTGATATTAATGATATTGTTCCATAATTTCCACATTCTGTGGTATCAGCTTTCTTTGGAATGGGTACAAATATGGATCTCTTCCTGTCAGTTGGCCAGGTAGATGTCTTCCAAATATCTTGGCAAGTGAGTGCCTCCAGTGGGGCATTCATTTGTTGAAACATCTCAAAGTGTGTTTGGTCAATTCCTGGAGTAGTGTTCTTCACCAAATCCTTCAGTGCAGCTTTGACTACTGCCTTCAATCTTGATCATATGCCACCTCCTGAAATGGATGAACATCAACGAATTCTTTTTGATATAGTGATTATGTGTATTCCTTCCATCTTCTTTTGATGATTCCTGCATCATTCAATATTTTGACCATAGAATCAGTATTGCAATTCAAGGGTTAAATTTGTTCATCAATTCTTTCACCTTGGGAAATGCCTAGCATATTCTTCCTTTTTTGGTTTTCTAAGTCCAGGTATTTGTACATGTCCTTATAGTAATTGGCTTTGTCTGCTCAAGCTGCTCTTCAAAATCTTCTGTTCAGCTCTTTTATCTTGTCATTTCTTCTATTTGCTTTAGCTACTATCTGCTCTAAGACAAATTTCAGAGTCTCTTCTGACATCCATTTTTGTCTTTGCTTCCTTTCTTGTCTTTTTAATGACCTCTTGCTTTCTTCATGGATGATGTTCTTGATGTCATCCCACAATTCCTCTGGTTTTCTGTCATTGGTATTCAATGAATCAAATCTATTCTTTAAATGGACACTAAATTCAGGAGGGATATTATCAAGGTCATATTTCGACTCTTGTGGACTTGTATTAATTGTCTTCAACTTCAAATTGAACATGCATATGAGCAATTGATCTGTTCCACAATCAGCTCTTGGCCTTATTTGGCTGAAGTTATTGAACTTCTCCATCACCTCTTGCCACAGATGTAGTCAATCTGATTCCTGTATATTCCATCTGGTGAAGTTTACATATATAGTCATCGCTTATGTTGTTGAAAAACGGTATTTTCAATGAATAAGTTGTTGGTCTTGCAAAATTCTATCATGCGATCTCCAGTGTTATTTCTATCACCAAGGCCATATTTTCCAATTACCAATAACTCGTCTCTGTTTGCAACTTTTGCATTCTACTCACCAGTGTTAATCAACACATATTGATTGCATGTTTGATCAATTTCAGACTGCAGAAGTTGGTAGAAATCTTCAAAATCCTCATCTTTGGCTTTGGTGGTTGGTGCATAAATTTGGATAATAGTAGTATTAACTGGTCTTCCTTGAAAGCATATAGATATTATCCTATGACTGACAGCCTTTTCAGGACAGATCTTGAAACTCTCTTTGTGATGATGAATGCCACATCATTCCTCTTCAATTTGTCATTCCCAGCATAGCAGATCACATGGTTGTCTGATTCAAATTGACCACAACCAGTCCATTCCAGATCACTAATGCCTAGGATATCAATCTTTATGCATTCCATTTTTGACAACTTCCAATTTTCTAGATTCATACTTCCTACATTCCATGTTCCAATTATTAATGGATGTTTGTATCTGTTTCCGCTCATTTTGAGTTATGCCATATCAGCCAATGGAGGTCCCAACAGCTTTACTCTACCCACATTGTTAAGGTTGTCTCTACTTTGAGGAGTCAGCTCTTCCCCTGTCAAATTTTGAGTGCCTTCTGAAGTGCTGGGATCATCTTCCAGCACTATGTCAGACAATGTTTCAGGGCTGTTCATAAAATTTTCCAGTAATATATCAGACAGGGTTTCACTGTTATTCATATAGTTGTCACTGGCCAATTGTTTGAGAAATGGATGGCCTCTTCCTTCTTCTGGGTCTGTCTAAGCCCAGAAGCTCTACTGAAACCTCTCATAGGTAACCCTGCTAACATTTTGCAACACAGTGGCATAGCCTCCAATCTTACAGCAACACATAAGCCACCACAGGATGGCAAACTGACAGACAAGTTAATCTCCTTTAGTTATTCCTAACCCTACTGCACCTGCCTCCCTTGAGCCCCACCTTAATACAGAGCTACACCCAAGGGAAAAGAAGCCTCCAAGTCCCTTACCTATCTGTCTCAGGTTATGGCCTTAATACAGAGTCACACGCAAGGGAAACACAGCATCCAAGCCCTGAGCCTGCCTAACTTAGGTCCAGGCCTTAAAAAAGAGCCACACCCCAGTGAAAAGTTACAAAAGAAAAATAAAAATAACAGAAATGGCACAGAAGTTTCCACTTTTACTGGTATAAAAGTCAATCCTTTGATGTACACTTTTGATTTAAATATAGTGTTGTTGTTAGGTGATGTTGAGTCATTTCCGACTCATATTGACCACATGCACAGCAGAACGAAACACTGCCCGATCCTGTGCCAGCTCCATGAACCCTGCTATACATCAGGCCATAATCGCAGCCACTATGTTAATCCATCTCATTGAAGGCCGCCCCCTCTTTCGTCAGCCCGCCACCCTACCAAGCATGACATCCTTCTCCAAAGAATGGTCCCTTCTGAGAACATGACCAAAATAGGTGAGACGAAGTTTGGCCATTCTCACTTCCAAGAAGCATTTCAGGTGCACTTCCTCCAAGACATATCTGTTAGTTCTTTTAGCAGTCCATGGTACTTTCAGCATTCTTCACCAGCACCACAACTCAAAAGCATTAACTCTTCTTTGGTCTTCCTTATTCATTGTCCAGCTTTCACATGCATATGAGGTGATTGGAAATATCATGGATTGTGTCAGGTGCACCTTGATCC
>NW_006921812.1:4391954-4398575 GCF_000298275.1 Orycteropus afer afer | reverse complement strand
CATAAATTTGAATAATAGTCATATTAACGGGTCTTCCTTGTAGGTGTATGGATATTATCCTATCACTGACAGCATTGTACTTCAGGAGAGATCTTGAAATATCCTTTGTGATGATGAATGCCATGCCATTCCTCTTCAAACTGTCATTCCTGGCATAGTAGATTACATGGTTGTCTGATTCAAAGTGACCAAAACCAGTCCATTTCAGCTTACTAATGCCAAGGATATCAATCTTTTTGCATTTCATTTCATTTTTGACAACTTCCAATTTTCCTAGATTCATATTTTGTACGTTCCATGTTCTGATGATTAATGGATGTCTGCAGTTGTTGCTCTTCAATTTGAGTGGTGCCACATCAACAAATGGAGGTCTCTAAAGCTTTACCTTATCCATATAAGTAAGGCTGGGTTTGCTCAGAGGATGCAGCTCTTTCCTAGTCCTATTTTGTGAGCCTTCTAACCTAACTGGACTATTCATAAAGTTCCATAGTAATGTATCAAACAGTGTTTCTTTGCTATTCATAAGGTTTTCCCTGGCCAATTCTTTGAAAAGTGGATGGCCTCTTCCTTCTTCCTAGTCTGTATCAGTCTGTAAGTTGGGCTGATACCTGTGCACCATTTGCCTCTCACTGGGTTTGAAACAACAGTGGCTCAGCCTCAAAACTCACATCAACACGTCACCATGGTAGGACAAACTGACAGACAGGTTTGTCTCTCTGTTGGAAACCTCTCATACTACCCTTACCTAGGTCCCAGTGGCTGATTCCTCCTCTGTCCAGGTTCCTGGCTTTTAATCCCCTGTCTCTGGCTCTCCCATTCTGCAGCTTTAGGTGTGCGTGGGTTCTCTCTCCTCACCTGGATCCCTGTGGCTGACTGCTCCTCTGTCCAGGTTCTTGGCTTTTAATCCCCTTTCTCCCACTCTCCCACCCTGCTGCTTTGGGCATGCCTGGGTTCTCTCTCCTCACCGGGATCCCTGTGTCTGACATAGTACATAGTACAACACTAGATAAAATATAAAAATATAATGACTAAATAAATTAGGCCACCTTAAAGAAGGTGAAAGATGAAAGAAAATTTTGAGTAAGTCAACAAGGCTATACCTGAAAAACTATGGGTTCTGGATCAGGATCTGACAGAAGTAGTAGTTGCCAGTTTCATTGGCAGTTTCATTCCTTAAGGGGCAGAGTGGGTAATTTGATATAACGTATTTGATACAGTGTACCATAGCTGCAATCATTGACCAAAGCTAGAACCTTGAATATGGCATCTTAATTAAGGAAAGAATAAAAAACAAAAACAAACGTATAAACAACAAAACAAAAAAGCAATAAAAATACTGTTGTCAACTCTTACTTGGACAGGATATTTTAAGAATAAAAATATTGGGATCTGGGAGTACATAACACAGTCTCATAACTAAGAATTGAACCAAGTTATTCTAGACACAAAATGAAAAGAAATAGCTGCAAACATTCACTAATAATTAGAATGTGGAATGTATGAAGTATGAATCTAGATAAAATTAGAAATTGTCAAAAATTAAATGGAGCACATAAATATCAATATCCTGGGCATTGGTGACCTGAAATTGACTGGTCTTGGCCATTTTGAAGCAGACAATGATATGGTCTAGTTTGCCAGGAAGAACAAATGAAAGAGGAATGGTGTTGCATTCATGTTCAAAAAGAACATTTCAAGATCTATTCTGAATACAATGCTGTCAGTGACAGGATACTATCCAAACACCTACCAGAAAGACCAGTTAATACTACTGTCTGTAAAGTTTACACACTAAACACTAAAGCCAAAGGTGAAGAAATTGAAGATTCTTTGGAAATTTTGCAGTCTGAAATTGAATAAGCATGCAATTGAGATGTATAGATAATAAATGGTGATTTGAATGTGAAAATTGCAAATATAGAAGAAGGTTGGATAGTTGAAAAATATGGCCTTGATTAAAATGTTGTTAGAGACCACATGATAGAATTTTTCAAAACCAATGACTTAGTCATTGCAAATACCTTTTTTCAATAACATAAACTGTGGCTATACACATAGACCTCACCAGATGAAATGCACAGGAATCAAATTGACTACACCTTTGCAAAGAGGTAGTGGAGAAATGCAATATCATCAGTCAAAACAAGGCCAGGAAGAGACTATGGAAAGACCATCAATTGCTTAAATGCAAGTTCAAGTTGAAGCTGAAGAAAATTAAGACAAGTTCAAGAAAGCCAAAATATGACCTTTCTTATATCCCACCTGAATTCAGAGAGTAGCTGAAGAGTACATTTTACTCACAGAACACCAATGATCTAATTCCAGACTAGTTGTGAGATAACATCAATGACATCATATAAGAAGAAAGCAGAAGATCATTAAAGACAGGAAAGGAAGAAAAGACCAAAATGGGTGTTGGAAGAGACTCTGAAACTTGCTCTTGAACAGAGTAATTAAAGAAATGGAAGAAAAGATGAAATAAAAGAGCACAACAGAATATTTCAAAAGGTGACTCATGAAGAAGTAAATATAATACATTGGATTGAAATTTGCAAAGACCTGGAGTAAGAAAAGCAAAAGAAAAGAGCACGCTTGGCATTTCTCAAGCTGAAAGTACTAAAGAAAAAAAAAAAAAATTCTATCCTCATGTTGCAAGACTGAAGAATTCTGTAGGCAAAATATTGAATGATGCAACAAGCATCAAAATAAGATGGAAGCAATACACAGAGTCTTTGTGCCAAAAATAATTGGTTGAAATTCAGCTATTTCAGGAGGTAACATATGATCAGGAACCAATGGCACTGAAGAAGCCCAAGCTGCAATGAGGGAATTGGTGAAAAACTAGGCTCCAGGAATTGAGTCCATCTCTATGGATATGTGTCAACAAACAGATGTAGTGCTCTAGCTTACTAAGTTTTGCCAAGAAATTTGGGAGAGAGCTACCTCCCCAACTGACCTCAAGAGATTGATATTTTTGCCCATCCTAAAGAAAGGTGATCCAACAGAATGTGGAAATTATCAAACAATATCATTAATATAACTTGTAAATAAAATTTTGCTGAAAATAATTTTAAAAATGGTTGCAATAATATTTTGGCAGGGGAAAGTAAAGCTGGATTCAGAAGAGGACACGGAGCTTGGGATATCATTGCTGATATCAGACTGATCTTAGCTGAAAGCAAAGAATATCAAAAAGATGTTTACCTATGTTTTATTGACTATGCAAAAGTGTTTATGTGCATCATACCAAATTATGGACAACATTGTGATGAATGGGAATGTCAGATAACTAATTGTGCTCATAGGGGACCTGTACATAAAAAAAAAGAGTGTATCTTTCAAACAGAACAAGGGGATGGTGCATGGTTTAAAATCAAGAAGAATGTGCGTCAGTGTGATATCTTTTCACCATGTTTGTTAAATATACGAAGCAAATAACTCAGGAAGCTGGACTAAATGAAGAAGAACACCACATCAGGAATGGAGGAAGACTCCTTAACAAATTGTGATATGCAGAAAGTGAAGAAGATGTGAAGTACTTAGTGATAAAGATCAAAGACTACAGTCTTCCCTATGGATTACACCCCAACATAAAGAAAACACATATCCTTACAACTGTACCAATAAGCAACATAAAAATAAATAGAGAAAAGATTGTTGTTGTCAAGAATTTCATTTACATGGATCCACAATCAACATCAATGGAAGCAGCAGTGTGATAGTTGGAGATGTGTGTCAAATTGGCTGGACCACAATTCTGTATGTTTTAAGCTGTTCTGATGTGGATATTCCCATGATGGGATCAGATGATTATATTTTGAGCAGGCAATCTGTTGAAAAGGAGTTTTCCTAGGGGTGTGGGCTGCTTCCAGTATATCTATGGACATTCTGGGAAAAGAGACATTCTTCTGTGGATTGGGATTAGGTTGTGCTGCCTACAACTGTCTGTCAGTGAACAATCCACCATTCGGCCTGGAGATCTTGGATTCGTCATTTGTTGGAGTCAACAGCCAGTGTACTACCTGTCAGCCTTGAGCTTCCCAGCCCCTGCGGCTGCAAGAGTCAGGACAAGCTTCCAGCTTGATGTGGAAAAGCCTCCTTGACGTTTGATCTAGGAACTTTGGAATTGCCGTCTTCTGTAAGTGTGTGAGCCATTTTCCTAAGATAACTTTCTCTCTCTCTCTCTCTCTATATATATATATATATAGATAGATAGATAGATAGATAGATAGATAGATATAGATATATAGATATATAGATATATATAGATATATAAGCTTTACTGGTTTTGTTTCTCTAAAGAACCCATTTTAACACCACATTTGGTACCATATTGAAGAATTAGAGAAAGGAATACCTGTCATAGTTAAAGGACATTGGGGAAGGGAAATCCTCCCAATAGGCAGAGCTTCGAGCCGTACATATGGCTATTCACTTTGCATGGAATAAGGAATGGCCTGATGTGCAATTATATACGGATTCATGGGCTGTGGCTAATGGCTTAGCTGGATGGTCTGGGACTTGGAAGGAGGTGTGTGGATAGAACTCTCTGAATGGGCCAAAGGAGTAAAGGTATTTGTGTCTCATGTGAATGTCCATCAAAAGGTGACCTCAGCAGAGGAGGACTTTAAAAATCAGCTGAATAGGATGACACGTTCAGTGGAAACCAGCTGTCCTTTTTCCCCAGCTACTCCCGTCATTGCTCAATGGGCTCATGAACAAAGTAGACATGGTGGCAGGGATGGAGGTTATGCATGGGCTCAGCAACATGGACTCCTGTTTACCAAGGCTGATTTGGCTACCACCATTGCTGAGTTCCCAATCTGACAACAGCAGAGACCAACACTGAGTCCACAATATGGAACCATTCCTTGGGGTGATCAGCCAGCAATCTGGTGGCAGGTTGATTACATTGTACCACTTCCATCATGGAAGTTTTGTTCTTATTGGAATAGATACTTATTCTGGATATGGATTCGCCTTCCCTGCACTCAATGCTTCTGCTAAAACTACCATCCGTGGACTTAGAGAACGCCTTATCCACTGTCATCGTATCCCACACAACATTGCTTTGGATCAAGGGACTCATTTCACAGCAAATGAGGGGTGGCAATGGGCTTATACTCATGGAATTCACTGGTCTTACCATGTTCCCCATCATCCTGAAGCAGCTAGATTGATAAAACAATGCAATGGCCTCTTAAAACCACAAATACAGAACCAGCTAGGTGGCAATACCTTGAAGGTTTGGGGCAATGTTCTCCAGGAGGCCATATATGCTCCAAACCAGCATCCAATATATGGTTCTATTTCTTCAATTACCAGGATCCACGGGTCCAGGAACCAAGGGGTGGAAACAGGAGTGATACAACTCACTATTACCCCTAGTGACCCACTCAAAAAAATTTTCCTTCCTGTCCCTGCTATCCTATGCTCTGCATATCTGGAGATCTTGGTACCAAAGGGAGGAACACTCCCACCTGGAGACACAATACTGATTGCATTAAACTGGAAATTAAGAATGCCACCCAGCCATGTTGGCTTCCTCATGCCTCTGGATCAACAGACAAAGAAGGGCATTACTGTACCATCTAGGGTGATAGATCTTGATTACCAAGGGGAAATTGGAATTGGCTTACATAATGGAGGCAAAGAAGAATATGTCTGGAATACAGGAGATTCTTTAGGACATCTCTTAGTACTACCATGCCTTGCTATTAATGTCAGTAGAAAATTATAGCAACCCAATTCTGATATGACTGCTAATGGCCCAGACCCTTCAGGAATGAAGGTTTGGGTCACCCCACCAGGCAAAGAACCACGACCAGCTGAGGTGTTTGCTGAGGGCAAGGGAAATACAGAATGGGTTGTGGAAGAAGGTACTTCTGAATATCAGCTATGACCACATGACCAGCTGCAGAAATGAGGACTGTGATTGTTATATTAATTGTATATGTGCATCAAATATTTTTGTTTCCTTCTGTTATGAACTGTGAAATTTAAATAAAGTTATGCATTTTGGTTGTACGTGTGTTAGTGTATCATGTTAGGTACAAATATGACTTTATAATAGTCCTTATTTAGAGATTATATATGGTTAAGAAGATATGTACCACTGCCAAGTTGGCAAAGAGTGGACTGTCATAGTTGGAGCTGTGTGTCAACTTGGCTGGACCAAAATTCTGTGTGGTTTAAGCTGTTGTGATGTGGTTATTTCCATGATGAGATCAGATGATTGTGTTTTGAGCAGGAAATCTGTTGAAAAGGAGTTTCCCTAGGGGTGTGGCCTGCTTCCAGTATACGTATGGACATTCCAAGAAAAGAGACATTCTTCTGTGGATCAGGATTTGGTTGTGCTGCCTACTACTGTCCGTGAGTGAACAATCCACCATTCGGCCTGGAGATCTTGGATTCGTCATTCATTGGAGTCAACAGCCAGTGTACTGCCTGCCAGCCTTGAGCTTCCCATCCTCTGTGGCTGCAAGAGTCAGGACAAGCTTCCAGCTTGATGTAGAAAGCCTCCAGCTTGACGTTTGATCTAGGAACTTTGGAAATGCCAGCTTCTATAAGTGTGTGAGCCATTTTCCTAAGATAAATTTCTCTCTCTCTCTCTCTCTCTCT
>NW_006921812.1:4387985-4391777 GCF_000298275.1 Orycteropus afer afer | reverse complement strand
GTCACTTTGAAAAATAAGGTGTTCCTGACTCAAACTATGGTATTTGTAATTGCTTCATATGCATGTGAATGCTGGACAAAGAGTAAGGAAGACTGAAGAAGAATGTGTCCCTTTAAATTATGGTGTTGGTGGAGTACTGAACGTATTTGACTGCCAGAAGAATGAATAAACCTATCCTGGAAGAAGTACAGCCGAAATGCACCTTACAAGCAAGAATGACTAAAGTTCATGTCACCTAGTTGGATCATGTTGTAAGGAGACACCTATCCTGCAGAAGGATATCATGTTTGGTAAAGTATAGTGTCAGTGAAATAATGGAAGATCCTCAACGAGATGTTTTGACACAGTGGCTGCAATAATGAACTCAAGCATAGCAGGCACTGTGAGGATGGCAAAGGACAGGACAGCATTCCGTTCTTTTGTACAGAGGCTCACTATGCGTCAGAGCCAAGTCAACAGCACCTAACAATAACAACAACAAACAGGAATCAAATTGACTACATTTGTGGAAAGAGGTTATAGAAAAGCTCAGTATCATAGGTGAGAACAAGGCAAAGAGCTAACTGTGCAACGGATCATCGGTTGCTCATATGCAAGTTCAAGTTGAAGCTGAAGAAAATTAAGACAACTCCCTGACAGAAGAAAAACCACCTTGAGTGTATCCCACATGAACTGAAAGACCATTTGAGGAATAAATTTAACACTTTGGGCACCAAGACTGAAGACCAGACAAATTGTGGATGACGTCAAGAACATTACACAAGAAGAAAGCAAAAAATCGTTAAAAGACAGGAAAGGAAGAAAAACAAAAACAGATGGAAGAGCAGACTTTGAAAATTACTCAGATATTAATTGTTCTGCTTAATATATTTGTATAAACAGGATATATCTATGAAGTTATCACCTCTACCTGGATATAAAATATTAACAATATTCAAAAGTTGGCCTTCTGTCTACTTGTTATTTTTATAATGATGTAGGAAAAGAGAAGACAATTTAACACAGTTTTCAAGATTTACTATTATGATAAGCTTCAACCATTCTCTGCTTCACCATAGGTATGCTCTCCTGTTTTTGAATTTTATATAGATGAAATAATTGTATATATGCTCTATTGTGTCTGAGGTCTTTCATTATAGTCTGTTAATGTTTAGAAGATTCAGTCTTGCTGTTTCTGTTATCAATTATTTCTTAATGATTTTGTTTTAGAGAATTTCATTTGGCATTGAATAAATATTACTTAGTTCATTCATTCATTCATCCAATATGCTGTTGCTAGATATTTAAAATGATTCTAACTTGTAACTATTATGAGTATTGTTCCTAGAATTATACATGTGCATAATTCCTGTGGTGAACATATATTCATGTTTCTTTTAGTATAGATTTATCATTCTAGACAAAAAGACTTATTAGTCTATAAAAAGTCATTAGCTATACATTGTCATATGACATACATATGTTGAGCCTTATACATAGTATAGCCTAAATTATTAACACAGCTAATTTGCCAACAGCAGACCATGAGAGTTCATTTGCTCCACAACCTCTCCAATACATTATATCATTTTATTATCAATCACTTAAATTTTAGCTATCTAGTAAATGCTTTAATTTACATTTCCATGATGACTAAAGAGATTGAGAATCACTTAATGTTCTTATTGACCATTTGAATATTGTTTTTGTGAAGAACATGGTTATCAACTATATTTTCTGTATCATTACATTTTATTCTTTAATAAAATCTGCAAATTATGATAGAAAAAGATGACTTATTAAAGTCAAGGAAGAGTAATATGAGCTTTAGTTTATCATTATTTATAGTGTTAATCATGTTTGATATATTTCATGTATTTTAGAAAGAAAATAATTATATACCCAAATCAGAAATTAAAATAAAATTTGACAGTATTTCCTTTGCCAGACAATATTAAGTAATAGGGATTTGATTTATGTTGTTATTGTTGTTGTTATGTGCCGTCGAGTCAGACCCGACTCATAGCAACCCCTCCTTGGGTTTCCAAGGCAGTATCACTACGGAAGTAGATTGCCCGATCTTCCATCCGAGGAGTGGCCGCTGGGTTTGAACCTCCAGCCTTCTGGTTAGCAGTCAAATGCCTTAGGCACTATACTTACTTTTAAATACATAAACAAACAAAACAGACAAAAATAAGTGATAATACAACTTTGGGTCATTTAATATCTGCTCAGGCAATATCCAACCACATGTATGACTGTGGTAGCCAAACATTTTTAATTTTTTTTTTCTTTCTTTCTTTTTAAGGAAAGCAATTCTTCTTTTGTTTATTACTTCCTCCTAATGGTTATAAGGAGCTCTGGTAGCACAATGCCTAAGGCACTTGACTGCTAACCAGAAGGCTGGTGGTTCAAACACACCAGCCACTCCTTGGAAGGAAGGTTGGGCAATCTACTTCTGTAGTGATACTGCCTCCGCAAGTCAAGGAGGGGTTGCTATGAGTCAAGTCCGACTTGAAGGCACATAACAACCTCAACAATGGTTATAAAGAAGCTCTGCTGGTGTCGTGGTTAAAGGATTTGGCTGCTAACTGAAAAAAAGTCAGTGGTTCAAATATACCAGCTTCTCTGTGGAAGAAGGAAGAAACAGTCTTCTTCCATAAGGATTTACAGCCTTGGAAACCCAATGGAGGTCACTATAAGTTGGAATTGACTTGATGGCAATGAGAGGTTTTTTCGTTTTGTTTTGTTTACTGGTTTTAAAGGCGACAAATCCCCAGAGTGAAAGAGCAGTTAAACACAGGGCACATCCCAAACACCTCAGGGCCTCTTCCTTTGACTCTTCCTTCCTGTACTCCTGGCTTCATTGACCACCCAGTAACCATGCAGCTTTCACTCCTGGTACAAGGCAGTGCCTGGCACAGCTCCTTCCTTCCTGCAGTGAGTATTGGTGGCACAGGTGGGTCTAGGACACCCACTGGCTCCCAGCTCTGGGTGGCAGCTGCATATGATCAGGAAGCAGCCACATTAACAAGGCAGTTGCTACCACGGCTGCCACTAACAATCATGCTCCCAGCACCTGAAACCTCAATAACTAGTCCCTTCAGCTACTTTTTTGCTCCACTATATGTCCCATACCCAGTCTTCATACCCAAGCAGATGTGTGTAAAGTCCCCATCTGGCTTTCAGAGCAGCCCTTGCCCAGCCCTGCTGCACATTCAACAAAGCTAGCCTCCGGCCTCTTGCATCCAGTAGATAAACTCTGGGGCTTTGCCCAGTGGGTTCCTACAAGTTTTCACTATAATAGACTTCACAGGTACTTCACAGGGCACCGTTTGTATATGTTATGGTGTTTTACACAATATCCAAATCACATAATGTCCTATTTCAGAGTTAAGTGAGACAAAACTATTCACAGAGGTCACACAAAGTCAACTGCAGGATAGAAGCTGAGTGAGGTCTGAATATATATTCACTCGTGGATTGACTGAGTCATTTCACAAATATCCAGCTCTTGTTGGCTGACATTTACACTCCTAGCTCTGGTACATATTTCCTTCCCTGTCACTTCAGTTCTTGGGGTAGTAATTACTACAAATTCTGGTGGTGCAGTAGTTAAAGCATTCAACTGCAAACCAAAATGTCAACAGTTTGAATCCACAAGCAGCTCTGTAGAAGAAAAATGAGGCAGTCTTCTTTCATAAAGATTTATAGTCTTGTAAATTCAAGAGGGCAGTTTTTCTCTGTCCTACAGGGTCCATTCTGAGTCAGAATCAACTGGTGGCAGTGGGTTTTTTTTTTTTTTTTTCAGTT
>NW_006921812.1:4385728-4387393 GCF_000298275.1 Orycteropus afer afer | reverse complement strand
ATGGTGTTATTGAAAATTCAAACTGAAGCATTTCACTAATTTTACTTAACCTTTTTAGCCACTGCAATTTTCTATGTGGCAAGGGAGCTTTCTCATGGCAGGAAAGAGATGAGTTAGTTCACAGTTAATTTTACAAATTGCTTCAAAAAGGTCACTTACATCTTCATATCTTTTTAAATCTATATGCAGACAAAAAGAATATAATTGACAGTCAATTTTTAAAATTTCAACTACAGTATATAGATTTGAACTTTGTATAGTTGATGTTTCTCTGTGTTTTAGCACTTCCTTCCATTCTTTCCAATCCAATTTTTACATACAGAATTCTCTAAAAAATTTCTGACTGGTTCTTTGCCAGGGACTGTCTTATTGATAAATTATAGCTATAGATCCTTTCTAGGCTCTGCTATTATAGAAAATTCCTGTGCTGTAGGGCTCTGTTACAAAAACTTGAAAAGACATTTAGAATAACACTGAGTAGTTACAAGGAAAAAGCAAAAAAGAAAATAAGGGTTTTTAATTTTTTTTTTCTTTCCTTCTTTATTTTTTTTAAATCCAGACCTATATGCCAAATAGAGGGTTAAGCTTTCCAGGGAAAGGGTCACTGGAGTTTTTCTTAGAGAATTACAAGGAAGAAGGAGAGATTGAATCAATATGAACATGAACTTACTGAGCAAGTAACCAACCTAGATTTTTGACATAATATGAGTGTAAAGGAAATAAAATAAAATAGCTTGAGGGGCCTATGTCTTAAACTAGACTAGGAAGACATATACTTCTTTATGGATGATGGGAATTCTTGTTAATATTAGTAACCATGCTAGATCTGTAGAATCACTGATAATTCAGGTTGAGCATGACAGTTGGCTGCTGTGATAAGGAAATCACTGCTTCCATATATTCTCATTTTATGATTGTTCTGACTTAAATGAGTTATTTATGTTCTGAGCAAAAATATGCCACCATCCGTTGTTCTAAATCTAATCCCTGTGACTTACAGAATTAATCTAGACCTTCTATAAGAAACTAGTTTAATATTTGAGAGTTAGGATCATGTGGATAAACTTATTTTGAAATGAAGCAAGAGACATCCCTTGTAGCATGATGGATTATTTAAGGGAACAGAATCTGTACCCATATGTCTTGATTAAAATCCTGGCATTCCCTTACTTACTACGCATGTGACCTAAGGCAAGTTATATAATTTCTCTGTGTCTCAGCTTAATCCTCTGCAAAATAGAGTTAATCAGAATACCCACATCTTGTTTGCAGAGTGATTAGAATGTACTGAGTATAAAACAGTATAGAATAAGTACTATACACATGTGTAAAATAAAAATTATTTTAAATTTGTTTTCCACCAAACTCTTATGTGCCTCAGTCTTCCCTAAATAGAGGTATTTAGAACAGAAATCAACAGTTCTGGTGTGATCTGACAAGGGTGGCTCAGTGTGCTACTGTAATTGTAATATTGGCTATTATTGTCTTTATTTGGAAATGGTCTCCACATTTCAAATTTTGAAATAGGGACTAAAATCCTGATGCTTTGATATTAAACTGTGATTTTTTTTTTTTTCACTATGAACTTATTTATTTGACTTCTAAAGGAGAATCTGACATTTTTCCAGTGTACTTCATCTTCTTCTTCTAGTTCTTAGATGACAT
>NW_006921812.1:4383697-4384778 GCF_000298275.1 Orycteropus afer afer | reverse complement strand
AATTGATGCAGAAAAGGCATGTGATAAAATCCAACATCCATTCCTGTTCAGAACTCTCATCAAAATAGGGATAGAAGGGAAATTCCTCAACATAATAAAGGGTATATATGCAAATCAAATGGCCAACGTCATTATTAATGGAGAAAGACTCAAGGCATGGCATTCTCCTCACAAACGGGAACCAGACAGGGATGCCGTCTATCACCACTTCTATTTAATATTATATTAAGTCCTAGCCAGGGTAATAAGTCAAGAAAGGAAAATAAAGGTATACAAATTGGCAAAGAGCAACTAAAACTGTGCCTATTTGTGGATGACATGATCGTATACATAGAAAACCCAAGACATTCAGAAAAAAAAAAAAAAAAACCCTAATGGAACTAATAAAGAGGTTCAGCAAAGTGGCAGGATACACGGTCAACATACAAAACTCAGTTGGATTCCTCTACACCAACAAAGAATCCTCTGATAAAGAAATAAGGGAACAATATCATTTACAATAGCTACTAAAAAGAAAAAATATCTAGGAATAAAGCTCTCCAGAGACACAAAAGACCTACCCAAAGAAAACTATAAAATACTTCTACAAGAGACAACAAGGGCACTACATAAATGGAAGAACCTACCTTGTCATGAATAAGTAGACTGAATATTGTGAAAATGTCAATACTACCTAAAGCAGTCTACACATTTAACACAATTCTGATCCAGATCCTAACAAATTTTTTTAAGGACGTGGAAAAAACAATTACTAATTTCATCTGGAAAGGAAAGAGACCTTGGATAAGCAGAGCGCTTCTCAAGAAGAAAACCAAAGCAGGAGGTCTCACACTCCCAGATCTTAAGAGCTACTATAGAGCCACAGAAGTCAAAACAGCATGGTATTGGTACAATGACAGACAGACAGACCAATGGAACAGAATCAAAACTCCAGATATAGATGCATCCAACAACAACAACCATCTATGGACAACTTATCTTTGACAAAGGAAGAGACAGCCTCTTTAAAAAATGGTGCTGGCAAAACTGGATATGCCCCTGCAGAAAAATAAAACAAGATCCATACCTCACTCCATAAACA
>NW_006921812.1:4373078-4377049 GCF_000298275.1 Orycteropus afer afer | reverse complement strand
AGGGGAGCTGTTGCATTGGGGAAAATTTTAATCAATGTCATGAGACAAAGTGCATGTGAACTGCTCTATGGAAAGTGAATTTGCTCTGCAAATTTTCACCCAAATCACAATTTAAAAAAAAGATTCTCATAGAACTTGATTCTGTAATTTTCCTTTCTGTAAATAAATTTCCTGAATATAAAAGTCCTGTTTATGGAAATTCTGTGCATATTAAGAAATGATTGAGATGCCATTTATCACTGAGAAGCAGTCCTGGTAGAGAATAAACTGTCATTCAACTTTGAAGAAGAGATGACCATATAAGCTGGTTAGTGATGACAGTAGAATTGAATGACAGACATAACACAACCCAGAGTTTGAGAGGCTGCCAGTATTTCGGCACACATCATGTTGCATAGTATAAATCTCAGATAAAAATGAGCATGTTCAGACCCTTCAAGCTTCTTCTTGTAAGGTTGTCATTGGTTGATTCTAATCCACTGCTAACTCTGATGACTCATATTCCACTATGGATTTTCCGACTGGAGCATTCAAACTGAATCTTATCTGTCCTCAAAAAAAAAAAAAAAAAAAAAGAAAAGAAAAGAAAGAAAGAAAATAAAAATAAATAATTCAGAACAGCTTAGCCTCAAGAATTCTTTAGATACAGTTTCACATTGAAATGAAAAGTGCAAAGTATTCATAGGTGGAGTTCCTCCAAATAAGATAATGTTCACAGTCTCACTGGGCTCAGCAAAAGAGCTGAGAACAAGATCTCAAACCTCTCTTTATGTGTAATGCTTATCTACCATCTGATAATACTTATTGAGAATGGCAGCCCAGGAGAGTAAGGCTTGTTTCAACCTCTCTGTGAATCATGGCATAATTCTGCTCCCATCATCACATTCTGTTAGCCAGAAATATAATAATATCCATAACTTTGAGAAAAAAAAAATTAACAAGAAAAATAATACATGTTCTAGTTGGTAAATAATCAATTATCATAAACATAGATGCTAATATGTAGAATTACATTTTTTTATTTGCATCACTTCATCAGAATAAATAGTGGCACTGAATTTGAAAGTGACTTAGATGTATATAATTCAAGAATATTTTCTCTTAAGAGACTGAGAAGTACTCTTTGTAAATGCACTACTATGTGACTGGACAGTGAAAGAAACAATTACGCTTGTAAGAGAAATCTTTGCAGTTTAAGGGAAGAATTTATTTTGTCATCTTAGTGCTGCTTATTCCTTCCACAGTCTACCACAAAATTTAGTGGTTTCTTTAAAAGACAAAATTAAACCTGTCATTCTATAGGCACTTGTACTTTGTTGTTGTTAGGTGCCATCCAGTCGTTTCCAACTCATAGCGACCCCATGCACAGCAGAAAGAAACACCACCCAATGCCACGCCAACTCCATGATCCCTACTATACTTGAGCCCACTGTCACAGCCACCGTGTCAATCCATCTCGTTGAAGGGCTCCCCCTCTTTCATTGACCCTCCACCCTACCAAGCATGACATACTTTTCCATGGAATGGTCCGTTCTGACAACATGACCAAAGTAGGTGAGACGAAGTCTGGCCATTCTCGCTTCTAAGGAGCATTTCAGCTGCACTTCCTCCAGGACAGATCTGTTAGTTCTTTTAGCAGTCCATGGTACTTTCAGCATTCTTCGCCAGCACCACAACTCAAAAGCATCAACTCTTCTTCAGTCTTCCTTATTCATTGTCCAGCTCTCACATGCATATGAGGCGTTTGGAAATATCATGGCTTGTGTCAGGCGCACCTTAGTCCTCAAGGAGACATCCTTGCTCCTCAGCACTTGAAACAGTTCCTTCGCAGCCTACCTACCCAGTGCTACCCGTCGTTTATTGTCCTGACTGCTGCTTCCTTTGGCATCGATTGTAGAACCCAGCAATGTTAATTCTTTGTGACAATCTCAATCTTTCCTCCTTTTATCGTGATGCTGCTTATTGGTTCAGTTGTGAGGATTTTTGTTTTCTTTATATTGAGACATAATCCATACTTCAGACTGTATTCTTCAATATTCATCAGTAAGTGCCTCAAGTCATCCTCATTTTCAGCAAGCAAAATTGTGTCGTCAGCATATCTCAGGTTGTTAATGCTTCTCCTTCCAATCCTAATGCCACATTTTTCTTTATATAGTCCAGCTTCTCGGATTATTTGCTCAGCATATAGATTGAATAAATATGGGGAAAGGATACACCCTGACACACTCCCTTCTTCATTTTAAACCATGTAGTGTACCCTTGTTCCGCTGGAATGGCAGCCTCCTAGTCAATGTATAGGTTCCTCATGAGTACAATCAAGTGTTTGGGAATTCCCATTCTTCTCAATGTTATCCATAATTTGTCCTCTAGGCAGATAAAAAGAAAAAATGAATTCATAATTATTATTAAACTATGTCTCATGTACTACAGTAGGGACCATGTAGATGCTATTATTGTTTATTTTCACGATGTTTTTCATTTAAAACAAATTTATCAGGTAGGAGGTGTTTAAATTCTAATGTCTGATTCAGAAAGTAATCACCATAGAAATCAAAATCTCATAGAATTTTGTACATATTGATATCCTAGCCCTGACCACACTGAATTGTAACAATGTTATAAGATGTTAGCTTTCCCTACTCCCAACCCTAGATTGTGCACTACTGGAAGGCAAAGACTGTATCTAATTCCTATTCATAATCCTTACCTATGCCAGAGCTTGGAAAATAATAAATGGTCAATAAATATTTGTTAAAGAAGGGATGAGAACATTCATTCATTTGTTTTACTTCAGTCAACATATTTATGAAATATCAACTACTGTCATAGATATTTGGTAAAAACTTAGTGGTCTCCTAATGACTTAATTACAAATGGCCTTCTAGCACAATTTCTCTACTTATATCATTTATATAGTTTTTTATTTATACTTCCATATAGTTTTTCTGTGTGTGTGAAAATTTGTTATTTTCACTCCATTTTCCATAGCTCACTAGACATACTCCTCTGAAGCTTATGTGTTTTTTAAAAAATATAATAACACAGCTCAAAGATCTGTCCCTATCAGAACACAAAGATTTTTATATTATATTTATCAAAAAGCAGCACTTTACTGTATGAATTACAAAAATAAAAATAAAAAATAACAATCCCCATATAGATAAATTTTTATTCTCTCACCCTACCTCTCCACCAGCTGCCACCAGTCTTTTGAAATTGCAGACAATGTTATGAAAGAATAAAATTGTACAGGTCAGTTTTGTATGTGATATACATTATATAAAACAAATTATTCAAATATACTTACTTTGTAATATGTATAATTATATTTTTCATAGAAACTGCCAACTTATCCTACATGTTGTTGTTGTTGCTACATGCCGTTGAGTTGGACCCAACTCATAACGACCCCTCCTTGGACAGTATCACTAGGAAATAGATTGCCCAAACTTCCTTTCAAGGATTGGCTGGTGAGTTTGAACCGCCAGCCTTCTGGTTAGCAGTCAGGTGCCTTAGGCACTACACTACCCCACCAGCAATAAATGAGAGCTGAGAGATTTATTTATCACTACCAATAGAGTGAATTATCAAACATTTAACATATTGCTAATTTATAGGTGACAATTATATATCAGTATAGTTTTTATTTTATATTCATTTTATAATGAATAAGGTTTAAGATATACTATAGATTTTTAAATGTCTTTTTTTTTCCTTGTATTTTGTCCATTTTCCCATTTTGTTAGGACATTTTTGATAATATGTTACAAATAATCTCCCAGGGTGTCATTTTTATTTGAATTTGTTTATGCTATTTTAAGGTCATAGTTTGACATATATCATAAATATGATGTTGTTGTTGTTATGTGCCATCGAGTAAGACCTGACTCATAACGACCCTTCCTTGGGTTTCCAAGGCAATATCACTACGGAAGTAGATTGCCCCATCTTCCTTCCGAGGAGTGGCTGGT
>NW_006921812.1:4365019-4371917 GCF_000298275.1 Orycteropus afer afer | reverse complement strand
GGGATACTCTGGTGGTATAGTGCCTAATGCATTTGACAGAAGGTTGGAGGTTCAAACTCCACTGCCTCTCCTTGGAAGGAAGGTGGGGCAATCTACTTTTGTAGTGATACCACTTGGGAAACCTGAAGAGGGGTTGCTATGAGTACAGACTGACTTGATGACAGTGATTTTTTTTTTTTTTTATACGGTTTAAAATCAGGAAGGGAATGTCAGGGTTTTATCCTTTTGGCATACTTATTCTATCTATATGCTGAGAAAACAATCAGAAAAGCTGAAGTATATGAAGAAGAACATGGCATCAGGTTTGGAGGAAAAAATCACTAACAACCTGCATACACAGATGACAAAACTTTGCTTGCTGCAAGTGAAGATGACTTGAAGCACTTACTGTTGAAGACTGAAGACTACAGGCTGCAACATGTATTACATTTTAATATAAAGGAAACAGAAATCCTCACAACTGGACCTATAAGCAGCATCACAATAAATGGAGAACAGATTGAAATTGTCAAAGACTTCATATTACCTGGTTTTATAATCAACACCAACAGAAGCAGCATTCAAGACATCAGAAGATGTATTGCACTGTGCAAATCTGCTGCAAAAGACGTCTTTCAAGTGCTGAAGAGAAAAGACATTTCTCTGATGACTAAGGTGCACCTAACCCAAGACATGGTATTCTCAATTGTCTCTTATGCATGTGAGAGCTGGACAATGAATAAGGAAGATTGAAGAAGAGTCAATGCTTTTGAGTTGTGGTGTTGGTGAGGAATGCTGAAAATACAATGGACTGCTAAAAGAACAAATCTGTCCTTAAAAGAAGTGCAGCTGGAATGCTCTTCTGAAACAAGGATAGTCAGACTACGACGTCTCACCTACTTTGGTTATGTTGTCAAAAGGGACTAATCTCTGGAGAAGGTTATCATGCTTGGTAAAGTGAAGAGTCAACGAAAAAGGGGAAGGCCCTCAACAAGAGGGATTGGCACAGTGGCTGCAAAGATGAGCTCAGGTATACCAAGTATCGTGAGGCTGTCGCAGGACTGGACAGTATTTCATTCTGTTGTACATAGGGTCGCTAGGAGTTGGAGATGACTCCACGGCACCTAACAACAGCAACCATATGTATGGATATATTTGTATGTATTTATGTCTACATACATATACACATACACACACAAAGATAAAAGTCATCAGAAGTGTTGTAAATAATATTTTATTGAGTGTTTGGTGAAAAGTTTACACAGCAAATTAGGTTCCTATTTAACAATTTATATGCATATTGTTCAAGGAGCTCTGGTGGCACTATGGTTAAAGCATGTAGCTGCTAACGCAGATGTCGGTTATTTGAACTCACCAGCTGCTCTGCGGGAGAAAGATGATTCTGTTTTCATGAAGATCTACTGTCTGGGTAACTCTATGAGGGAAGTTCTGCCTTGTTCCATAGGGTTGCTTTCCATCAGAATCTATTCAATAGCAGTACTTTTATGTTTATTGTTCAATGACTTTGGTTACTTTTTCCACATTGTGTCAACTTTCTCAATATTTCCCTTTTGGTTTTTCCATTTCTGTTAATCTAGCTGCCACGACATCCTGACCTTATCTTTGCTTTACAGTAAATGTTGACTATTTAGTCTCATATAAATGATTTTTAAATATATGTATTAAAAGTAGCAGAGTACACACAAGTGATATTGTTTCTTTTATGAGCCAATCTGTTCTTTAGCTGAAAGGTGACTTCCAAGAGTAGTTTCAGTTCAATGTTTAAAGGATATCTCAGGGTGACAGTCTTGAGGGTTCCTCTAGTCCCTACTAGTCCAATAAGTCTCACTTTTTTTATTTTATTCTTTCAAGAATTAGAGTTTTGTTTTACAATAATTTCTCCCATTCTTTCTTGGCCAATCTATTTTATCTCTGCTCAGAATAGTCTGTAATGGTAGGTGGGCAGCATCTAATTCTTCTGGATTCTGAATAGACGAAACTATGGTTTGGGTAGGCAATTATTTCTGTAGACTAGTTTTTCTCTGAATCTTTGGTTTATTCCTTTCTCTCTTTCTTTAGGTGAGTAGAGGCCAATACTTGTATATTAGATGGCTGCTTACAAGACTTTAAGACCCCCAATGCTACTAACCAAACTAAATGAAGAATATAAACTTTATAGACTGTTGTGCCAACTGACCACATTCCTCTATGTGTTTTATTATATATATGGATATATATGCAGCGAAATCAAATGTATGTTTGTATGTGTGTGTATATATATATATGTTGTTGTTGTTGTTGTTATGTGCCGTCGAGTCGGCCCCGACTATATATATATATATATACACACACATATATGTAGAATATGAATGTATATATATATACCTACAAATACTTCTATATATGCACACATGCATGCATATACATACTTTGCTGTACACATATATGTATATATGTCTACCTATGTAATCATTCACATATTTTTTTGGTTGTTACCACTGTTCTTGCCATATTATGTATGTTATAGCTTGATATTGTGGTTGGTAGAAGTTGTCGAGTCATCTCTGACTCATAGCAACCCTATGCACAGCAGAATGAAACACTGCCTGGTACTGTGCCAGCTCTGCAAGCCCTGGTATACCTGAGCCCATCGCCCGTGCCACTATGTCAATTCATCTTGTTGAGGGCCTTCCCCCCTTTTGTTGACCCTCCACCTTACGGAGCAAGACATCCTTCTCCAGAATGGTCCCTTCTGACTACATGACCAAAGTATGTAAGAAGCCTGGCCATTCTTGCTTGCAAAGAGCATTCCAGCTGCACTTCCTCCAGAACAGATATGTTAGTTCTTTTAGCAGTCCATAGTACTTACAGCATTCTTCACCAATACCACAAATCAAAATAATCAATTCTTCTTTGGTATTCTTTCTTCATTATTCAGCTCTCACGTGCATATGAGGTGATTGAAAATACCATGGCTTGTGTCAGGCACGCTATAGTCCTCAAGGAGACATCTTTGCTCTTCAGCACTTGAAAGAGGTCCTTTGCAGCGAATTTGCCCAGTGCCATATGCCGTTTCATGTCCTGACTGCTGCATCCATTGGCGTCCATTGTAGAACCAAGCAATGTGAAATCTTTGACAACTTCAATCTTTTCTCCCTTTATCAGGACACTGCTTAGTGGTCCAGTTGTAAGGATGTTTGTTTTCTTTATATTGAAATGTAATCCATACAGCAGACTGTATTCTTCAGTCTTCATCAGTAAGTGCTTCAAGTCATCCTCATTTTCATCAAGCAAAGTTGTGTGTCCAACATATTGCAGGTTGTTAATGATACTTCCTCCAATCCTAATACCACATTCTTCTTCATACAGTCCAGCTTCTCAGATTATTTGCTCAATATATAGATTGAATAAGTGTGGTGAAAGGATTCAACCCTGATGCATTCCCTTCTTGATTTTAAAACATGCAGTGTCCCCTGGTTATGTTTGAATGACAGCCTCCTGGTCAAGGTACAAGACAAGCACAATCAAGTGTTCTGGAATTCCCATTCTTCTCAATGTAATCCACAATTTGTTATGATCCACACAATTGAATGTTTTGGTGCAGTCAACAAAACACAAGTAAACATCTTTCTGGTATTCTTTGCTTTGAACTAAGATCCATGTGACATCAGCAGTGATATCCTTCATTCCATATCAGCTTCTGAATCCAGCTTGCACTTCTGGAAGTTCTCTGTCAGTATACTGCATCCATCATTTTTGAATTATCTTCAGTAACATTTTACTTGCACGCAATATTAATGATATCGTTTGATAATTTGGACATTCTGTGGGAATGGATCTCTTCCAGTCAGTTGGCCAGGTAGCTGTCTTGTAAAAATTTCTTGGCATAGCTGAGTGAATGTCTCCAGTGAGGCATTGTTTGTTGAAGCATTTCAGTGGGTATTCCGTCAATTGCTGGAGCCTTGTTCTTCGCCTATTCCTTCAGTGCAGCTTCAACGTCTTCCTTCAATACTATTGATTCTTTAACTTATACCATCTCCTGAAATGGATGAAGTGACTCTGTATATTCCTTCCATCTTCTTTTGATGCTTCCTGGATCATTCAATATTTTACCCATAGGATCTTTCAATATTGCAACTTGAGGCTTAAAATTTTTCTTTCAGCTTGAGAAATGCCAAGCATGTTCTTTCCTTTTAGTTTTCTAACTCCAGGTCTTTGCACATTTTATTATGGTAATTGGCTTTGTCTGCTCAAGCTGCTCTTTGAAATCTTCTGTTCAGCTCTTTTATCTTGTTATTTCTTCTATTTGCTTTAGCTACTCTCTGCTCAATGGCAACTTTCAGAATTTCTTCTGAAATCCATTTTGGTCTTTTCTTTCTTTCTCATACTTTTAATGACCTCTTGCTTTCTTCATGGATGATGTTCTTGATGCCATCCCATAATTCCTCTGCTTTTCAGTCATTGGTGTTCAATGCATCAAATCTATTCTTTAGATGGTCTCTGAATTCAGGAGGGATATTTTTAAGCTCATATTTTGGCTCTCATGGACTTGTTTTAATTGTCTTCAACTTGAAGTTGAACTTGCATATGGGAGTTGATGGTCTCTTCTAAAATCAGTTCCTGGCCTTGTATTGGCTGGAGATATTGAGCTTTTCCATTGCTTCTTGCCAATCTGATTGATAGTCAATCTGATTCCTGTGTACTTCCTCTGGTGAAGTCCAAGTGTATAGCTGCCATTTGTGTTGTTGAAAAAGGTATTTGCAATGAATAAGTCATTAGTCTTGCAAAATTCTATCATGCGATCTCCAGCATTATTTCTATCACCAACGCCAAATTTTCCAACTACCAGTAATTCTTCATTGTTTCCAACTTTTGCATTCCAGTGATAATTAACACATCTTGATTGCATGTTTGGTCAACTCCAGAGTGCAGAAGTTGATAAAAATCTTCAATTTCCTCATCTTTGGCTTTGGTGGTTGGTGTATAAATTTGTATAATAATAGTATTAACTGGTCTTCCTTGTGGGCGTATGGGTATTATCCTATCACTAACACCACTGTACTTCAGGACAGATCTTGAAACATCTTTGTGATGATGCATGCCATGCCATTCCTCTTCAAACTGTCATTCCCAGCATAGTAGATAATAGGATTGCCTGATTCAAAATGGCCAAAATGAGTCCATTTCAGCTCACTAATGTCTAAGACATCAATCTTTATGTGTTCCATTTCATTTTTGACCGCTTCCAATTTTCCTAGATTCATACTTCATACATTCCATGTTCTGATTGTTAATGGATGTTTGGAGCTGTTTCTCCTCAATTTGAGTTGTGGTATGTCAGCAAATGGAGGTCTCACAAGATTTAATTTACCCATATCATTAAGGTTGGTTCTTTGATGAGGCAACTCTTTCCCAGTCCTACCTGGAGTACCATCTGCCCTAAGGAGCTAGTCTTCCTGTGTTGTATCAGATGTTCCCAGGCTGTTCATAAAGTTGCCCAGTAATGTATCAGACAGTGTTTCCCTGTTATTCATAAGGTTTTCCCTGGCCAATTCTTTGAGAAATTGATTTCCTGTTCCTTCTTTCTAGTCTGTCTCAGTCTATAAGCTGCATTGAAACCTGTGTACCATGTGCAACCCTGCTGCCTTTTGAAACACTTTTGTTGTCCCTGGAAGTTCCCTCCCTTTTCTGCCTGGGGGGTTGAGTCCTGTCTACCTGCCTCTTACCTTGATCCTGTCGCTTTTGTTGTCCCCAGAGGTTCCTTCCCTTTCCTGCCTGGGCTGTTATAGCTAGCATTTACCAATAACATCCCTTATTCTCTTGTACTTCTTACTGTTATCATTTATATTGGTTATGTCGTGCACTCATTACACCCCTTCTGAGTTGACTTACCGATCACCAAAAATAACAAGTGTTTACTGTCTAAACAGTGATTCTCCATCCTGCCCTCAGGATCCCTGACAAGGACTAAATAACATTGATTTCTGTGTATATACCTATTTTTGTCTTTTTATAAAAGTGGTACCTTACAGCATTGGACCTTTTGTAATTGACATATTTCACTCAGCATAATGTCCTCCAGATTCATTCACGATATAAGATGGTTGGTGGACTCATATTTTTTCTTTATAATTGCATAGTGTTACACTCTATGTTTATACCATATTTTGTTTATCCATTCACCCATTCATGGGCACTTAGGTTATTTTCATCTTTTTGCTATTGTGAATAGTGCTGCCATGTACATAATTATGCATATGTCTGTTTGTGTAACTGCTATTAGATTTCTGTGTTGTACACATATGGGGGTGATTACACAATCATAAGATATTTCTATTTCAAACTTTTTGAATTTTTGAGGTGATATATGTTTCTAGTTTCCCATAGTGATTGTACCACTTTACAATCTCACCATCAGTGGATTATTGTTCCAATCTCCCTACTTCACCAGTAATTTTGATTTTTGTATTTTGGTCAATGCCATTTTTACAGGGGTGAAATCGTACCTTATTTTAGTTTTGATATACACCTATTATGACTAATGATCACAAGAATCTTTTCATGTATTTTTTGGCTGCTTGGATGTAATTTTTGGAGAAGTGTTGGTTCATGTGCTTTGCCCATTTTTAAATTACATTGTTTGTCTTTTTGTTGTTCAATCATTGTAGTTTTCAACATATTTTAGAGATTAGACCACATCAGGTATATTATTCCCACAGATTTTTTCCCTATGTATAAACTCTCATTTTACTCTTTTAATAAAGTCTTTAGAAGAGCATAAATATTTATTTTTTAGGAGATCCGAGTTAACTAATTTTCCATTTGTGGCACTTGCATTTTTAGATGTATTTGGTAACTTATTTTAAAAATAAATAAATAAATAAAAATAAGTCACTTAGTTTTGGTGAGGAACTTTACA
>NW_006921812.1:4355117-4364254 GCF_000298275.1 Orycteropus afer afer | reverse complement strand
GCTGTAGCGGCTGTACATAATACTATTTCTTGATTTCCTTTTTGAAGTTCTTCTTGTTACTGTAAAGGAATTCAACTGGTTTTTGCATGTGGGTTTTCTATCCTACCACTTTGAGGAAACTTTGTATTACATCCAATAGCTTTGTTCTGGAATCTCTTGGATTTTCTGTGTATGTTGTTGTTGGTGTTTGTCGTTCAGTCAGCGCCGACTCATAGCGACCCCTCCTTGGGTTTCTGAGGCAGTATCACTACGGAAGTAGGATTGCCCAACTTTCCTTCCGAGGAGTGGCTGGTGGGTAATATGATGTCATTGGTGAAAATAGATAGTTTTCCTTCTTCCTTTCCAGTTTAGATACACTTTATTTCCCTCTCTTACATTATTGCTCTAGCTAGTACAACACTGAATAAGAGTATGATAGTGGACATCTTTCTGTTGTTCTTGTACTGTATAGGAAAGCCCTCAAATCTTTTTCCATTGAACATAATGTTGGCTGTTGGATTTGCATATACACTTTTAATTATGGTGGACATTTTTCCTTCTGTTACTTTTTTTATTAGAATTATTATTAGGGAAGGATGTTGTATTTTATCAAATGCTTCTTCTATGTCACTGAGATGATCATACGATTCTTTTCCTTTGTTTTATTTATATGATAAATTACACTGATTTGTTTTCGAATGTTGAACTATCCTTGTGCTCTTGATATGAATTCCATCTGATCAATATATATGATTTAGTTAATGTGTTGATGACTTCTGTTCACTAAAATTTTGTTGAGTATTTTTGTGCTTATGTTCATGAAAGGTACCGGTATGCCATTGTCTTTTTTCTTTTCTTGCCTTTACCAGAGTGATGCTGACTTCATAGAATGAGTTATCAAATATTCCTTCCTTTTCTGCATTTTGGAAAACTTTGAGTAGATTTACTGTGAGCACTTCTCTTAATGTTGGATGAAATTTATCAGATAAATGGTGCAGGCCTGCCTGCTTGAATGACTTCTTTGGAGAAGTGTCTGATCATTCCCTTTGCCCAATTTTAAAATAGACTGTCTTGTTGTTATTGAGTCATTGTAGCTTTCAATATATTTTAGAGATTATACATTCATCTAACTATATATCATTGCCAAATATTTTCACAGTCTGCAGGATCTCTTTTTTGTTCTTCTGATAAAATCTTTGGAGAAGTATAAGAATTTTTTTTTAGGAAGTCTAGGTTATCTACTTTTTATTCTGTTGCACATGCATTTGTAGTTCATGTGCAGATGACAAAAACTTGCTTCCTAAAATGGAAGAGGTTGAACCACTAACTGATGAATATAAAAAACTACAGCATTCAGTATGAACTCAACATAAAGAAATCAAAATGCTCACGACTGGTCTGTTAAGCACCATCATAAGAAATGGAGAAAAGACTGAAGTTCTCCAGGTTTTCATTTCATTAGTTTTAATTCATAACACCAACAGAAAGAGCAGTCAAGAAATTAAATGACATATTTCATTGGGCAAATCTGCTGCCAAATGCCTCTTTAAAGTGTGAAAGAGCAAAAAACGTCACATTGAAGACTAAGATGCACCTGACCCAAGCTATTGTCTTGCAATAGCTTCATATGCATTTGAAAACTGCACAGAGAATAAGGAAGAAAACAGAAGAATTGATGCATTTGAATTACGTTGTTAGCAAAGTATATTGAATATACTGTTGAGTTCCAGAAGAAGGAAAAAATCTGTTTTGGAAGAAGTACAGCCAGAAAATGTGACGAAAGACAGAGCAGAGCAGCAACCACGTATCCACATTTCACCGTAACATCTCACAGAACTCACAAACTGCCAAGAAATTGGCTCACAAGGTGGTAGAGGCTGGCAAGTCCCGAATCCCTGGGTCAAGCATATATTTGGAAGATTGTCCTCACTCTTTTGCTTGCAGGTGTTGATGAAACCAAATTGGTAGGTTAGATGACTGTCTCAAGGCCACAGGTGAGATGTTGACAAACCAAATGAAGGATCCACATCTCAAGAGAGTGAACTGTGCCAGAACATTTACATATATATCCTCAAGGAAACTAAGGGTGGCAACTTGAGTCACACCCTCCAGCAAAGTGACACCCAAGATACAGTTCACCCTAACCCTGCCTCATCAACACAACAGACAACTCACCCCAAAATGGAACCATAACCACAGGCATATAGGCTAGGATTTACAATACATCACAAAATGGAGGACAATGGCAAGAAGGGTCATATTAAGTAATTCTCTGCATTGCACTATAAGAAAATCAACTTCTAGTCTTTGTTCTTTCTTTTGTTTTTCTATTTTCCATTTCTTTATTTCTCCTCTTATTTTTATTATTTCTTTTCTTCTAGTAGCTGTACTCTTCTTCCCTCTTTTTTCTATTTGTTCAACTTTTGGGTTATGTTATTAATGCTTGACTTTTTTTCCTTTTTTAATTTTTTTTTTGGCTATAAATTTCCCTCTGACTACTGTTTTTACTGTGTCCCTATGGTTTTTTTTTTTTTATACTTACTTAAGTATTTTCTAATTTCCTTTTCTATTTCTTCCCAAAAAACTTACTGCTGTCAATTTGATTCTGACTCACAGCAACCCCTCTTTGGTTTTCCAAAGTGTTATCTCTATGGAAGTAGATTCCTCAGTCTTCCTTCTGAGGAGTGGCTGGTGGGTTTGAACTGCCAGCCTTCTGGTTACTAGTCAAATATTTTAGGCACTACGCCACCAGAGCTCCTTCTATTGCCCAATAAATTTTTATTAGTGTCTTATTTAGTTCCCATGTATTTTCTTTATTTTACTTGTTCTTGATTTCTAGTTTCAACCTATTATCATCAGAGAAGATACTTTGTATAATTTTGATTCTTTTAAATTTATGACCTAAAATATTGTCTTTACTGGACAATGTTCCATGTGCATTGGAGAAGAATGTGTATTGTTCTGCTGTCGAGTAGTGTGTTATAAATATGTTTGTGAGGCCTAGCTTGTTAGTAGTGTTATGTAGATCCTCTATCATTATTGATTTCTTTTCCTCTAGTTGTTCTTTCCATTGTGGAAAGTTGTGAGTTAAATTTGCCAGCTATTACTGGGGAGCTGCTTATTTCTCTACAAAAATTCTGTTAGCATTTGTTTAATAAATTTTGAAGCTCTGGCATTGGGTGCATAAATATTAATGGTTGTTATTTCTCGATGAATTGACACATTAATCATATAAAATGGTTTTTTTTTTTTTTTTTTTTTGGTCTTTTTAGTGTATTGTGACCTATTGATATTACCATTCTTTCTCTCTTTTGGTTTCTGTTGCTAGATATTTACATATACATTTTTCACCCATGATTTTTATCCTATTTATGTCTTTGTATCTCAGGTGTGTCTCTTATAGAAAACATAATGATAGACTATGGTTTTCTTTTTTATTCCCCCATATTCTGTTACTCTCTGCCTTTTGACTGATGCATTTAATTCATTAACATTCAATATGATTATTGATAGGTAAAACTTTACTGCTGCCATTTTCTTATGCTCTTTTTCTCTTTGTGGTATTCATGGTTTCTTTGTTCTTCTTTACTTTCTGTGTTGAGTTTGTTTTGTATATGGATTTATTTTTTGTGTATATTAGATATTTTTATATTCTTCTTTATTTTGGTGTATAAATTTGTTAATTTTCCTTGTGGTTACCCTGAAGTTCATATGTATCATGACATACTTAAAACAGTCTGTTATTTATTGAAATAAACTTGAGATCCTGTCCATACAGAAGTTCAATAACTACATCATCATTCCTTCCTGGTTTTGAAGCTGCCATAATTTAAATTTCATATCTCTGGTTCTCTGTAATCAGTTTTGTAGCTTTGTCTCACTTTTGTGAAATTTCTATTTAACGTGACATTTGGGTGATGCTATTATGTGTCTTTTATCAAGATGTTGTTTAATATCATTGGTTTTCTATCTGAAGGAACCTTTTTAATATATCTGGTAGGGTTGGTCTACTAGCTAAAAGTTTGCTTAATTTTGACTTACCTGGGAATGTCCTAACTTTGCCATCATTTTTTGAAAGACTGTTTTGCTGGATATATGATTATTAGTCATCAGTTTTTTGTTGTTGTTGTTTTGTTTTTCTTTCAAGGATTTATATATGTTATCCCACTGCCTTCTTGCTTGCTGAGAAATCAGAACCTTCTACTATCATGAGACAGAGAGAGATAAAGAGGGAAAGAGATAACACCAGAGATGGTGAGAGATGGTGAGAAACAACAGCAGATGAAAAAGTAGCAGCAGAAGCAGGAGACTGACCCAGTCAGAATGCTGAGTATCCTCAGTCAAGCGGCTGGCTAGCAGATTAGGGTGCCTCTAGGCACTTGCTGGCAGAGCTAAAGACTTCTGTAATATTTACCTAAGCAGGGCAGAGGTCAGGCTGTCCCAAGATGCCCAAAATACGCATAGGGCCTGAGACCTAGAAGTCAAGAGTCAGGGAAAGGCCTTTCTGTGGGCATGGCAGAGAAGTTATCCTGATTGAAGAACTGTATCCAAGTTGTTTCTGATCCAGAATTGTAGCGTGTTACTTCTATAATAAACCTCATAAGGATGAATATTAACTGTGACTTCTGTGTGGCCATTGCAATTAATTATGGAACACCACAGAAAAGTAAAGAATGCCATGGGTGAGATGGCTGATGTCAGAATTAGTAAAAAGTTTATAGAGAGCAGATTCGTCTGAATTTTGTTTCATAGAAATCAGCTTTGAACTGATAGTGATGGTTATTCTGTCTCCACCTCATGAAGTTAGAGGAGGTCAGATGCCCCTGCTATGTCATTTTTACAAATGGATTTAAGAGTGGGTTATACATGGCTTGCTGATAGCATCCTTTCATTACTTCTATAATTGTCCATGACTTCTATTACTTTCTTGAGACATTAATGAGTTGGTTAAAGAAAATGGTGCATAATTTCTGGTTCACTCTTATACTTCCTCTTCTCTTATTGAAGTTTTACTTCCTCCACTACAATTTAAGAAGGACAAAGTCCAAGAAGGGCATGTTCAGAGACGAAAGGGAAGGATATTGAGGAAATTCTATGTTGCTGCATTTGTAATCTAATGGATTTATTATTTTTTTTTTAAATGTTAAAAAAAAGAGAAAATTGTTTAAAAACTTACTGGATAAGTTTGTCACAGATATAAGCATATCTGAAAAAAAATAAAACTCATTTGAGTTAGGAGTATAAATAAAACAAAAACAAACAAACAAAAATCATGGACATTTTAAATAGAAGACAGAATAGACTATTTTGCATGGTTTCATGAGTATCGATTCCTGAGCCATGTTTAAAAATTAAGGTGTTATATTTTGTTGACATGAACAAATAATCAGGGTTGTTTAAAGATGGAACGAGATTGTTTTTAGGCTTGTTTTCTTGTCTGTAAAATTAGAAGATTGGATAAGGTAAACTTCAAAATCTTTTTCAATTTTTCTAATTCACAATGTTATCTTTTAGATATGGTGTAGTGCCTAAAGTGTTTGACTGCTAACCAGAAGCCTGGTGGTTCAAATCCACCAGCCACTCCTTGGAAGGAAGACTGGGTAATCTACTTCCATAAAGATACCACTTCGGAAACCCAATGAGGGGTCACTATGAGTCGAATTTGACTTGATGACAGTGAGTGTGGTTTTCTTTTTACTGACTTCATAGGTACTGTTTAAGAATTGATATGTAGGTTAAACATAACATGAGATGACCTACCTACAGACATTTGTTTACCCACTTCCCATCATGAGCATTAGTTCCCTCCTTTCTTGAATCCACAACAGACTTATGCATATTAAAGATCCAATTGATTCAAAACAACATTATCACCTTCCTTGATTCCCAAAACTCCTGATCCCCAACTTTCTTAAAAGTTAAGCATTATATTTTATCTTATATTATGTTTGTTTATACAATCATCTTATTCATTTTTAGAAAGTAAGCACTGCTTCTAAAATTGTGAAGTTTGGAAGAAGCAAGGAAGATTCCTACACTGAAATCACTTGGCACATTAAAAGGCAAATTCCTGCACCTGATCCAGGAACTACAGGAGAACTCATAATTATCTTCTGTGTAAAGTGAAAAGTTTATTCTTACAACATTTAGTGTTTTTGAGCCACTCCTAAATGTTCTTATCTGTACTCTTGTCTTTCCAAAATCTTCTCAACGATTGGATCAATGTCATTATTGAATCAAAACACAAAGCATTTTGATCCAATAGTTTTTAACATATAAAGCTATTGGGTCAAAACACACAACCTTAGCCCTATCCAATGCTGAATTGATCCTGAATAAGTTTTCAGTATAGCAGTATTCTCAGACTCATCAGTCAAGGCTGTCAGATGTTTGTCTTATCATAAATCTTGCTTCATATCAGCAATTTTTTTTATATCCTCTCCACTGTCTCTTTAATCTCTAAGTAGAATCTTATTCCAATGTACACCAAATGGAAACACATCACTTACCCTGTTTGATTACTGCTATGTCTACAGTATCCTATTGCCTGATTTACCCACCAACTTGAACAATTGAGTATCTCAGGAATAGCTTGAAACAGGTATCAAGGTATCACATTTCTTTGACTTGAACTCACTTTCACTAAATATGTGGGACATATTTGTCCTTTAGTGGTTACAGGATTCTGCTTCTGCCTGGGACACATTTTAAGATTCTTTGAATGGAAAGCCTGTGTTGTTGGGTTTTGTTTGTTTGTGCTTTTGTTTTTCGTGAGATTAAAAGAGGAAGGAATAAAAAAAAGAAAAAAGAAAAAGAAAAAGTCATTTAAGGTAACATTATCAAGCCTCAAAAGGGTTTATTCCCTTTTCACTCCTCTCTGGCAGGGATGAAACACATGCTTATCAATTCTTAACATTCCTTTAAAATTCATGACATATACTCTGATTAGTGATTTAGTGATATTAAGACACACGACAGTTTTATAATTTACAATGTGTCCAGAATTAATCAATAGATTAATTTGCCAATAGATCAATAATTAATTAATCATTAAATGACGAGTATTGTGTGCAGGTTAGGCAGTCAAGCCTAAAGATTTTCACCCCAAAGCATGAAAGGGAAACATTCTCTTTCAAACTGCCATTATCATAATCTGAGCAAACTCAATGGCGCTGTTGCACAATGTCAATAGCCACATTCTCCTCTTTGTTTTGCTCTTAACAGACTGTGAGAAGATCAACAGCTGTTACTGAGCTAAGAAGAACAAAAGGATTTGCAGTAGGTGGTACCACCTGTGATTTTCTTTATCCACCATTAAAAATCTGCCACTTTATTTTGGAGCTGGGTAGAGAATATGGAAGAGACTCGGTGTCTAGGGGAGTGAATAGTTAACTGTGGCTCAATTCTGTTATGAATGAGTATCGTTATCTTTACACATCACTTCAATGTGTGTCGATGAATCTCTTTTACTTTTGCTTTATCCATTTGAGGAATCCAGAAAAAGACTATAAATAAAAAGCAAACCTACATTTAGCAGACTGAACCATAAACATGAGAGAAGATTTACAACCCAGATTTAAATGCATGGTTCTGTATATACTCAATTAATGATCTTCCCTATAAGACACTTCATTTGGGCTTCTTTACCTTCCAAAAACCAATCCAAACTCACTGCCGTTGAGTCAATTCTGACTCATAGTGACCTCTCCCTGGGTTTCTGAGGCAGTATCACTAGTGAAGTAGATTGCCCAACCTTCCTTCCGAGGAGCGGCTCATGGGTTTGAATCACGAGCCTCTGGTTAGCAGTCGAGTACCTTAGGCACTGTGCCACCAGAGCTCCCTCTTTACCTTTTTGTTGCTGTCGTTACGTGCAGTCAAGTTGGACCCAACTCATAGCGACCCCTCCTTGGTTTCCGAGGCAGTATCACTACAGAAGTAGATTGCCCCATGTTCCTTCTGAGGAGTGGCTGGTGGGTTTGAACCGCTAGCCTTCTGGTTAGTAGTCAACCTCTTTACCTTAAGAACTAGGGAAATGCTTGTTTTCACTACCTACTTGAAGGTGGTAGCTGTGAAACTTCAAGTATAAACAGCCACTTGGTTAAACATGCCTTCTATTTCCAAGTAAAGTATTTAAATGATTAGAAAATAGGGAATAAAAGTATTTTAGAACAAAAATAGATTGGAAATATGATAGCTTGCTTGATTTAGCTACCCCTTTTTATATTAACTTTTCCTTTATATGTTAAAATTTAAAATGTTATGCAGAGAGTGATTTTCAGCCATATAACAAAATAAAAGCTTTGAACAAAGGCAAATCTGCTAAAATGTCTCCAATGAATCAGGCTGCCTACTTACTTAACCAAGTGCCGATATAATATTTTGGTACCATGCCACTCCACACTAATCAAAGTTACATACTTTTACTGGAATTTATTTTTCTGTGAAGAAATCTACTAGGTTTGTAGGTTTTTTTTTTTTTTTTTTTTTTGTTAATTAGTTTTCACAAAACCCATAGTTGTTCTGGAAATTTATCCAATGCAAGATATGGGATGAGCTTGAGGTCATAATGTCTAAAAAAAGCCCATATTCTTCAGTGATTTTTTTTTTTTTTTAATTGATAAAGATGGTAAGTTTCCAGAAGATCACAATGGAAAGACAAATAGGAAACTTTGAAACAAGGGATATAAGGCACTGGGATAGGGAGATTTGAATTTTTGGTGGCAGAACCCAGAAAGTTCTATTTTTTTCTTCACATTATATTCAGACTTCATTGCAATTTCTTTTCTTCTGAAGAAAATTGTCTTGAACAACACTGTATGTCAATATGACATCTGACAACACAACTATTTTCAACAAATGTTCTTGCTTTCTGAAGAAAGAAAGAAAATTACACACTCGAGGATTATATATGTTGCTGTTGTTAGGTGCCATCGAGTCCTTTCCGACTCATAGTGACCCCATGCACAGCAGAACAAAACACTGCCCGATCCCGCACCAGCGCCACAATCCCTGCTATACTTGAGTCCATCATCACAGCCAGCGTGTCATTCCATCTCATCGAAGGCCTCCGCCTCTTTCATCAACCCTCCACCCTACCAAGCATGACATCCTTCTCCAAGGAATGGTCCCTTCTGACAACATGACCAAAATAGGTGAGA
>NW_006921812.1:4351859-4352662 GCF_000298275.1 Orycteropus afer afer | reverse complement strand
TGATGAATGCCATGCCATTCCTCTTCAAACTGTCATTCCCATCATAGTAGGTCACATGGTTGTCTGATTCAAAATGGCCAAAACCAGTCCATTTCAGCTCATTAGTGCTGAGGATATCAATCCTTATGCATTCCATTTTATGTTTGACAACTTCTGATTTTCCTAGATTCATACTTTGTACATTCCATGTTCCGATGATTAATGGGTTTCTGTGCCTGTTTTTCTTCAATTTGAGTGGTACCACATCAGCAAATGGAGGTCTTGAAAGCTTTAGCTTATCCATAGGAGTAAGGCTGGGTTTATTCAGATGATGCAGCTCTTTCCCAGTTCTATTTTGAGAGCCTTCTAACCTAACTGGACTATTCATAAAGTTGCGTGGTAATGTATCTAACAGTGTTTCTTTGCTATTCATAAGGTTTTCCCTGGCCAATTATTTGAGAAGTGGTCAGCCTCCTCCTTCTTCCTAGTCTGTCTGAGTCTGTAAGCTGGGCTGATACCTGTGCACCATGTGCATCCCGCTGGGTTAGAAAAACCAGTGGCTCAGCCTCAAAACTCACATCAACACATCACCATGGTAGGAAAAACCAACAGACAAGTTTGCCTCCATGTTTTAAACCTCTCATACCATCCTTACCTGGGTCCCTGCAGCTGACTCCTCCTCTGTCCAGATTCCTAGGCCTTTTTATCCCCTTTGTCCCTCTCTCCTGCCCTGCTGCTTTGGGCATGCCTGAGTTCCTCTCCTCACCTGGATCCCTGTGACTGACTGCCAGGATTTTATACACACACACACACACACACACACA
>NW_006921812.1:4349468-4351079 GCF_000298275.1 Orycteropus afer afer | reverse complement strand
AGTTGTCCCTTAGCATCTTTTTTTTCTTTTTCCTTTAAGTTACTGTTAACAAAGAATATCATATCTAAATAATTCTTAATTATTCTGAGCATATTCTTTGTGGGGTATTTAGTCATAAGTAAATTACCCATAATTTTATGATGTAGTTTCCCATATGTTGAGATTAGTGCTATTCTACATATTAATATCTTATATGGTCACTACCATTTTAGATGCTGGTGCTGCTGTAATGAATTTGTCCAGATAGTTGTAAAACCTCTTTCTCTTATCATTGTTTGTCATGTCCAGAGCATAGCCATTGATGTCGGTGGCACAGTGCTTGGATTTAGAATGTGCACTTAGGAGGTTTTTGCGACAAGTAACTGATTGTCACACAGACAGCCGAGACCCATCATTCAGAATAAGGAACATCTCCCAGAAGGCTGTATAGCTTCAGTCTTTCACTGTAGGCCACCAGTTATCAAGAATTACCCAATGTAAAGAACAAATCCCTTAAGTGATTTTTTTTCCTGCCAAAAAGCACCTCAAACTTTCTCTTACTCTCCCACAATTACTTCTGCTGACTTGAACAGCATACATCAAGTAGACTGATAACATAGTGCAATTGCCATCTGATAGCTCACCTCTGAAAAATGAGAAGGGATCTGATACCAAAATGCAGACTCATGAATGGTACTTTCTAGTGAAAACTAATGTGGAATAAAATAAAAGTGGGGAGCTCTGGTGGTTTAGTGCCTGAGGCATTTACCTACTAGCCAGAAGGTTGATGGTGCAAACCCACCACCCACTCCTTAGAAGGAAGACTGGATAATCTACTTCCATAGAGATATCACCTCAGAAACCCAAGGAGGGGTCACTATGAGTTGAATCGAGTCCATGGCAGTGAGTTTGGTGTTTTTTTTTCAACTGAAAATTCAACCAGAAAGAACTTATTAGAAATAGTAAGTCTTAACAAAAGCAACAATTGAAAAGATAGGTCACAAAATTTGTGCTAGAAAAAAAGGTATGTTGATATAGAGGACAAAAGATTCACATAAAGTATGTATTTTATAGTTGAAGAGGCTAAAATGAGAAATGCTCTACACAGAATAACAAGGACAATAAGGACACTTAGGTGAATATTTTGAATTACACTTCATTTGGCCTCTTGTCTAAGTTTCTCTGTTCAGTAGATCAGGCTACAGCAAATTTTCACAATAAATGACTAACAATCAAACCATTTTTCAGACAGTGACGTTATATTGAAGTGCTCAGTCTGATGATAATAAAATAATAATAAAAAGATAAGGCCATTGATTCTAAAGCTGTACTACTCATTTTTCCAAGAATTGGATTTATGATGCTGTTTATACATTTGACAAGAGTTACCCCTAAGAAGAGAAAAAAATAGATAATTTCACCCAGGAGAAAGCAGATAGATATGCAACTATACCTACTACAGATAGAACCTACCTACTTGATAACATTCTTTGTCTTCCTTTGCTTTTTAGCAGTATGTTCAATTAGATACATATATAGGCAGAGTGAGACACAGACAGAGAGTACAGATGATACTCAAGATATCTTTGAACATTGTTAAAGTTTATAAAAATGGCAGAGCTGTTCCCCCTC
>NW_006921812.1:4337909-4348447 GCF_000298275.1 Orycteropus afer afer | reverse complement strand
AATTTTAATATTTTGTTTTGATTAATTTTTATAAGCACTTCCCTGGGAGGCACAAAATGCTAAGCATTGTGCTGTTAACCAAAAGGTTGGCATGAAAAGTTGGCAGTGTAAGGTAACTACTGTTTTTGTTGTCATGTGCCGTGGAGTCAGACCCAACTCATAGCGACCCCTCCTTGAGTTTCCAAGACAGTATCACTATGGAAGTAGATTGCCCAACCTTCCTTTCAATGAGTGGCTGGTGGGTTTGAACCGCCAGCCTTCTGGTTAGCGGTCAAATGCCTTAGGTACTATGCTACCAGAGGAAAGGCCTATTGATATAATTCCAATAAATCAGCTATTGAAAACTCTATGAACCATAGTTTTCCTCTGACACACACAAGATCACCAAGAGTTGGAATGAACTTGATTCTCATATTATCTGTATAGCTAGTTTATAGGGTGTAGTTGTTTTCAGCTAGATTCAGAAATCTCTATACTTACCTCTGAAGATACCTGGAAAACTAACACTGACTCTTGGCCATGACAATGAGTGAGCTTACTTATGATGTGTTGTTTCAAATGTGAAACTCTCTCATGACATCTATAACCAGCTAGTTTATTGATGGCTTACATCTGGGCTAACAATTCAGGTAGTCTGGCTTAAGTATGTGAGCAGAGGTCATAAAAGTCCACATTGCAAATTCTTTTATAGAGCTCTCCAAAACCAAGGTTAATTGGATAAATTTTAGTAGTTCAATCCAAAGACAAAGCACATACTTATGTGAATAAGACAGACACTGGGGAGATGCTCCTTGAAGTCTTTCGGTCCAGATTTTTGCCTGAATTCTTTCCTTTTTTTTTTTTTTTTTTTTTTGCTATTATATCCAATCCTTTATTAAAACCCTTACATGTATATAATGTGTGATGTCCTGTGAATACTTTAAATTATCTAATGTGTAGTCTTTCCAGATTGAATAAGTAAGGAGAAATTATACAACCATGACACACTCCTTTCCTGACTTAAAACACAAAATATCACCTTGTTCTTTTCAAAAGACTACCAATTGATATATGTACAGGTTCCACATGACCACAAAGAAGTGTTCTGGAATTCCCATTCTTCCTAACATTATCCATAATTTATAATGCTCCATACAATCAATAAAACACAAGTAAACATCTTCCTGGTATTCTCTGCTTTCAGCCAAGATCCATCCAACATGAGAAATGATATCTCTCATTCCATATCTTTTTCAGAATCTGGCTTGAATTGTTGGCAGTTCTCTGTTGATGTTCTAATGCAACTATTTTTAAATATCTTAAGCAAAATTTTACTTTCATGTGGTATTAATGATATTGTTGGATAATTTCTGCATTCTGTTGGATCACCTTTCTTTGAAATAGGCACAAATATGGATCTCTTCTAGATGGTTGGCCAAGTGCCTGTCTTCCAAATTTCATGGTATAGACAAGTGAATACTTTCAGCATTGCATCCATTACTTGAAACATTTTCACTGGCATTTCATCAATACCTGGAGACTTACTTTGGGCCAATACCATCAGTACAGCTTGAATCTCCTCCTTCAATATCATCAATCAAACAAAAAAAAAAAAAAAAGAAAAACCATGCAATCACTGCAGAAGAGTTGGATCAGACTCATAGTGACCCCTCCTTGAGTTTCCGAGGCTATATCACTACAGAAGTAGATTGCCCAAACTTCCTTCCAAGGAGTGGCTGGTAGGTTTGAACTGCCAGCCTTCTGCTTAGCAGTCAGATGCCTTAAGCACTATGCCACCAGAGCTCCCATCATCAATCAAGACCTATGATATTCAATGAAATTATTTTTGATAGAGTAACTCTGTGTATTCCTTCCATCTTCCTTTGATGCTGCCCATATTGTTTAATGTTTTGCCCATAAAATGCTTCAAAATTACAACTTGAGGTTTGAATTTTTTTCTCCATTTTTTTCATCTTGAGAAATGCAGAGAATGTTCTTCTGTTTTGGTTTCCTAACTCCAGATCTTTGCGTATTTCATTATCGTACTTCACTATGTCATTTTAAGCCACCCTTTGAAAGCTTCTGTTCAACAATTTTGCTAAATCATTTCTTCTTCTTGCTGTAGCTACTCCATGTTTAAAAGCAAGTTTGAGAGTCTCTTCTAATATCCATTTTGGTCTTTTCTTTCTTTATTGTCTTTTTATTTTTATAAAATATTTCAAACTTTCTTGTCTTTTTAATAACCTTTTGTGTTCTCATGTATGATGTGCTTCATGCCATTCTACAAGTCATCTGATCTTCTGATTTTAGTGTTCAATTCATCAAATCTGTTGTTGATGTGGCCTCAATATTCAGGTGAGACATACTCAAGTCATACGTTGGCTCTTTTGTACTTGTTTTAATTTTCTTCAGTTTCAATTTGAACTTGCATATGATTTATTGACGGTTTGTCCAGCAGTTGCCACATGGCTTTCTTGTAATTGATGATGTTGAAATTCTTCATTGACTCTTTCCATAGATGTAGCCTATTTGATTCCAACCGGCAATGTACACGTCTTCAGTCACCATTTTTGCTGTTGAAAAAAGGTATTTGAAATGAAGGAATTGATTCTACCACCAAGGCCATATTTTCTAACTACCAATCTCTGTTTCCAACTTCCCCTTCCAAACACCAGTAATTATTATTGCCTTTTATTACATGCTTGAACAAATTCAGACATCAGAAGTTGGTAAAAAAATCTTTAATTTCTTCATCTCTGCATTAGTGGTTGTTGTTCTGTACTATATGAAGAAGTATACAGCATGAGGATTGGAGGAAGACTAACTAATAACCTCGATATGCACATGACACAACATTGTTAGCTGAATGTAAAGAGGACTTGAAGCATTTACTGATGAACATCAAAGATTACAGCCTTTGGTATAAATTACCTCTCAACATAGAACAAAAATCTTCACAATTGGACTAATAAGCAACATCATGATAAATGGAGAAAAGATGGAAGTTGCCAAAGATTTCATTTTATTTGGATCCATAATCAATGTCCATGGAAGCAGCAGTCAAGAAGTCAGATATCCTGTAACACTGGGAAAATCTGATGCAAATACCTGTTTAGAGCATTAAGGAGCAAAGATATGAGTTTGAAGAGTAAAGTGCACCTAAATCAAGCCATGGTGTTTTCACTTGTCTCATATACATGTGAGTAATTAGACAATGAATAAGAAAGACTGAAGAGTTGATGCTTTTGAATTAAAATGTTGGAGAAGAATACTAAAATATCATTAACTGCCAGAAGAATGAACAAATCTGTGCTGAAGGAAATGCAGCCGGAATGCTCCCTAGAAGTGAGAATGGCTAGACTTTGTCTCACTTATGTTGGTCAAGTTGTCAAATGGGACTAATCCCTGAAGAAGAATATCATGCTTGGTAAAGGAGAGGGTCAGTGAAAAAGAGGAAGGGCCTCAACAAGATGGATTGACTCAGTGGCTGCAGTGATTGGCTCAAGCATAACAAAGGTTGTGAGGATGGCACAGGACAGGGCAATGCTTAGTTCTATTGTCCATAGGGTCACTGTAAGTTGGAGCGCACTCAACAGCACCTAACAACAACATAATAATAATTAGAATATTTTAACACACTACTTTTAATGATGGACAGAATGATTAGAAAGAAATTCAACACAGATACAGAATATCTAAATAACAAACGCAACCAACTTGACCTCATAGACAATATATTAAACATACCATCAACAGCAGCACAGTACCCATTCTTCTCCACTGCACATGGATCATTCTCCAGAATAACTCACACTCTTGGCCACATAGCAAGCCTCTATATATTAAAAAATGTCAACATAATACAAAACATTTTATCTGATTATATGCTAAAGAAATAGATATCAGTTACAGAAAGAGCAAGGAAAAAAAATAGATAGAAACTGATTAACGCTTAAAATATACTGCGTCACAGAAGACAGTAAAAATGAAATTAAAAATGTCTTACAATCAAATGAGAATGAAGACAGAACATACCAAAACCTCTAGGACACAGCAAAAAAGACTGCTAATGGAAAATTTATAACAATAAATGCAATAAAAATGAGAATTCTGAAAAGGAAATCAAGAAAGCAATACCATTTATAATGGCCTTCAAAAGCATAAAATATCTAATAATAAATTTAACAGGGCATATAAGACTTATGTAAGACTTATACAGGAAAACTATGAACCATTATTTCAAGTAACCAGATGAAATCTACATACCTTTCTCATGAATTGGAAGACATGACCTTGTAAAAATATCCATACTACCCAAAGTGATCTATTGATATAATGCAAACCTGATCAAAATCCCACCTAAATTCTTTAATTGAATGAAAAACGTAACCTGCAACTTTATAGGAAAGGAAAGAAGCCCTGAATAGCAAAAGCATTATTGAAGATGGACAAAGAAGAAGGTTTCCCAATTCATGATCTCACAACTTACTATACAGTCACAGTAATCAAACCAGCCTGGTACTGGTAAAATAATAGACACATAGACCAATGCAAAGTAATAGAATCACAAAGGTTAAAGTCCATTCAGGAGAGAAGAGATAGTCTCATTAACAAATGGTTCTGGCAAAATTTGATATCCATTTGCAGAAAAAATGAACTAGAATCTGTATTTCATACTATACACAAAAACTAACTCCAAATGGAGTTAGACCTAAATGTTTAACCTAAAACAATTAAGTTCCTGGAAAACAACGTAGAAACAAAGCTAAGAGTCCTAATTTATGGCATACATAAACTATCAAAAATTTACAAATGACAGAAGATAAACTATATAACTGAGACCTCTTAATAATTAAATTCTTATGCTCATCAAAAGACTTTGTAAAAAGAAAGTCTACAGTCTGGGGAAATTATTTTCTCAACAACGTATCTGACAAGATTCTAATCTCTAAACTATATAGAAAACTTTAACACCTCAACAACAAAAAGAAAAACAAATAAATAAATAAGGCAGATTATATTTACAGTCACTTCACCAAAGAAGACATTGAAAAAGTTGCTCTGATAAAAAAAAAAAAAAAAAAGAAAACAGCAAATGCTGGTGAGGTTTTGAGAATACTGGAACTGTTATACTCTGCTAATGGGATTGTAAAATGGTATAAGCACTATGGAAAATGGTATAGCATTTCCTCCAAAAGCTAGAAATAGAAATATTATATGATATAATAATCTTACTCCTAGGTATATATCCCAGAGGACTAAGAGCTAAGAGCAGTAAACATGAATGGATATATGCATACATTATATGTTGTTGAAGCATTATTCACAACAACAAAAAAGATGGAAACAATCTAAGAGGGCATCAACAAATGAATGGGTAAACAAAATGTGGTACATAGTTACAAAGGAATTCTATGGAATGATAACGAATAGTAGTGAGTGCATAAACATCTTATAGTATGGATGACTATTCTGGAGGACACTATGCTTAGTGAAATAAATCAATCGCACACAAAAGGAAAAACATTATATGATACCACTTTTATAAAATGCCAAGATTAGGTTTACACTCAAAAACCAACGTTCTTTGGTAGTAGACACATGTCAATTCTGGTGAAAGGAAAGGTAATCTACAATATGAGGGAATTCAGCACAACATGACCAAGCTAAATGTAGACACTAAGAGGTTGGCAGAATAAGAGACAACAATTTTAATTGCTATAACATATACAATTCTGCAACAACTGTAATAACACTCAAAACTTTGTTAGTGTTTATATAGGTGGATTTGTATGCTAAATAGATGAGGGAGGGCATGTGCACATATAGGTATAATTATGGCCATTTGTATATACACATTTGCTGCCTATATATTCATATACATGATAGAAAACATAGGCACAGCTATGAAAAGATTTAGACATATCCAAACATCTCACAGGAATGAGGTGCTGAACTCAAAGTCTAAGGACAATAGTATTGGGGGTCATCTAGATCAGTTGGCATAATATAGTTCATAAAGCTAATATTCTACATGCTGATTTGGTGAGTAGCATCTGGCACCTTAAAAGTTCACAAATGGCCATCTAAGATAAACTATTGGTCTATTCCCATGTGGAGCAAAAGAAACCAAAGACTTAAGGAAGTAATTAGTCCTCAGGACTAATGGCCCATAAGAACCACAGATCTTCTACCTTGAGACCAGAAGAACTAGATGGCGACCAGCTATCACCAGTGACTATTCTGACCAGGGACAAAATAGATGGTCCTATTTACAATGAGAGAAAAATGCAGAACAAAGCTTAATTTCATTAAAAAAAAAAAAAAAGATTGGCCTATAAAATAAACAATAACACCCATGAGGTATGTGCTCTTTAGGATCATCAACTATACGAGACAAAACAAGAAACATTTGCCCAGAAGCAAAGATGAGAAGGCAAGAACACGAAGGGAAAGTGAATGGATGAAAATGAGGAAGGCAGAATGCAAATGGGGAATGTGCTGACACATCATGAGAGTAGCAACCAACATGATGGAAAAAAAAAAAAAATGTGTGTGAATTGTTGAATGGGAAACAAATTTGCTGGGTAAACATTAAAGAAAAAGTGCAATGTTAGAGAAAGAGAGAGAGAGAGAGAGAGAGAATGGCTCCTATAAGACATGAGGCTTTAACTTTACAACATCATTTTCATTACTTGATATTCATCTTGTCTTCTTGAACTTAAGCTGTATTTTTGTTGTTGTTATGTGCTGTCGAATTGTCTCCAACTCTTAGTGACCTTATTACAGCAGAATGAAACACAGCCCAGTCCTGTGACAGCCTCATGATCTCTACTATACCTGAGCCCATTGCTGCAGCCACTGTGTCAATCCATCTTGTGGATTCCACTCTTTCATTTTTCCTCTACTGTACCAAGCATGACATCCTTTTCCAGAGAATGATCCCTTCTGACAGCATAACCAAAGTAGGTGAGATGAATTCTGACCATTCTCGTTTCCAAGGAGCATTCTGGTTGTAATTATTCCAGGAGAGATTTGTTAGTTCTTTTAGCAGTCCATGGTACTTTTAGCACTCTTTGCCAATACCACAACTCAAAAGCATCAACTCTTCTTTGGTCTTCCTCATTCATTGTCCAGCTCTCACATGCATATGAGGCGATTGAAAATACCGCGGCTTGGGTTAGGTGTATCTTAGCTTTCAATGAGATATCTTTGCTCTTCAGCACTTGAAAGAGGTCTTTTGCAACAGATTTGTCTAATGCAATACATCTTTTGATGTCTTGACTGCTGCTTCCATTGGTGTTGATTGTAGAACCAAGTAATTTGAAGTCTTTGACAACTTCAATCTTTTATCTATTTATCTTGATGCTGCTTATCAGTCCAGTTGTGAGGATTTTTGTTTTCTTAATATTGAGGTATAATCCATACTGCCAACTATAATCTTTAATTTTCATCAGTAAGTGCTCCAAGTCCTCCTCACTTTCAGCAAGCAAAGCTACGTCATCTGTGTATCTCAGGTTGTTAATGTTAAGCTGTATAGACCACTAAAATGTTTCCTACAGAGGAGGAATGTCTGGTGCTTCCTTACTGCCCAACTCTGTGTTCTGTCCTACATCCTCCTAAGTAGACTAGTGACAGACGTGGTCTATGAGAATCTTGGAATCTGACCATTTGAATATAAGAAGATCATTTGTGGGTGTCAAATTACACATGTGCAAACAAGAAATTTGTTAATACAATCTGAGCAGATCTTCATTATTTTGAACCATAATCTTTAAAATTTCCAAAAGTAAGAGGAGGTAAGATTATAACAGGAGCCAAATTTTAGAAGTGATTGAAATAAAAAAGTTAAATATCTATGTTACTACTAAACATCAGTGCTTAAACTTTATATTTCAGTCATTCACTAATAAGAGTCCATTTATTTATTTTTCTTAGGTTTTAACTGTGATTTGGAAGAAAGTTTAGAGAGCAAATTCCTTTTCCATTCAGCAATGCATGTGCATTTTGTTTCAAGACATTGATTGCAATTCCCACAATGTGACAACTTTCTTCCCACTTTCTGCCTGTGGTTACCTTCTTTCCTATGCATTGCTGCCTGCTTAGCTTTCCATAAAGACAAACTCATTGCTATGGAGTAGATTCTAACTCATAACAACCCACATTGGGTTCCCAAGGCTGTAAATCTTTATGGAAGCACACTGCTCCATCTTACCCCTGCAGAGTGGCTGATGGTTCCAATCACAGACTTTTTAGTTAGTAGCCAAATGCCTTAATCACTACACCACCAGAATCCCTGGCTGAACTTTATCCCTGTGCAAATGCTGAACTTTTGATATGTTGTGGTTCATTGTTCTTACTAAAGAATGAGTACTTTCATGATATAATGATTAGCTCGTAGTCCTGTCCATTGTTTGGATAGAAATTGAGGCACAGGAGTGAAATCAATTCCAGGCCTAAAGGGACTAAAGATCATAGTCTCAGGGATTCCATTAGTCTCTATCAGAATGATAATCCTGGTCTCTTTTATAATTTTGAGTGAGTTTTGTTCCACATTTTTCTCTCACTCTGTCTAGATCTTTGGGAGCTCTAGTGCTGTCATGCCTAAGGCATTTGACTACTACTCAGAGACTGATGGTTCAAAACCACCAGCCACTCCTTGGAAGGAAGATTGGGCAATCTACTTCTGCAGAGATTCTGCCTCAGAAATCTAAGGATGGGTCGCTATGAATTGAATGACAGCATTTAGTTCTTCTGGTCCCAGGGTCATGTAGACTGAATTTCCCTTGGTCAACTAGTGCCTTGGACTAATTGTACCAATTTATCTTTGATTTCCTTCACTCTTCTGTTCTTTAAAAGAGAACACTCACAAGTCTTTAAGATCTCAGTAGCTACTCACCAATGTAGGATGCAAAACAATGTTTTGGTGTACTCTGTCATGCCAGTTGATCTTGATATCCCTCTTAACTATGGTTCCAAGCTCACAGGTCCAATGACTCCATCTCTCAAGGTTTTTGCTTTCATCTAAGGAGTTATCATAACTTTGTCTCCTGTTAAGTCTATTGTCAATATGAATATTTTTATAGCATATACAAATGCATATGTAGAAATATCCTCTGTCAAACTATATACGGTCATGGGTATAGTCACATTCGCCTAGCCATACCTAGTCATTTGCCTGTCCACATTGTATTTAATTGTAGATTAATGTTTGTTATTATTGATAAGGTGGTATTGTGTATGTAATAATGTTCATCTTTGTTGTGTACACATCTTGTGCACCTCTCCATGTCTACCCTTTCCTTAGTGATACTGTGATGGTCATCCACTTTTGGTATATTGCCTTTCCTTTCACCCAAATCAATATACATCTCTTACCTAGCTAGTAATTTTCCCTCCTTTTCCCTCTTATCCCTGGTGACAAAGATGTTCCTTTCCATGTGTTAAGCATTACTTGACTTTTTTATAATAGTGGACTAAAACATTATCTGTCCTTCTGTGATTGACTTGGTTCCCTCAGCATGATGTTGTTGTTGTTGTTATGTGCCATCAAGTCAGACCTGACTCATAGTGACCCCTTCTTGGGTTTCTGAGTCAGTATCACTACAGAAGTAGATTGCTCACCATCCTGCCAAGGAGTGGCTGTGGGTTTGAACCACCAGCCTTCTGGCTAGAAATCAGCATAATATCCTCAAATTCATTCATGTTATGAAGTATTTCACAGATTCTTCATTATTCTTTAGTGTTGCATAGTATTCCATTATGTGTACATATGATAGTTTGGGTATCCATTTATCTGTTGTTGGGCAATTATGTTTATTTCATCTCTTTGCTATTGTGAATTGTGCTTCCATGGACATGGGTGTGAATATATCTATTCAAATCCTCATTCTCACTTCTTTAGGATATATATCTAGTAGTAGGATTGCTGGATCAAATTGCATTTCCATTTCCAATTGTTTGAGACAGAACAACATCATTTTCCACATTGGTAGCATCATTTTACAATGGTACTATCAGTGAATGAGAGTTCTAATGTCTCTACACACTTGCATTTGTTGTTTTCTGTCTTGTTGAACTTTACTATTACTTCTTGGGTGAGATGATATCTCATTGGTATTTTTGTTGTTACTGTTGTTTGTTTACTTGCATCTCTCTAACAGCTAATTGGCATTTGTGGAAAGATGAGATGGAGAAGGTCAATATCTTCAGCCATACAAGGCCAGGAGCTGACTATGCAACAGATCATCAATTGCTCACGTGAAAGTTCAGATTAAGGCTGAAGAAAATTAAAACAAGTCCATGAGAGGCAAAATATGACCTTGATTGTATCCCACCTGAATTTTAAAGACCATCTGAAGAATAGATTTGATACGTTAAACACCAATGATGAAAAACCAGTCAAGTTGTGGGATTATATCAAGAACACTATACATGAAGAAAGCAAAACAATATTAAAAAGACAAGAAATGAATAAAAGGCCAAAGTGGATGTCAGAAGAGACTCTGAAACTTTCTCTTGAACAGAGAGTAGCTAAAACAAATGGAAGAAATGACAAG
>NW_006921812.1:4335452-4336818 GCF_000298275.1 Orycteropus afer afer | reverse complement strand
CTTGCTGAAGTGAAGATGACTTCGAGCATTTATTGATGAAGATCAAAGACTACAGCCTTCAGTATGGATTACACCTCCACAGAAAGAAAATGAAAATCATCACAACTGGACCAATAAGTAACATAATGACAAATGGGGAAAAGATTGAAGTTAACAATTTCATTTTATTTGGATCCACAGTCAACACACATGGAAGTAGGAGTTAAGAAATCAGATACCATATTACAGTGGGCATATAGACTGCAAAACACCTCTTTAAAGTATTGAAGACAAAAGATGTCACTTTATGGACTAAGGTGATCCTAACCCAAGGTATGGTATTTTCAATCAAATCACATACTTATGAAAGCTGGACAACAAATAAGGAAGCCCAAAGAAGAGTTGATGCTTTTGCATTGTGGTGTTGACAAAGAATATTAAAAATACCATTGACTGACAGAAGAACAAATTAATCTGTCCTGGTAGAAGTGCAGACAGAATGCTCCTTGGAAGTGAGAATAGACAAACTTTGTTTCACTTACTCTGGTTATATTGTCTGAGGGACCATTCTCTGGAGAAGGATATCATGCTTGGTAAAGAGTAAGGTAAAAATACAGGGGAATACCGTCAGCAAGATGGATTGACACAGTGGCTTCAATGATGGGCTCAAGCATAGCAAGGATTGTGAGGGTGGTGCACAACTGGTACTGTTTCATTCTTCTCTTACCCAGTCATTCTCAAGGAGCATGTTGTTCAGTTTCCATGTGTTTACTCTTTTTCCTTTGACTTTCCTATTATTGATTTCTAATTCGATAGCATTATGATCTGAGAAGATGCTTTTCAGTGTTTCAATATTTTTTAATTTATTAAGATTTGCTTTATGGCCTAACATATGGTCTAACATAGAAAGTGTTCCATGTGCACTGGAAAAGAATATGTGTTGTGCTGTTGTTGGGTGAAATGCTCTGTAGATGTCTATAAGGTCAAGTTCATGGGTTATATTGCTCAGCTCTTCTGCATCTTTGTTGACTTTCTTTCCAGTATTGTATATTTCATTGAAAGTCGTGTATTAAAATCTCCAAATATGAGTGTAGAGTCATCTATTTGCCTTTTCAACTCTTTTAAAATCTGATTTATGTATTTTGGGACTCTTTCATTGGGTCCAGAGATATTTATTATGGTTATCTCTTCTTGTTCAATTGATTCTTTAATTATTATATAATGTCCTTCTTTGTCCTGTATGGTTGTTTTTTTCTTCAAATCTATTTGATCAAAAATTAATATTGCCACTCCTGCTCTTTTATGGTTGCCGTTTGCTTGATACATCTTTTATCAACCTTTGATTTTTAGTCTATTTTTGTCTTTGTCTCTGAGGTGTTTCTCTTGT
>NW_006921812.1:4334254-4335045 GCF_000298275.1 Orycteropus afer afer | reverse complement strand
TTGCCAATTGATGTCTCTGGTTCTGTTTACAAACTTGTAGGCTTATTTTACTTTGGATATGTCTATAGCTGTGGTTTCTGGGTTATGTCATCTTCTGTATTAATGGTCAATTGTTGTTTCCTCTTTTTGGTTCTCTGTTCAAAGGATGCCATTTAGTATCATTTGTAAGGTTAGTCTGGTTTTAACAAATTCCCTTAGTTTCTGCTTATATGGAAATCTCCTTATTTCACCATCATATTTGAGGGACAATTTTGGCTGGTATATAATTCTTGGTTGAAAATTTTTCTCTTTTGGGATTTTATATACAACATCCCACTGCTTTCTTGCTTGCATGGTTTCTGCTGAGAAATTGGAGCTTATTCTTACTGGTTGTTCTTTGTAAATAACTTTTTGTTTTTCGCATGCTATTTTCAGGATTTTTTCTTTGTCTTTGGTTTGTTGAGTTTGATGATGATATATCTTGGTGATTTTCTTTTGGGGTCTATCCTGTTTGGGGTTCATTAGACTTCCTGAATGGATATATTCTCATCTTTCATCATGTCAGGGAAGTTATCTTCCAACAAGACTTGGACAATTTTCTCAGCAGTTTTATTTTTCTCTTCCTATTATGGAATTCCAATGACATGTAGGTTATTCCTTTAGATGGTGTCCCACATGAACCTTAGGCTTTCTTCATTTTGTTTTGAACTTTTTTTGGGATTGATCCTTTTACAAAGAAGTATTCAGGTATTGGTCTTCAATTTCATTATTTCTGTCTTCCATTGTATCAATTGTACTCCTTTGCCCTTTCA
>NW_006921812.1:4330620-4333528 GCF_000298275.1 Orycteropus afer afer | reverse complement strand
AAAGAAATCCAAGGAACAGGGTTAACCATGAGAAGGAAGAAAAAAAAAAAAAAAAATCACAACCAGGAACAGGGAAAAGAAAAAAAGGTGAAAACTAGAACCTGGTAGGGGAAGAATAAAGAATATCAGGAAAAAGGACAAAGTTAATAATAGTAGTTTTAAAACAAACAAATTAAACAAACTGAAAAACAGAAAAAAGGAAAAAAAAATGGGGAAGGGCGGGGCAGGGCACTCAGTCTCAGTCTAAGCACACAGACTGAGATGGAACCCCTGCTGGCCCAGAAGGTGGGTGAGAGTGAGAGATGGCTGCACCTCCATTCATTAGGAGGGTGTTGTGTATAAGAGTAACAAGGGGAATGTCACACCTTTCCAGTCATCTGCGTCCAGAATGTCTTTGCAGTTCCTGGGAAGTGGAGCCTGTTCTTAAGTCCCTGGAATCTGGGAGAATGCTGTTGTTTTAAATATCCAAAATGGTCAAACCACTTGTAAGAATTCAAAATGGCTGTGCCCTCTAGACAGGCAAAAATCCACATATCATCCTGTCTTCCTTTCTGTTTCTTCCCCTCTCATTCACCAGCCACTAGAGCAGTCCTCCGTGCAGTCTCTGGCTAGCTGGGCCAATTTTTAGTTTAATTCATAGGTCCTACCATCACTCGGCAATATCCAAGCTGTCTGTGCCATCAGGATCACTGCCAGACTGCAGCTCTGTATGTCTCCTTTTTTGGAGTTTTCATGCAAATTTTTCTACTAATTGGAGTTTAGTCTACTTTATCCTTCCTTTCAAGGCTAATTTTCCAAGATTATCTTCTGTATTTGTGTTAATTGTTTCCCCTTTTCTTTGTTGAAGAGGGTCTGTTCAGTCTTTCTGCCTATTCTGCCATCTTACCGGAACAATGGAGAAGTCTTATGATGTGCATAAGAATTTAATTTTTAGAAGGTACCAGTCATCTAGCTTCTTTTCTGCTGTTTGGGCCTTTTTCATTATGCTTGCTGTTATTGTTAGGTGCCATTGAGTCATTTCTGCCTCATAATGACCCTATGCATAGATTGTAATACCACCTGATCTCACGCCAGCTCCAGTCTTTTTAGTGACCTCTTGCTTTCTTCATATATGATGCTCTTGATGTCATCCCAAACAATTCTTCTGGTTTTTGGTCATTGTACAATGCATCAAACTATTCTTTTGATGGTCTCTAAATTCAAGAGGGATATATTCAAGATCATATTTCAACTCTTGTGGGGTTGTTTTAATTGTCCTTAACTTCAAGTTGAACTTGCATATGAGCAGTTGGAGAGTTCTTTCCCAAAAAGCTCCCCGGGGGGGTTTTGGCTGAAGATAATGAGCTTTTCCAACACCTCTTGCCACAGATGTAGTCAATCTGATTCCTGTGTGTGCCATCTGGCAAAGTCCACATGTACAGCTATCTTTTGTGTTCTTCAAAAAAGGTATTTGAAATGAATAAGTTGCTGATTTGCAAAATTCTACCATGCAATTTCCAGCATTATTTCTGTCACCAAGGCCAATTTTTCCAACTACCAATGATTCGTCTTTGTTTCCAACTTTTACATTCCAGTCACCAGTGATAATTAACACATTCTGATTGCATGTTTGGTCGATTTAAGACTGCAGATGTTGATAAAAATCTTCAATTTTATCATCTTTGGCTTTGGTGGTTGGTAAATAAATTTGAATAATAGTAATATTTATGCTTAGTAATGCACTTATTCCATAAATTATCATCCTTAAGTTTGCCCCTATTTTTTCTTTGATGATCTTTATACTTTCAGGTTTTACATTTAGGGCTTTGATCCAATTTGAATTAGCTTTTGAATATGGTATCTTGTATGTTTCTTGTTTCATATTTCTGCAAATGGTTATCCAGTTTTCCCAGCACAATGTGTTAGAATCTATCTTTTCCACATGTAATGGATGTGGGCCCTTTGTCAAAGACAAGTTGTCCAAAGTTGATGGATCTATGTCTGGGTTCTCAATTTTATTCCTTTGGTCTGTGTGTCTGGCATTGTACCTATGCCAGGGTATTTGATTATTGTGACTCTATAGTACTTTTTCAGATTGAAGAGTGTGAGATGTTCTACTTTGTTATTCTTCTTTAGTAGGACTTTGCTAATCCAAAGTCTCTTTCATTTCCATATAAAACTAGTGACTGGTTTGTCTATATCTTTAAAGAAACTTGATGGAAACTGGATTAAGATTGCATTGAATCTATAGATTTCTTTGGGTAGTCCTGACATTTTCACAACATTCAATCTTCCTATCCATGAGCATGGTATGTTCTTTCATAGATGTAGGTCTAGTATTGTTTTCTATTTATACCTTTTTGTTTGTTTGTTTGTTTGTTGTTTTTAATTCTCATTCACCTTCCTATACCTAATCTTCTTGCCAGTTTACTTTTTTATTTATCACTGCTAAGATTCATTCCTGAGTATTTTATCAACCTGGTACCTATTGTAAAAGTATTACTTTTCTCATTTCCTTTTCAGAGATCTGTTTGTTGATGTAGGGGAATCCAACTTATTTTTGTGTGTTGATCTTATATACTGTCACTTTGCTCAATCATTCATCTAGTTCCAGTAGTTTTCTTATTGAGTCTTTTGGATTTTCTATGTATAAGATCATATTATCTTCAAACATTTTTGTCAATGTTATGTGTCACTAAGTCAGCTCTGACTTGTAGAAACTCTATGTACAACAGAATGAAACACTGCCTGATCTTGCAGTAGGCTCAACATCTTTATTTACTTGAGCCCATCATTGTAGGAACTATGTCACTCCAACTTGTTGAGGGTCTTCCCCTTTTTTACTGACCCTCCAATTTACCAAGCATGATATCCTTCTCCAGGGAATGGTCCTTTCAGACCACATGACCAAAGCAAGTGAGCTGAAGTC
>NW_006921812.1:4328361-4329656 GCF_000298275.1 Orycteropus afer afer | reverse complement strand
TGTTATGATTCACACTGTAAAATGCCTTTGCATAGTCTATAAAACACAAGTAAACATCTTTCTGGTATTCTCTGCTTTCAGCCAAGATCCATCTGACATAAGCAATAATATCTCTGACAGTTGGAGCTCTATGTCAACTTGGCTGGACCAAAATTCTGTGTGGTTTAAGCAATTGTGATGTGGGTTATTGTCATGATGGCATCAGATGTATATGTTTTGAGCAGCCAATCCATTGAAAAGGAGTTTCTCTAGGGGTGTGTCCTGCTTCCAATATATTTATTGACATGCTGGGAGAATAGACACTTTTCTATGGATCAGGATCATGTTGTGCTGTCTACAACTGTCCATGAGCAAACAATTCACCATTCAGCCTGGAGATTTTGGATTCATCATTCGTTGGGGTCAGAAGCCAGTATACTGCCTGCCAACCTTGAGCTTGTCAGCCCCTGTAGCTGCATGAGTTGGGAAAAGCCTCCAGCTTGATGTTTGAACCAAGAACTTGGGACTTGCCAGCTTCTATAAGTGTGTGAGCCATTTTCCTAAGATAAATTTCTCTTTCTCTATATGTATCTATAAGCTTTACTGGTTTTGCTTCTCTAGAGAACCCAGCCTAATACAATATCCCTCACTGTACATCCTCTTTTGAATCGACCTTGCATTTCTGGAAGTTCTCTGTCTATATACTGCAGCCATCATTTTTATGTTGTCTTCAGCAAAATTACGTGTATGTGATATTTATGATATTGTGCAATAAATTCAAATACAGAGAGTTTTACTTTTTTGCCAATCTAGATGCCATTTATTTTTGTTGGAGATTTCTGCATCTATATCCATGAGGAATAGTGGTCTGTAATTTTACTTTTTAGTTGTATGTTTACTTAGTTTTGGTATCGGGGTTTGCTTGCTTTATAAAATGAATGTTGGATTATTCCATCCTTGTCTATGTTCTGGAATAATTTGAGTAGGATTGGAGTCAGTTCTTCTCTGAATGTTTGGTAAAATTCTCAAATGAAAATGTTTTGGCCAGCTTGGGTGGAGAGTTATGACCTGTTTGATATCTTCTTTTGTTATGGGACTGTTCAAATTTTGTACCTCAGTCTGTGTTTATTTAGGTAGGTTGTGTGTTTTTAGAATTTGTCTAATTCTTCTAGTATTTCAAATTTGTTGGAGTACTTTTCTTCATGGTATTCAGTTATTATACATTTTTGTTTGTTTGTTTTTGTTGTGACATCACCCATTTCATTTCTTACTCATGCTATTTGACTTTCTCTTTCTTTCCTTAGTTAGAGTTGTCT
>NW_006921812.1:4324217-4326301 GCF_000298275.1 Orycteropus afer afer | reverse complement strand
CTGGTAGTGTAGTGCCTAAGGCACTTGACTGCTAACCAGAAGGCTAGTGGTTCAAACCCACCAGCCACTCCTCAGAAGGAAGGTTGGACAATCTACTTCCATAGTTACACTGCCTTGGTAACCCAAGGAGTGGTCACTATGAGTTGGGTTCGACCTTTCTCTCTGAGGCCTATTCTATATGGAGTTCATTGAGCTCTTGGGTGGATCTCTCTTCATATTTCATGATATTGAAAAAGTTTTCTGTTACCAAGTCTTTGACATTTTTGTCTGTGTTTATATATATATATATAAATATATATATATATATATATATATATTTATATATATAGTGTTTTGCCTCCTATTCTGAAATTCCAATCACAATGTAGGCAATTTCTCTTGATATCATTCCATGTAGCTCTTAGGTTTTCATTTTTCTTTCTCTTATTTATCTCATACAAACTGGTATCCAGTTACTTATTTTCTGGTGGGACAAGTTGTTCTTCAGAAAATTCAGTTCTGCCCCTTTGTCCTTTCAAAGTGTTATCTTTGTAATTTTATTCTTTATCTTCTGAATTTCTAATTGCTCTTTTTTTTAATAATTTCTTAATTACCTATTTGTTTTGTCATTTTGCTCTTGCATTACATTTCTGAATTCCTTACTGGTATTGTCTGCATCTTCCATGTTGTGTTTATGGTTTCCTTGAGGTTGTGGGAGACATATATCTTTTTAATTCCTTATCAGGTAGTTCTATTACCTGTTCTTCCTGGGGAGGTTTGCTAGTTCTTCATTATGGTCATTTGCTTCCACTAACATGACTTACTCTTTTTTTGAACTGAGTTTTTGGTCTCTGAGACATTTTGAAGGTGTTGTTTTAGTTTGTTGATTAGGTGTGGAGAGTATTGGTTGGGACACGAAAAGAAAAAGATTAAAAATAAAAGAAATGTTGGTTGGATGAGAAGAAAGATTGATATTAATAAAAGAAGAGAAAGAGGGGAAAATGAAGTAATAAGGAGGAAGAACATGTTAAAAAAAGGAAAATGGGAGAAAAAGGATAGGGTAAAAGAAAAAGTGAAGAGGTTTTGTAATTATGATCATCCAGAAGGCCTGGGGGTTGGCAGCTGTGGTGCAATCCATTGATCCATTGGAGCATGTGCCCACAAATGGTGGGACGAGCCTGGTGCAAGTGCACACCTCCAAGAGAGGTTGCAGTGATTTATCTCTTGAATTTGGTAAAAAACTGATTTTTGATGACACAAGCATCAACAAGGCAAGCCATAGACCTGGCTCTGTCAGCTTGGGGTGCACTGTGGTAGGTGGCTGGGCTGCTGATGAAGTGGTCTAGGAACTGGGTATATGGAGGTGGCCAGCAAGATTTTCCTATGTACATGTTGGTTGGGATGGGAAGACGTTTCACCCCTTTTTGCCAGGAAGATGTGTTTGTTAGAACAGATAACATACCTCTCCTGTGACAATTCTTTGGCATGGATCTGGTGCCTTTCTGGATTCATTTATGCAGCTCTTGCCCAGAATCAATCAAGTCACTTGGAGGCTTTCTTCTCCAGCTTCCGTAACACAGGACTTCCCCCTTGCATGAGGCTTAAATTCAAATGATTATTGTTTACTAGCCATGAGTTGTTTCATACTCCTTATCTAGCTTCTTCCTCATTCTACGGTCACTGATGTAAATATGACCTGATGCCCTGCATTTTCTCTCCCAATTCCACCACATATTCTATTCACCTTGATTCCTTCAAAATCTGTCCACACTGTATCTCTATCACAGAGTGGGTTCCATGAATTTGGATTTCCCTTGTCCACATGTATGATGTCTTCTGTGCCTTAAAGTGGTCATGCTACGTGGGGGCCTGGCTTCTTATCTCTCCCCAGTCACTGTCTTTGCTCCACTCCTTTTCCATTCAGTACTCAATCTAATTTTTATCCTCTCATTTGTTGTTCAGAGTTCTAGGATCATTATTTGTATCTGTTTCACTTAATATTCCTATTATTGTTGTTGTTATTTGCTGTCGAGTCAGCCCCGACTCATAGCGACCCCTCCTTGGGTTTCCGAGGCAGTATCACTATGGAAGTAGGATTGCCCAAC
>NW_006921812.1:4320044-4323147 GCF_000298275.1 Orycteropus afer afer | reverse complement strand
AGTTCTTTTAGAAGTCCACGGTACTTCAGCATTCTTCACCAGCACCACAACTCAAAAGCATCAACTCTTCTTCAGTCTTCCTTATTCATTGTCTAGCTCTCACATGCATACAAGGCAATTGGAAATATCATGGCTTGTATATTGTAATCCAAATTGCAATTATAAGTTGGATGTAATCCAAACTGCAGACTGTATTCTTCTATCTTCATCAGTAAGTGCCTCAAGTCATCCTCACTTTTAGCAAGCAAAATTTTGTTGTCTGTATAATGCAGGTTGTTAATGAGTCTTCCGCCAATCCTGATGCCACATTTTTCTTCATATCCTTGGATTATTTGCTCAGCCTATAGATTGAATAAGTATGGGTAAAGGATACATCCTGATGCATTCTCTTCTTGATTGGAAACCATGTAGTGTCCCCTTGTTCTGTTCAAACAACAGTTTCCTGGTCAATGTACAGATTTCTCATGAGTACAAACAAATGTTTCGGAATTCCCATTCTTCTCAATATTATCCACAATTTGTCATGATCGACACAATCAAATGTCTTTGCATAGTCAACAAAACACAAGTAAGCATCTTTCTGGTATTCTTTGCCTTGAGCCAAGATGCATCTGACAACAGCTATAATATCTCTTGTTCCACGTCCTCTTCTGAATCCAGCTTGCACTTCTGGAAGTTCTCTGTCAATATACTGTTGCAAACTTTTTTGAATTATCTTCAGTAAAATTTTACTTGCATGTGATATTAATGATATTGTTTGATAATTTCCACATACTGTGGGATCACCTTTCCTTGGAATGGGTACAAATATGCATCTCTTCCAGTCAGTTGGCCAAGTAGCTGTCTCCCAAATCTCTTGGCATAAGCAAATGAGTCCCTCCAGTGGGGTATCTGTTTGTTGAAATATCTCAATGGGTGTTCCGTCAATTCCTGGATTCCTTCATTGCCATTGGTTCTAGATCATATGCCACCTCCTGAAATAGATGAAGATCAACCAGTTATTTTTGGTACCGTGACTCTGTGTATTCTTTCCACCTTCTTTTGATGTTTCCTGTATCATTCACTATTTTGCCCATAGAATCTTTCAGTATTGCAAGTTGAGACTTAAATTTTTTTCTCAATTCTTTCAGCTTGAGAAATGCCGAGCATATTCTTCCCTTTTGGTTTTCTAACTCCAAGTCTTTGAAAATTTCATTGTAGTAATTGGCTTTGTCTTCTCAAGTTGCTCTTTGAACTCCGGTTCAGCTATTTTATCTTGTCATTTCTTCCATTTGATTTAGCTATTCTCTGCTCAAGGGCAAGCTTCAGTCTCTTCTGTCATCCCTTTTGGTCTTCTCTTATTTTCTCATCTTTTTAATGACTACTTTCTTTCTTCATGGATGATGTTCTTGATGTCATCCCACAATTCTTCTGATTTTCGGTCACTGGTGTTCAATGCATCAAATCGATTCTTTAGATGGTCTCTAAATTCAGGACGGATATATTCAAGATCATATTTTGGCTTCCTTGGACTTGTTTTAATTGTCTTCAACTTCAATTTGAACTTGCATATGAACAGTTGATGGTCTGTTCCACAATCAGCTCCTGGCCTTGTTTTGGCTGAAGATACTGAGATTTTCCATTGCCTCTTGCTACAGATGTAGTCAATCTCATTCCTTTGTGTTCCATCTGGCAAAATCCATGTGTACAGCAGTTCTTGTTGCTGAAAAAAGGTATTTGCAATGAATAAGTCTTTGGTCTTGCAAAAATCAACCATGCAATTTCCAGCAATATTTTTGTCACCAAAGCCAAATTTTCCAACTACTGATGATTGTTCTTTGTTTCCAATTTTTACATTCCAGTCACCAGTGATAATTAACAAATCCTGATCTCATATTCAGTCAATTTCTGACTGCAGAATTTGATAAAAATCTTCAATTTCATCATCTTTGGCTTTGGTGGTTGATGCATAAATTTGAATATAGTAGTGTTAACAGGTCTTCTTTGTAGCCGTGTGGCCATTATCCTATCACTGACAGCATTGTACTTCAAGGCAGATCTTGAAACATCCTTTGTGATGATGAATGCCATGCCATTCCTCTTCAATTTGTCATCCCCAGCACAGTAGGTCGTATGGTTGTCTGATTCAAAATGGCCAAAACCAGTCCATTTCAGCACACTAACACCTGGAATATCAATCTTTATACATTTCATTTCATATTTGACAACTTCCAATTTTCCTAGATTCATACTTTGTAGATTCCATGTTCTGATTATTAATAGATGTTTGCAGCTGTTTCTTCTCAATTTGAATGGTGCCACATCAGCAAATGGAAGTCTCAAAAGCTTTACCTTATCCACATGAGTAAGGCTTGTTTTACTCTGATGATGCAGCTCTCTCCTTGTCCTATTTTGAGAGCCTTCTAACCTAAGTGACTCATCCTCCTCATCTGTATTGACAATGTTTCCAGGCTATTTATAAAGTTGTTCACTAATGTATCACACAGTGTTTCTCTGCTATTCATAAGGTTTTCCCTGGCCAATTCTTGGAGAAGTGTATGGCCTCTTCCTTCTTCCTCGTCTGTCTCAGTCTGCAAGCCATGCTGGTACCTGTGCACCATGTGCACCCTGCTGGGTTTGAAATATCAGAGGCACATTCTTAAGATTCACAGCAGCCCATCACCACAGTAGGAGAAACCATCAGACAAGTTTGTCTCCCTTAGTTGTTGAAAACCTCTCCAACCTCCCCTTGCCTTGATTCTCACTGCTCCCTCCTTGCTCTGTCCTGGTATCCCTGGCCTTTTTCGGTCCTTCCCTCTACTTCCCTGCCTTGCTGCTTTGGGGTGTGACCTAGGTTCCCTCCTCTCACCTGGATTCCTGTGGCTGACTCCTCCTTATGAGGAGTCAGCTACAGATGTGCTCACTAACGATCAATATAAAGTACGAAAAATAAACATCATGAAAGATATGACAGACAATAAAAGAATAAAAAACATAGATAATGAACTCCTCCATGCTTATAAATTTGAAAATTCAGAAGAAATGAACAATTAGAAAAAAAGTACCAACAATTTCAGAGGGAAAAAGTAGTGATTCTGAATAATGTTATATTTCCAATCTTGTT
>NW_006921812.1:4297179-4319411 GCF_000298275.1 Orycteropus afer afer | reverse complement strand
ACTTCCGTAGTGATACTGCCTCAGAAACCCAAGGAGGGGTCGCTATGAGTCGGGGCCGACTCGACGGCACATAACAACAACAACAACAACAACAATATTATGTACTGGGAGCTCTGGTAGTGTAGTGCTTAAGGCACTTGACTGCTAACCAGTAGGCTGGTGGTTCAAACCCATCAGCCACTCCTCGGAAGGAAGATGAGGCAATCTACTTCCATAGTGATACTGCCTTGGAAACCCAAGGAGGGGTCGCTATGAGTCGGGTCTGAGTTGACAGGACATAACAACAACAACAACAATATTAAGTACCTGGCAGTATCTCCTTCTTTTGCACGTAGGGTTGCTATGAGTTGGAGCTGACTTGATGGCACTTAAGAAAAACTACAAAAATATTACATGAACCCATGAAAGAAATGACTGAACCACTACAGAAGTAGATTGCCCAATCTTTCTTCAGAGGAGTAGCTGGTGGGCTTGAACCTCCAGCCTTCTGGTTAACAGTCAAATGCCTTAATCATTATGCTACCAGAGCTCCTTATTAATCTTGATTTTATCTACAGAAGGTCTGGTGGAGTAGTGACTAAGGCATTTGACTTACCAGAAGGCTGACGGTTCAAACCCACCAGTACTCCTCCGAAGGAAGATGGGGCAATCTACCACCTCCTTGGAAACCCAAGGAGGGGTTACTATGAGTCGGATTTGACTTAACAGCATTGAGTTTGTTTTGGTAATTCCTGAGCTTTAAAATTTTGATAGCTGTTGCAGAAGTTCAAATATATGAAGAAAAGTCTAGAAAAAACATTGGATTTATTAATGAGTATAGAGAAATTCCTAAAATTATATTTGACATTCATTTAATTGACAAAAAAATATTATTTCAGTAATTTTTGATATTTAAGTGACGTAATGATTATATAAAACCATAAAATGATTATGCTAGATTAAACCAAACTTAAATGTGGGTCACTGAACTTCAATATGTGTCAAATGTTATTTAAAAAAAAAAAAACTTTTTGTGTTATTTCTTAGAATAGTCAATGTATAATAAAAACTACAGCTACCTAATCAGTAAAGAGGAATAGTTTGGAGACAAAAAAAAAAAAGAAAAAGAAATGACTATTTAAGTGTAGGCCTGAATTGCTGCAAACCTTGAGTACCCAGTATGAGTTCTATTATTGAAAGTACTAAAACCACTCTGTGACATATATTTTACGAAATTCTTCTTTAGGATACTCATCTGTAGCAATATCCCTCTACTGCCATCCATATTGGCTTTTCCTTGTCTGTAAGATACATAGAGTGAAGTTAAAAGATTATTTATGATGTTGTTGTTGTTGTTATGTGCCCTCGAGTTGGACCTGACTCACAACAACCCCTCCTTGGGTTTCCGAGGCAGTATCACTATGGAAGTAGATTGCCCCATCTTCCTTCCCGAGGAGTGGTTGGTGGGTTTGAACCGCCAGCCTTCTGGTTAGCAGTCAAGTGCCAGAAAGCAGGAAATAGCACTAAAGTAAAAAAACAAAGAAAAAACAGATGTAAATGATTCTTTTCTGTAGTTTAGGAATCTAATGCCCAGGATTAAAAGAAAAAGTAAAAGAAAATTGATACATTGCAACTAGGAGAATTTTTCTTTTAATTAACTAACTTGGGAAATAGAGGGACCCAAGATTTGCATGTTCCCTGTAAACAAAGTTGCTTTTCAATTAGTTCTTTCCTTCTTTATGAGGCACTAGAACTTTAAATCCACATCCTAGCCTTTCACTTGAACCCTCACAGTGGATACTATGAAGCAGAAACTAATTTATTCTTATTTCCAAGAAAATGTCATCTCATGTGAAAACGATTCCATATATGATCAAAATAGTTCGGCTAATGGCCTTTAAATCATTTGACATGTTAAGAAAGACATCATGTATATTCAAAGTATTATTACTTTTAAATGTTTTAAATATCAGAAAAGTTAATTCTATTTTCCAGACATTTCTATTACAGAGTACATATTTTACCACCCATAATATTTCCACTTGGAGACCCTAGAGGAGCTCTCATTTTCAAGAATGATGATTAATATGAAATATTGAAAAATTCATGTATTTCATTAAAACCATTTGTATTTTCATTAGAAACTTTTCTACTGTGTAAATTTGGTGAAGTGTGTTATTTTAAGGTCTTAAAATAACCAATTCACATGCACTAACATGTTATTATCTTTTCTTGGGATTTTTACTGTGGCCTCTTTCCAATCTTCCTATTTAATTCACGTGATCAGATGATTGCGGGTTAAGAACAATTATTACCTTGAGTATCCCATCTGAAACAATATGGATAAGACATCTTAAAAGCTCTAAAATATCATGTGTATTGGTTTAAGCATTCAGCAATATAGTTTAGCTAAAGAGAATGAATATATAAAAATTAAATATCAATGTCAAATAACCATGCTTCAAAACAGTTTTCTTTCAACTGTCACATTGCATTAGACAGGGAATAAGACAGCTTGAATAACCAGGTTGAAACCTTTTAAATAATTTTAACCCCGGCATGCCAGTGAAGACATTGATTGCTGTACTTTAATGAAACCTCTGATTCTCTGACTAAATAACCATCTATTTTTCTTCTTCTTCCTCAACTTAATCTTATGGATTGACTGCAGAAGCAGATATAAATAGTATACATCTTGTCAAGAATGCTTCCTTGTATGAGGGAAAAGTAATAGCCGGCACATCAATTTCAAAATAGTCTCATTCTCTGTTCTGCTAAAGTCTCTTAAAAAAAAAAAAAAAAAGAGAGAGAAAATAAAATTGTTGTTGAAGCCCATCAAGACAATGTATTTTACACTAGAGAATAAGAATAAAAACTTGAGAAATAATTGCTATGTCTTCTTGCATGAGCTCAGAGGAAAGAAATACTTGAGGAACAGAATATATAGATTACTTCCACAAGGAAAACCCACAGATTTTTCAAAACTACTGATTCAAAAATTGCTGTGATTTTAGCCCAATCTCAATTACAGTGCCATAAAGTGATGCCCAGTATCATTATGTCATTTTCTTCTTTAAGGATACTCTCCTAGAGGCAACAATACTGAGTAGAGGAGAGTTTTAAAAACTACTATTTGCTACATAAAGTATAGCAAATAGTCTTGACTGAAAATTTTATTTCAAAGGATAAATAAAATAAAAATGATTGTATATCCCAAAATTTTACACAAAAAATAGTAAAATATAGTATATATAAATAAATAAATAAGTTAATTACCTAAATTACCCCATTCTAATAATTAGCTTATCAGTTTTAGAAATTTAGTGCATATGTATTTTATATTTATACATAATATATATTCATATACATAATTGCATTGTGTATTATGATTGGAGAGCTCCTAGGTGGTGCAAATGGTTAAGTGCTTAACTACTGCTGAAAGTTTGGTGGTTCAAACTCATCCAGAGATGCCTCAAAAGACAGGTCTGGTGATGTGTTTCTGAAAGTTCACAGACTTGGAAACACTGTGAAACAATTCTACTCTACACACCTGGGGTCACCACGAATCAGAATTGGCCCCAAAATGACTCATGACAAGAATTATGATTGACCCTTTACACTAATTCCTACCACATTCTATCTAATGACTTTGAATACTAAAGGACCTGGAATACAAAATATTGCAATCCTCAGATTTACTGGCAGAAAAATTTATGGATGCAAATTAGATTCTCCCAATACGAGGCACTTGCTCAAGTTTTGGAAGAGAAATTGAGTTGGAGGCCATTTTCCTGCTACAGTTAAGGCCAGTCAGCATGGTCACAGAAATGTGACTAGTGGAGTCTGGCTATGCATTGCTCCAAAAGAATCTAAACATAGTTGGGACAGATGCCATGTGCACATAATCTGTAGTCACCAACTGCATAAATCAGGGAAAGTAACGAGAGAGAATGGGCAGTTTTCTGATCTCTTGATTTCAGTTATAGTATTAGTGTATATTTGACACACCTAGTCCATTGACAGCCACTTTGTTTCTTCAGTCATTGCAACAACTACAGATATATAATTCTTTGCATTAAATCATTCCTTTCTTTGAAAAAGATGGGGAGACTTTGTTCCTAAATGATAATATAAATAGGAATAAGTAAAAGTTTTCTAAGACAGGCCTTGGAGGAATGTATATATCTTCCCTTACCTACAGTTCAGCTCTGAACTCCCTTCCTTGTGCTATGTGCCTGAGAAAATCTTCTGCAGACATCACTGGAAAGAGAGAGTGAAAATGCTATTCTTGTCTTTAATTCTACACGTCAGTGATAGGAGCTTTGAAAGCTAAGTGAAGACGGTGAGAAGGGAAGGCTTTAAATTTGAGAGCATTTCCATTTTTTAGACATAAATAATTTAATATCTTCGAAACTCTCATTCTTTGTTTTGGGAAATTCACGAAAGTGGACCTTATAGTATATGGATATTATCTTTGTCTTCTATAAAACTCTCTGAGGCCTAATCATTCCCCTGACTTGGTAATAGTTTTTAAATCCATGTGAATAAGTTTTGCCTAAAGGCCTGACTGCTGCCCCAAGTAATGGATATTTGCCTTGGCCTAACTTTTCCACATGTTTCATCATCTTGGCCACTAGGATGACTTAGGTATCAAGCCAATCTAGAGTGCTTCCTGAGATTATAATTTATGATATATCACTTTTACCTGCATCAAATTATATGTTGTTGTTGTTATGTGAAAATTATATAAGATCTATTAATGTTGATAGCTCCCAGACAACCTGTATCCACATGGAGAGAGTATGCACACAAATGGAGACAAGCTCAGATGAGCAAAGCCAAGAGTTGGAGAAAAAAGTTAGTCTTAGAAGTATTATTTGAATCCCTGGATCCAGCTTTGCTTGAAGGTAATTTCTACCATATATTTAACAGTTACAAACATGTAAACTTCGGATTTCTTTTTAGTTTAGGTTTAAATTAGCATTTGCGATATTGAAACTCAATGATATAGACCCATTCATTGGGAGAAAGCTCTGAAGTCACTTTAAAGCAAATTATTTAGACTGTAAAACAAAGTGTTCTGCTTTTAATATAGCACAACTGTTGTTAACATAACCTAATTTAGCAAGCTGTATAGACTTATATTCTTCTATGGGAAAGGTTTACTTTTTTTTTTTTTTTAACCTATGGATTTAATCTGCCCTACCTCTTTCTAGAAAATATTACATGTACTTTTAAAGACTATGTGTACTTTTCAGACAGTTTTGCTCAGAGGGAAACTAATGAGTGGAGTCCAAAGGACAGCACAGAATGTATGTACATAATTTTTCTTTTAATGAGAGGAGTATATGAACATGGGATGGATTCATTTTATTCCTGCATCTAATCAGAGGGGGACAAATTTTTCAGCATAGGGCCAGATGATGTGCAAATCTGTGGGGCATCTATGGTCCCTATTGCGTGTTCTCTCTTCTTTTTATAATGACCCTTTCAAAATATAATGACCATTTTTAGCTTGTAGGTTATATAAAAAGAGGCCTCAGATTGATGACTAACATGTGTTAATAGCCATATATGATGGGCAATGCGGGACTTCTGGTGGTGCAGTGCCTTAGGCATTTGACTACTAACCAGGAGGCTGGCAGTTCAAATCCACCAGCCACTCCTCAGAAGGAAGGTTAGGCAATCTACTTCCATAGAGATACAGCCTCAGAAACCCAAGGAGGGGTGACTATGAGTGGGATCAGACTCCACGGCAGTGAGTTTGGTTTTTGGGCAATAAACCAATGTCAGACTATTGTGTTCTGCTGTGACTATCTGTTTGACAAGAGAACTAGATGAAAATATATTTTTGGCCCTAGTTTATATGAAAATGTGGGAGTAGACAATTACATAGCTAAGGAAATAAGAACTATGGAATAAAACAGACATTTCTTCTCTCTTTATCTTGGAAGAAAACAACAACAAGGGAACTATACTCCAGGTAGAGAAGACATTATATAGGGCACCATCTTCGACAAGTCTATTCATATGGCAGTTTGGGCTGAGAGAAAATCACCATGAAGCCATCCGAAGTTAGTACTGTTTGTTCTCAAAATGTTTATATCTAATAGAAGTTAACTTACACAATACTATCAATCCCTTTCAAACCTTCCAAATTAATTGTAAAGTCTTATTTCTTGTTGAAGTTTTATGTCAGCTATCATAGTAAAATATGAGTGGCTTCTTGGAACATAATAAATAGAAATGAAATGGAATTAGAAGTAAAATAAGAGATAGCAAAATTCTCAGTTACCAAGATCAAGTAGAGTAAGTGCAAAGAGAGAGAAGAAAATTTCCAGTCAAGTTAGGACTCAGCCTGGGACTAAAGTTAATCATCAGAGGCTGAGGGTGGATTTTTTTTTTTTTTTTTTAACCTTTCTCAGTGTGACAGATTAAAGCAGAGAATTAAGGGCAAAAAAGATAGTAACCATTGTATCCCTATGACACCAAAACCAAAAGTATCCCTACTAGATGACCAAGATGAAAAATACTGACAACACCAATGTAGGCAAAGATGTGGAGATACTAGATCTTGTAAATTGTTAATGGGAATGTAAAATGGTACAATCATTCTGAAAAGCAGTTCCATATAAAAGTAAATATGCAACTATCACACAACCAAACAATTGCATTCATGAGTATTCTTCCCAGAGAAATGAACATTTATTTTCATGTGAAAGCTACACATCAATGTTCATAGTAACTTTACTTGAGAAAGTGCATATGTTCTTCAGTGGAATATTGCTAAAATAATGGTATATCCATGCCATGTAAAACTATTCAACAATAAAAAGTAAATATCAAAAACAAAACAAAATAAAAATTATTGGTATGTGCAGCAAGTTGGAGGAAACCCCAGAGAATGATGATGAGTGAAAAATGCTTTTCTCAAAATGTTCCATACAGTATACAGCAGTTTTGAAAGCAAACATTTTTTAAAATATAGAATAAATTAGTGGCTGCCAGAGATTAGGGAGCAGACAATGACAAGGGACTGGAGCAAGGTGGATGTGGTTACAAAAGAGTATTGAGGTGTTGAACTTTTCAGTGTCTTAAATGGGGGGGGGGTAGATACACAAACTACATGGTTGATAAAATTGTATAGAACTTAATTCTCACACACAAACTAATAAAAATAAAACAGAAAATTTGAATAAGCTGAATAGACTGTATTAATAACACTACAATATCCTAGTTGTGATAATGTACTGTAGTTTTGCAAAACGCTACCATTAGGGAAAACTGGGCAAAGTGTTCAAGACATCTCTGTATTATTTCTTAAAATAAAATGAGTCTACAATTATCTAAATGAAACTTTCACTAAAAAAAAAAATTGGTTAAAAGAAAACTACAGAAAAAAAAAATGGATTTTTTGTTTTTGTTTTTGTCAGTTGGGTTGTTGATGGTAGCTGCCTTTGTGTTGTCCTGATTCATGGGGATCCCATACAAAAACTGAACAAAATGCTGTCTGGTTCTGCACCATCTTGGGATTGGTTGTGGATTGGAACATTGTGATCCATGGGTTTTCACTGACTGATTTTCAGAAATTGATCACCATGCCTTTTTTCACAGTACATCTTATTCTGAAAGCTCTACAGAAACATGTTTAGTGTCTAGCAAAATGAGAGCCTTCATTTGTCAAGATAAGGATATGACATGCTTTGGCCAGAAATTAAGCTTGGATCTCCCTCCTGGAAAAAAATTCTGTCTGAACCTCCAATGCCATCCTATCATTTCTGTGGTAATAAGTAATGTGATTTAATTTTGAAGTTCATGGCAGGTGAAGCTTTAAATGGAGACAAATATGTGAGCCATTTAAAATTCTTTCTGGAACAATGCAGTTTAGTAAATACACTTAAGTGAATGACTTAAGTAAAAACAGAATATATTTAAATTAACAATAAATTTTATGATGTGTGTGTGTGTGTGTGTGTGATTTTGTATAGCCAAAGAGTTATTCATTGCATTTTTTTTTAACAATGTAAGTGGAGACTACAAAAGTGCAATTCACCAGATGGAATACATAGTAATCAGATCTACCAGATATGCAGAAAAAGACAATGAAGAAGCTCAACAGCATCAGTCAGAAAAAGGCCAGGGGCCGACTGTGTAAGAGACCATCAATTTTTCATAAGCAAGTTGAAGTTGAAGCTGAAGAAAATTGAAAAAGGTACACGAGAGCCAAATTATGACCTTCAGTATATGCCACCTAAAATTGGAAACGGTCTGAAGAATATATTCGATGTACTGAACGCCAGTGATTGAAGACCAGATGAGTTGTGAGATGACATCAAAGATATCATATATGAAGAAAAGTAATTAAAAAGACAGGAAAGGAATAATAAAAAAAAAAAAAGTTGAATACCAGTGTAGACTCTTAAACTTGCTCTTGAAAGGAAAGTAGCTAAAGAGAATGGAAGAAACGATGAAATAAAAGAGCTACACAGAACATTTCAAAGGTCAGCTCGAGAGGACAAACTTAGTTTATAATAAAGTGTGAAAAGACCTGGAGTTGGAAAATCAAAGAAGAAGAATATGCTCAGCTGAAATAACTGAAGAAATTTTTCAAGTCTTGAGTTGCAATAATGCAGGGTTATATGATCAAAATATTGAATGATGTAGGAAGCATCAAAAAGAAGATGCAAGAAACACACAGAGTCATTGTATCAAGGAATTGGTAGATGTTCAATTTATTTAGTTAGTAGCATATGATCAAGAGCCATTAGTATTGAAGGTAAAAATTCAAGCTGTACTGAAAGAATTGGCAAAAAACAAAGATCCAGGAATTGACGAAATACCCATTGAGATGTTTCAACAAATAGATGCAGCCTTGGGGTCACTCACTCATTTATGCCCCAACATTTGGAAGACAGCTACCTTACCAAACAAGTGAAAAAGATGCATATTTGTGCCTATTCCATATGAAAATAATCCAACAGAATGTCCAAACTACTGAAAAATATAATCAATATCACAAAAAACTCACTGCCATCAAGTCGATTACACTTAAAGACCTCTCTTTGGGTTTCTGTAAGTAAAATTGTGTTAGAGATAAGTTAAAAATGGTTGCAGTAGTAAATCAATAGGGAATTGCCAGAAATTCAAGCTGGATTCAGAAGAGGGCATGGAACAAGATATATCATAGCTGATATCAGATACATCTTGGCTGAAAGCAAAAAATACAGAAAATATATTTATCTGTCATTTATTGGGTATGCAAAAGCTTTCAAATGTGTGGATCATAACAAATTATAGAAAACATTGTGAAGAATGGGAATTCCAGAACACTTAATTGTGTTTGTAAGAAACCTGTACATAGACCAAGAGGCAGTCATTTGAACAGAACAAGGGGATAGTGTGTGGTTTAAAATCAAGAAAAGTGTGTCATTGTTGTATGCGTTCACCACACTTATTCAATCTGTATGCTGAGAAAATAACCCAAAAAGCTGGAGTATATGAACAATTACAAGGCATTAGTTTTGGAGGAAGACTCATTAACAACCTACAATAGGCAGATGATACAAAGACTATAAGTACGTAATTATGAAGATCAAATATTACAGCCTTCATTATCAATTACAGACCATCTAAAGAATATATTTGATGCATTGAATACCAATGACCGAAAACCAGAAGAATTGTGGGATGACATCAAGAACATCATCCATGAAGAAAGCAAAAGGCCATTAAAAAGATAAGGAAAGGAAGAAAACACAAAAACGGATGCAGAAGAGACTCTGAATCTTGCTTTAAACTGATAGTAGCTAAAGCAAATGGAAGAATCAACAAGATAAAATTCCTGAACAGAAGATTTCAAAGAGTGGGGTGAGAAGACAAAGTCAATTATAATGAAATGTGCAAAAACTGGAGTTAGAAAACCAAAAAGGAAAAACACACTCGGTATTCCTCAAGCTGAAAGAACTGAAAAAAAAAATTCAAGCCTTATTGAATAATTGAAAGATTCTATGGGAAAAATATTGAATGATTCAGGAAACATCAAAAGAAGACGGAAGGAACATACAGAATCACAGTACTAAAAAGAATTGGTCAATTTTCATCCATTTCAGGAGGTGGCATATGATCAAGAACAAATGGTATTGAAGGAAGAAGTCAAAGCTTCATTGAAGAACTGGTGAAGAACAAGCCTCCAGGAATTGACAGACTACTCACTGAGATGCCTCAACAAACAAATGCCATGCTGGAGGCACTCACTCATCTATGCCAAGAATTTTGGAGAACAGCTATATGGCCAACTGACTGGAAGAGATCCATATCTGTAGCCATTCGAAAGAAAGGTAATTCAACAGAATGTGAAAATTATCAAACAATATCATTAGTGTCACATGAAAATAAAATCTTGCTGAAGATAATTCAAAAATGGTTGCAGCAGTATATTGACAGAGAATTCCAGAAATGCAAGCTGAATTCAGAAGAGGACATGGAACAAAGGATATCATTGCTAATGTCAGATGAATCTTGGCTGAAAGCAAAGAATATCAAAAAGATGCTTACATATGTTTTATTGACTATGCAAAAGCATTTGACTATGTGGATCATAACAAATTTTGGATGACATTGCAAAGAATGGAAATTCCAGAACACTTAATTGTGCTCATGAGAAACCTGTAGATAGATGAGGAGACTACTCTTTGAACAGAACAAGGGGATACTGCATGGTTTAAAATCAGGAAGGGAGTTTTTCAGGGTTGTACCCTTTCACCATACTTACTCAACCTGTGTTCTGTGCAAATAATCCAAGAAGCTGGACTATACGAAGAAGAATATGGCATCAGGATTTGAGGAAGACTCATTAACTACCTGCAATACGCAGATGACATAACCTTGCGTTCTGAGAGTGAAGATGACTTGAAGCACTTGCTAATGAAGATTAAAGACTACAATTTTCAGTATAGAACATATCTCAATATAAAGAAAATGAAAACCCTCAAACTTGAACCAATAAGCAACATCAAGATAAATGGAGAAAAGAGTGAAGTTGACAGAGATTTCATATTACTTGGTTTCACAATCAACACCAAAGGAAGTAGCAGTCAAGAAATCAGATGACATATTGCACTAGGCAAATCTGCTGCAAAAAAAAACCTTTTTAAAGTGCTGAAGAGCAAAGATGTCTCTTTGAAGGTGAAGGGGCACCTAACCCAAGCCATGGTGTTTTCAATCACCTCATATGCATCTGAAAGCTGGACAGTGAGTAAGGGAGACTGAAGAAGAGTTGCTGCTTTTGAGTTGTGAATTTGTGAAGAATACTCAAAGCACCATGAACTGTCAGAAGAACTAACAAATCTGTCCAGGGGAAGTATAGTTGGAATGCTCCTTGGAAGTGAGAATGGCCAGATTTGTCTCACCCACTTAAGTCATGTAGTCAGAAGGGACCATTCCCTGGAGTGCTTGGTAAAGTGGAGGGTTAATGAAAAAGTGGAAGGCCCTCAAGCAGATGGATTGATACAGTGGCTGCAATGATGGTCTCTGGTGTATTGAGTATTGTGAGGCTGGCATAGGACCAGGCAGTGTTTTGTTCTGTTGTACATAGGGTAACTATGAGTCAGAGCCCACTCTACAGAATCTAACAAAATAAAGAAAACAAAAATCCTTCGAACTAGATTAATAAGCATCATCATGGTACATAGGGAAGAGATTGAAGTTGTCAGAGTTTTCCGTTTACTTGGATCCACAATCAATACCCAGGGAAGCATCAGTCTGGAAATCAAGTAATGTGTTGTACAAAGCAAACTACAAAAGACCTCTTTAAAGCATTTAAGAACAAAGATGTCACTTTGAAGACTAAGGTGCATTTGACCCGTGCCACGGTATTTTCAATCGTCTCATATGAATGAAAGAGCTGGCCAAGGAATAAAGACTCACCAGCCACTCCTCGGAAGGAAGATGGGACAATCTACTTCCATAGTGATACTGCCTCGGAAACCCAAGGAGGGGTCGCTATGAGTAGGGTCTGACTCGATGGCACATAACAACAACAACAACCTGAAGAATTGATGCATTTAAATCATGGTGTTGGTGAAGAACATTGAATATATGATGGACTGCCAGAAGAATAAATAAATCTGTCTTGGATAGAAGTACAAACTGAATGCTCCTTATGAGCGAGGCTGGCCATACTTTGCCTTTCATACTTTGGTTATACTGTCAGAAAGGACTAGTCCCTAAAGGAGGATATAATGCTTGATAAACTAGAGGATCAGAGAAAAAGGGGAATGAGATGTATTTAAACAGTGGCTGCAATAATGAGCTAAAGCATTGCAATTATTGGGAGTATGGCATTGTACCTATCAATGTTTCATTCCGTTTTTTTTTTTTTTTTTTAAAAACGGTGATTTGGGTGAACATTTACAGACCAAATTCACTTTCTGTAGAGCAGCTCACATTCACTTTGTCTCATGACATTGACTATAATTTACCGCAATGCAACAGCTCCCCACTCCCTTCCTCCCCATATTTAACCTCTTCCCTGTTCCTTCCCTCCATGAACTCCTGCCCCTTGAGCTGTCTCCCTGTGCTTACACAGCCCTTCTATTCTCCACACAGAGTGTATATACCTAAAATGTTCAGCTTATATGCCTGTCTTTTATTTGGTTGGAAGCCACAGGTATGGGTTCAATTCCAGACATGAAGGGCAGATAGGGACCATAGTCTCATTGGTTCCATCAGGCTCTATCAGACCAGAAAACCTGTTCCCCCCACCCCCCTGTTTTTTAATGACTTTGAGTTTTGTTCCACATAGTTCTGCCACTCTATACAGCATAGCCTACAGAGATCCCTTTTCGAGTGGTGGACAGTCATAGCCAGGCACCATCTAGTTCTTCTGATCTCATAGTTGTATAGGCTGGGGATTGCATGGTGTACCAGTCACTTGTACTAGTTGTTTCCATGAATCTTTGGTTTTCTTGATTTTTCTTTGCTCTGGAAGAGGAAAGACTCATCGCTGTGTCTAAATGGCCACTTGCAAGCTTTTAAGATACTAGTCATTACACGCCAAGGTAGGATGTGAAACAATGTTTTGTGTAGTATGTTATGTCAATTGACCTTGATGTCCCCTACAGCTATGGTCCTGAGGCCACAGGTCCAACTACTCACTCCCTCTGGGTAGCTGGCCATGGCCAAGAAGTAACTACAAACTTGTCCCTTGTCAGCTCTACTATATACCTGGGAATTCTTATAGAACATACGGATACACTTGTGGAAACTTTGTCTGCTGGCCTTATATATGGTTTGGGCACACTACTCCCTGCATAGACATACCTGATAGTTCAGCCTACCCACTCCTAAATCCACCCATACATCCACGTTTGCCTTCACTGACAACAAAGTACTGTATGTGCAAAAGAGTTCATCTCTGTTGTCTATACCTCCCATGCATCTCTCAATGTCTTCCTCTTCCATAATGCCACAATGTTGATCACTCACATTTGATACATTGACCTTCTCTTTACCCAAATCAATACTTGTCACTACCCATCTAACAGTGTTCTCTCCCCTCCCCTCCCACACCTGGTAACAAACAAGGAAAAATTCCTTCCATGTATAAAGCTTTCCTTGACTTTTTACAGCAACGGACTAATACAATATTTGTCCTTCTGTGATTGACTTCTTTCACTCAGCATAATGTCCTCCAAGTTTATCCATGTTATGTGGTGTTTGCAGATTCTACATAATTCTTTTGGGTTGCATAGTATTCCATTGTGTGCATGTACCACAGTTTGCTTATCCATTTTTCTGTTGATGAACACCTAATTTGTTTCCATCTTTTTGGCTATTGTAAATAGTGCTGTGATGAACATGGGTGTTCATATATCTGTTCTTTTCCTGGCTCTAATTTCTTTAGGATATATACCTAGTAACTGGTTGGCTGGATCAAAGGGTATTTCTAATTCCAACTTTTTAAGGAATTGACATACTGTTTTCCAAAGTGGTTGTATCATTTGACAGTCCCACCAGCAGTGTATAAGAGTCCCAATCTCTCCGCATCCTCACGAGCGTTTGTTATTTTCTGTTTTGTTGAAATTTGCTACTAGTGCTGGGGCAAAATGGTATCTCATTGTTGTTTTGATTTTTATCTCTCTAGTGGCTAATGATCATGAGCATTTCTTCTTACGTTTGTTGGCCACCTGAATATCCTCTTTGATGAAGTGTCTACTCATGTCTTCTGCCCATTTTTTAATTGGATTGTTTGTCTTTTTGTTATTGAGGTGTTGAAGTTTTCTATAAATTCTAGAGATAAGTCCCTTGTCAGATATGTCATTGCCAAGTATTATTTCCCACTTGTCAGGTTCTCTTTGGAATCTTCTGGAGAAGTCTTTGGAAGCACATAAAAATTTAATTTTTAAAAGGACCCATTCATCTAGTTTATCTTCTGCTATTTGTGCATTTTGGGTTATGCTTGATAGTCTATTTATGCCATTTATTAGGGCCCCTAAATTTGCCCCTAGTTTTTCCCTTGAGGAACTTTAGAGTTTTAGGTTCCACATTGAAGTCTTTGATCCATCTGTGTATGGTGAGAAGTACAGATCTTGTTTCATGTTTCTGCAAATGGATATCCTGTTTTGCCAACACTGTTTATCAAACAAGGAATTTCTTCCCATTTGATGGATTTTGGCCCTTTATCAAAGATAAGCTGACTATAGGTCAATGGATCTATTTCTGGGTTCTCAATTCTAAACCATTGGTGGATATGTCTATCATTATACCAATATGAGGCAATTTCGACTACTTTGGTTCTATAATTGGTTTTGAGATCAAAGAGTGTGAGACCTCCTACTTTGTTCTTCTTCTTCAATGTTGTTGTTATGTGCCGTGGAATCAGACCCAACTTATAGTGACCCCTTCTTGGGTTTCTGAGGCAATATCACTATGGAAGTAGATTTTCCCATCTTCCTCCCGAGGAGTGGCTGGTGGGTTTGAACCTTCAGCCTTCTGGTTAGCAGTCAAGTGCCTTAGGCACTACACTACCAGATCTCCTTCTTCTTCAGTAGTGCTTTGCTTACCCAAGGTCTCTTTCTTTTCCATGTAAATTTAGTTATTGGTTTTTCCATATCCTTAAATAGTATTGATGGGATCTAGATTGGGACTGTATTGAATGCATAGATTGCTTTGGGAGGAACTGACACTCTCACAATGTTCCATCTTCCTATCCATGAGTGTGGTGTGTTCTTCCATTTATGTAGATCTCTTATGGTTTCTTGAAGTAGTCTTTTATACTTCTCTTTGTACAGGTCTTTTGGGTCCCTGGTAAGATTTATTGCCAAGTATTTTAGGTTTTTGGTAGCTGTTGTAAATGGTATTGATTTCCTTATTTGTCTTTCATCAATCTCTTGGATGATGTAGAGGAATCCAACTGATTTTTGGATGTTGATCTTGCCATGATGCTAAATCTCTCAATTAGTTCCAGTAGATTTTTGACTGAATCTCTTGGGTTTTCTCAGTATAGGCTCATATCGTCAGAAAATAGGGATAGTTTGACTTCTTCTTTACCTGTTTTGGGTATTTGATTTCCCTTTCTTGCCTTATGGTACTGGCTAGGACTTCCAATACAATGTTGAATAGAAGTGGTGATAGAGGGCATCCTTGTCTGGTTCCTGTTCGCAGGAAGTATAATGTTGGCTGTTGGTTTTGAATGTTGTTGTTGTTATGTGCAATTGATTTGAATAGATGCCCTTTATTATGTTGAGGAATGTCCCTTCCATTTCTATTTTACTGAGAGTTTTGATCAAGAATGGGTTTTGGATCTTATCAAATGCCTTTTCTGCATCAATTGATATGATCATGTGGTTCCTCTCCTTTTTTCATTTATGTGATGGATGACATGATTGTTTTTCTAATGTTGAATCATCCTTGCATACCTGATATGAACCCCTCTTGGTCATAATGAGATTTTCTTGATATGTTGTTGGAGTCAACTGGCTAGGATTTTGTTGAAGATTTTTGCATCTATATTCATGAGGGTAATTGGTCTGTAGTTTTCCTTTTGAGTGATGTCTTTACCCAGTTTTGGTATTAAGGTTATGCTTTCTTCATAAAATTAATTAGGGAAGATTCCATCCTTTTCTATGTTTCAGAATAGTTTGAGTAAGATTGGTGTCAATTCTTCTCTGAATGTTTGGTAGAATTTTCCAGTGAAACCATCTGGGCCAGTACCTTTTTAGTTGGCAATTTTTTTTATGACCTGTTCAATTTATCTTTTGTTATGTCTCTGTTTAACTTTTCCACATCAGTCTGTGTTAGTTTAGGTAAGTGGTGTGTTTGTAAAAATCTATCCATTTCTTCCAGATTTTCAAATTAGTTGGACTACAGTTCTTCATAGTATCCTGATATTATCCTCTTTATTTCAGCTGTTTCTATTGTGATGTTACCTATTTCATTTCTTATTTGTGTTATTTGTATTCTCTTCCTGTTTTCCTTTGTTAACTTTGCCAGTGGATTGTCAGTTTTATTATCTTTTCAAAAAACCAACTTCTAGTCTTGGTGATTTTTCCTATTGTCATTCTATTTTCTGTTTCATTTCTTTCTGCTTGAATCTTTATTACTTACTTTCTCTTGATGACCTTATGTTTTCTTGCTCGCTTTTATCTAATTGTTGGAGATGTTCATTTAAAGTGTCGATTTTCACTCTTTCTTCTTTTTTGATGTGTCCTTTTATTGTATAAATTGGCCTCTGATCACTGCTTTTTCTGTGTCTCAAAGATTTGATATGCAGTGTTTCATTCCTGTTTGATTCAAGGAATTTTTGAATTTCATTTTTTATTTCTTCTCTTACCCCATCTTTCTTAAGGAGGGTGTTGTTCAGTTTCCATGTGTTTAGTCTTTTCTTTTGATCTTCTTATTGTTGATTTCTAATTTGCTAACATAGTAATCTGAGAAAATGCTTTGCAGTATATCAATATTTTAAAATTTATTAAGGGTTGCTTTATGGCCTAACACATGGTCTATCATGGATAATGTTCCATGCGCACTGGAAAATAATTATTGAATTATAAAGTGTATTGGACTGTTGTTGGGTGAAGTGTTTTGTTGTTGTTGTTGTTGTTGTTATGTGCCGTCGAGTCGGCCCCGACTCATAGCGACCCCTCCTTGGGTTTCCGAGGCAGTATCACCACGGAAGTAGGATTGCCCAACCTTCCTTCTGAGGAGCAGCTGGTGGGTTTGAACTGCCAGCCTTCTGGTTAGCAGTCAAGTGCTTTAGCCACTATGCTACCAGAGCTCCTGAAGTGTTTTGTAGATGTCTATAATGTCAAGTTGGTGGATTATATTGGTTAGTTCTTTTGCATCTTTGCTGAGCTTCTTTATAGTTGTTCTATCTTTCATTGAAAGTGATATATTAAAGTCTCCCACTACGAGTGTGGAGTCATCTATTTGGCTTTTCAACTCTTTTAACGTCTGATTTATGTATTTGGGGGCTCTTTCATTGGGTCCATAGATATTTATTATGCTTATAATTGCTTGTTCAATTAATACTTTAATCATTAGATAGTGTTCTTCCTTGTCTTTTATGGTTGTTTTTGTCTTAAAGTCTATTTGTTCAGAAATTAATATTGCCACTTCAGCTGTTTTTTGGCTGCCGTTTGCTTTATATTCCTTTTTCCAACCTTTGATTTTTAGTCTATTTTTGTCTTTGTGTCTAAGGTGTGTCTCTCGTAGACAGTGTATTGATAGGTTATATTATATTATCTGTTCTACAACTTTCCATGTCTTGAGTGGTACACTTAACCCATTGACAGTATAATTAATTCAGTGTATGAATTGGTTGCTGCCATCTTGTTATGTGTTTTTTCATGGTGTTCCTATTTTCTTTGCTCCATATGATTTTCTGAGCTGAGCTCATTATATTTATGAATCATGTTATCATTTCCTTTGTTGCTATTGTTTTAGTATTTGCTAAATATTTGTGCTTGTCCTCTTTTTTATTGTGATGTGAAGGTTTATCATTTTTCTTGGTGGGTACCCTGTGATTTATAATTTTCTTCGTGTGTTTAGGACAGTCCATTCTATCTTGCAATTCTCTTGACTTCCTCACTGTTTAGAAGTTCTGTAACTACATTATTTTCCCCCTCTTTTTTGGTTTGTAGTTGTCCTCATTTGACAATTGATGTCTCTGGTTCCCTGTTTACAATCTTGTAAGCTTATTTTACTTTGGATACATCCATGGCTGTATGGATTTTGAATTGTATGGTTTCTGAGTTATGTCATCTTGTGTATTAAAGTTCATTTGTTGTTTGCAATTATTTGTTCTCTGTTCAAAGGATTCCCTTTAGTATCTCTTGGAAGGTTGGTCTGGTTTTAACAAATTCCCTTAATTTTTGCTTATCTGCATATCTCCTAATTTCACCATCATATTTGAGGGAAAATTTTGCTGGGTCTTTCAGGGTTTTATATATAATACACCATTGCCTTCTTACTTCCATGATTTCTTCTGAGAAATCAGAGCTTATTCTTATTGGTTGTCCTTTGTAAGTAACTTCATTTTCTGTGCTGCTTTCAGGATTTTTTCTTTGTTTTTGTTTTTGATGAGTTTGATGATGATATGTCTTGGTGATTTTCTTTTGGGGGTCCATCCTGTTTGGGGTTCTTTGGACTCCTGGATGGATGTATCCTCATCTTTCATCATATCAGAGAAATGCTCTTCCAACAAATCGTGGACAATTTTCTCAATGGTTTCCTTTTTCTCCTCTGCTCTGGAATTCCAATTACATGTAGGTTATTCCTTTTGATTGTATCCCACATGAACCTTCAGCTTTCTTAATTTTGTTTTGATCTTTTTTCTGATTGATCCCTTTCCAAAGTATTCAGGTATTTGTCTTCAGTCTCATTAATTCTGTCTTACATTGATTCAATTCTAGTCCTTTGCCTTTTCAATGTGTTATCTATTTCTGAAAATTTATCATTATTCTTATGGATTTCTATCTTTATATTTTGTATCATATCTAATTTTTCATTTATTTTATCATTTTATTCTTGTATTTTTTTCCAATATTAGGGTTTTGTCTGTGTTTTCCTTAATTTTGTCAGTGTTTTCCTCAATCTGTCTCTCCATCCTTTGACAGTACCTAAACATAATTCTTTTGAATTCCTTTCAGGGATTTCTAGTGCTGCCTCTTCCTCAGGGATGTGTTCTGCGTCTGTATCCTGCTCCCTTGTTTCCACCACTTTATCTTGATTCTTTCATGGACTGCGATTGCTGTTGTCTCTGAAACATTGTGACATTGTTGTATTTAGAGGTCTGTTAGCTGTTTGTGAAGAACAGTTAAAGGTGAGACAGGCTTTTCTTGGTGTCATTTATTGTTGGCCAGTTGGTAGGAAACAATATGGTGACTCTTACTCAGTAAGTGAAGGTGCAGACGGTGTGGGTATAATTGTGCTGTATCAGCACTGTTGCTCTCCCCACTCATTTAGCCAAAATCACCAATCAAATAACCATCAAAATAAATAAATAAATAAATAAATAAAAGTGGACAAAAAAATACACCATGTAAACACACAAGAACAATACCAAAAGATGAAAAAGAAAAATCCACGATATCTGGGGAGAGGGGAATAACAGATAAAATAGGAGAATAATGAAGAAAAAAATGTGAAAAAGAAAAACAAGGAATGTGGTTAACCACAAGAAAGGAACAAATGGGAACCAGGAACAGGGAAGAGAGCAAAAGGTGAAAACTAAAACCTAGGAATGGAAGAATAAAGAATAATAATAAAAATGACAAAAATAATAATAACAATTTTTAAACAGACAACAACAAACAAACTAAAAAAAAAAAAAAAAGAGGGGAAAAAAAAGTCTGGATAGGGCAAGGAAGGTTACCCAGGCTTCATCCAAGCACACAGACTGGGATAGAATTCCTGCCAGCCCAGAAAGTAGGTAGGAGTAAAGCATGGCCACACTTCCATTACCCAAGAGGGTGTGGGGTATAAGAGTAACAAGGAGAATATTGAACCTTTCCAGTTGCTGGCATCCAGAATGTCCTTGTGGTTCCCAGCAACTGGAGCCTATTCTTAAGTCTCTGAAATCTGGGAGAATGCTTTCACTTTAAATATCCAAAATGATTGAACCACTTGTAAACATTCAGAATGGCTGCACCCTCTGGATAGCCAAAAGTCCACAGCTCAGCCTATCTCCCTCTTCATTGTTTCCCCTTTTATTTACCAGCCACCAGTGCAGTCCTGCATGCAGCCCCTGGCTAGCAGGGCCACATTTTAGGTTAATTCTTAAGTTAACATCACTTGGCAATATCCAGGCTATCTGTGCCATCAGGATCGCTGATAGACTGCAGCTGCATATGCTTCTTTTTTGATGTTTTCGTGCAAGTTCTTCTACTAGTTGGAGTTTAGTCCACTTCTCTATCCTTCCTTTCAGAGCTCAGGGCTCCAGGATTATCTTCTGTACCTGTATTAAGTGTTTCCGCTTTTCTTTGTTGAAGAGGGACTGGGCAGTGTGTCTGCCTATTCTGCCATCTTACTGCCATGTTTCATTCTGTTTTATGTAGGGTCACTACAAGTTGGAATTGACTCAATGTCACCTAATAACATTTATTTTTTCTGAGATTGTAAGTTTTTCATTTCTGTTTTTGGGTAAATTCTTTAAATGAATCTATTTCATAACTAGTAAATAAGATGACTTTGTTTTATGTTTCTGGCTCTATCACACATTATCTGAAAATAGACTAGGACCACTTCTTTCACTTATTTGAAATATTTTACTAATCAATACAAAGAAAACACATGCTGTTTATTTAACATATTTTAATATTCAGTTGTGGTACTACTCAGAAAATTCTCTTTTGAATATTTTTATATCCATAAGACTTTCCTTTTAGGAATTTCAATCAGAAAAAAATGAACATTTTTTTTTCCTTTCCTTCTATCTGAGATATTTAATTACTTCTTTTTCTCATTTTTTGAGTAATTTTTAAAATTGAAACTGGATTCAACATATTCAAATCAATATTTCATTTTATGTTTTCTTCATAGGTATACAAAATATATCTATATATGAATATATATGTATATATAAACATATATATGCATATATATTTTAATTTGGAATAAAGTAGATGGAAGATGAGACTTAAGAATATTTTATATCTCTGTCTATAGTGACTTTCCCTCATTTATCTTGCATGATTCCACTATATTATTTTGTTTAAATAAGTGGCTGGTGGGTTTTGAACTGCCATCCTTCTGGTTAGCAGTCAAATGCCCTAGGCACTATGCCACCAGACATCCCAAGTATGTTATCCTCATCCTCATAAATTTACATGTTTTTATGTTGCTCAAATTCTAAAGTTCAAAACATTTCACCTGGATATTTAAGGTATCCCATTATTTAAACCTTGTCAATTTTTTTTTTTTTTTTTAAATTTTGTGTATACAACAAGCTATATAATGACAACTACTATCACCTTGGAAACCCAAGGAGGGGTCACTGTGAGTTGGGTCCAACTAGATGGCATATAACAACAACAACAAAAACAACATAAACATAAGAAAAAAAAGCAATGGTTAAAATTGAAGGAAAACTCTTTGAAAGGAATAAATAGATTATTTAAATCTGTGTTAATGAGCTCCAGAAATGAACATATTATTAAAACCTGGAATAATACTTGATTTTCTATAATGAAAAGGGAGATTAAAAACATTAAAATTATATTTGGAAAGTATTTGCATGAGAAAGAGTAGAAAAATTAAACAAATAACCATTTACACTAATAAATACTATGGCTCAAGGTATTCATGTGTTATACTATAATTTTTTTTTTTCAATGTTTATTTTAGGTCCTAAATCATTGCTATTATAATTGCTATTTAATTTGCTAAAATCATTACAAATATATATGATTAGGGCATTGTAAATTTTTTTTAGGTTATTTAAAAAAGAGAGTAGAGCAGAAAGAATTCATATAGAGCAGAAGGTGCAATATCACACGTAATACTGCGTTATCTCCAGTTGAATAAAATTGGGAATGATGTTTTGGAGAGACAAATGATCAAATTTTGGCTAAAATGGTAGTCTTACTCCATTTTAATAACATTATAAACCAAATGAACATTTTGTGTATGATTCTGATTAACAAACCACTGTGCATAACATAATTTCTTCACCAAAAATGCTTTATTTTTGAATTGCAAACAACTGGCCTTCATCCAGAGTTCCAGAATTCAAGGTGTGGAGAGCTTGGCAAAAA
>NW_006921812.1:4294193-4297079 GCF_000298275.1 Orycteropus afer afer | reverse complement strand
ATATATATATATATATATAAATGACTGAATGTTTGGAAATATAGGTGCCAGTATAAAAGCTATATAACCTTTCAGAATAGAACAACTACTAAGGGCATTCTCTATTGTAAGTTTCAATTTTTGGAATACTTCTTTTACAGAGGATAGTAATAACATATTCTACCATCCACAGAAGGCTCAGAAACACAAAATGGAGTAAAATTGTAGCTAAATATTGAGGTAGGGTGTTGTCATTTAAATTGTTAGAATATGTCAAAGGATATATGAGTTTGAAGTCTAAAATAGTACGCTTACTGGGAATTGAGGAATTTAAAGAACTTTGAGGGAGAAAAGAAGAGAGGAAAAAATTATCCATTCTTCTGGAATTTAGGAAAATCTTCATTGTTTTTTGTTGTTTTCTTCGAGTTTGTTTCTATGCAATTCCTTTTCAATATCTCCTCCTGAACTGTCAAAAACATTCACTTACTTCTTCAAAACTATTGTTAACATTCACTTTTGTTTAATCACATCCATTTTTCCTCTTGAACTCTGAAGTCCTTGGAGAGGCCCATAATCCATGACAGTATAAAATGTAGTGAATGCCAGATACTTCCCCTCTGGGTAAGTCTCCTGTTTTCACATGTTTATTGTCTTGTCGGCTTTATTAGATCAAATCAATGTCTATGAAATGTTTTACAATGATGCCCCTCAATAAATGTTTAGTCTGATCATCCCTGTCACCCATATTAATTAAAGGGACTTTGTAAGAACTGTTTGGAAAATGTTTTGAAATGCCCAGATGATAGTTGTACAAAATGCATCACATTGATTAATATTTATTAGCTTTTTAAAAATTTATATACTAGCGATCACTTTAGAGCATCAACACTTTGACAAGGATACTATTTTAGCATCAGAAAAAAGTGGATGAGAAAAAAGAGTATCCTATTTGCTATTATAGCTAGGTCAGCCTGTGTCTAGGCATAAGAAAGTCTATGCAACTAGGTAAAAGTAGCTTCAATGATGACTTGCAATATTTTATTCTTCCTGACTTTCGGTTCTCTAACTTTCACCTTTTACTTCCCAAATTTTATATATATATAGATACATATAGATATAGATATAGATATAGATATATAAGCTCTATCTGATGGCATAGTGCCTAAGGCATTTGACTGTTAACCAAAAGCCAAAAGGCTGATGGTTCAAACCCACCAGCCACTCCTTGGAAGGAAGATTGGGCAATCTACTTCCATAGAGATACTGCTTCATAAACCCAAGGAGGGTTTATATATGTAATTTGTTTTCCCCACATTTTCATTCAATTGCACTCATTTATTCTTCTTTGATTCACCCAGTGTCTTCGGCACCTCTCCCTTTGTCCTTACTCTTGATAATCATATTTCACTGTGACTCATGCCTAGACAACTCTTTCTGACACATATATTTTCTTTTCTGTTATCCTTCTAGTTTCTACTGCATATGTGCTATTGTTATTTTTATACATAATACCTAAGTGGAGGATTTATTTCAACTTACTAAACATGATGATGTGGGGAATGAGGAACTACTTTGGTACTTGTGTACATGGGCAGTAACTTCAGTGGTAAGAAATGTTTGTTTGAAACTCAAAATCATAAAAAAATAAAATAGACCACACTTACTGTTCTGAAAGGGATTGGTGAAACCCTGTGACTATGGCTCCTAGTTACCCTTCAGGCCAGGAATTTAACTCATTCCTGAGGCTTGCAGCCAAATGCTAGATAAGTATATAAGGTGAATATTTACACCAGGTACATAGCTCCATAGAACAATCAACCATGGTAGATCAGAAGGGCAGTATTTGAACAGTGAGATAGCTCAGAGGCCAGGAAGGCCTAGAAAAGGACACAGGGGAAAGATAACCACAGGGAAGAAGTGGGAAGAGAGCTGTTACTTTATGGAGATTGCAATCAACGTCATTAAACAAAAGGTATATGAACTGTTGTATGAAAAATGAATTTGTTCTATAAACTTTTCACCCAAATCACAATTAAAAAAAAAAAAAAAATGTTTGTGAGCTTGTTTGTGAGTTTGTTTGTTTGTAGATTTTCTGAAGACTATCTTAAGAAATGTGTAGTATATGTTGAAACACTCTGGTGATGCAGCAGTTAAAACACTTGACTTCTAACCAAAAGGTCAATGATTCAAACTTACCAGCTTCTCTGCAGGAGAATGATGTAGCAGTATGCTTTCATACAGTCTGCTCTGTAAAGATTTATAGCTTTGGAAACCCTATGAGACAGTTCTACTCTGTCTTGCATGGTGCTATGAGTTGGAATGGACTCAATGGTAATGGGTTGGGTTTGATATAGTAAGTGGATGTTATACTCCAGAAGAGATGAGTATTGCCTTTCTTCCCTAGGGATATAACTCAGAGAAAACATAGTGTAGAAATTATATTATGCATCAACAATCTTACTATAAATAATGAGCACCATGAACTTTGCTTTTCTTCTCATATGCAGTAACTATTTTTGCTAATTATTCTCCAGGGATTCATACAGAAATCTCAGGCAATTCCTAGAAAAGCAACTTTTACTCTTTGAGCAACATCAGTGTTATGACCCAGGAGGTCTTAATGCTTTCTCAGAAATTAAATACATCATGGTGATTTGTATGACCCTAAATTTTTGTGCAGCATATGGAAAGCAAGAAAATAAATTGATTCCACAGGATTTATTTCCTAATGAACACAGACTTACCCTACCAATTATGATAAAGCAACAACCCTGAACAATATATATATATATATATATATATATATTTTAATTTTATGTGTGTATGTGCCAGTGTGTGCTAAGAACACTTGGTTCTACAATCGATGCCAATGTAAGGAGCAGTCAGGACATTAGACGACGTGTAGCA
>NW_006921812.1:4291956-4293241 GCF_000298275.1 Orycteropus afer afer | reverse complement strand
AAAATTCATACAAAAAATTATAAAGCTAGGATGTAGAGGTAATTATCTTTTAAAAATCTCTACTTGATCAAATTACCAAGCCACTCACATCTCTACTTAGAAAACACAATGGAAGAAAAAGATACCTAGGCTAACACATTTACAAATGATTAAGAAATTTAAGAAAAGATTTAAAATGGTGATGCAAATAGTATCCTAATGTTTGAATTTGTTTTCCATTGCATGTTTCATTGAAGACTATCATTTGCCTTTAACATGATGGATGAGAAGTTACATCCTCAAGAAGATATGCTCAAACCAAAACCAAACCTGTTACCACCAAGTTGATTCCAACTCATTCTTACCCTATAGGAGAGGGTACAATTGTGTCATAGAGTTTCCAAGGCTGTAATCTTTATGGAAGCAGACTGCCACATCTACCTCCCTTATAGTGGCTGGTGGGTTAAAACCTTTTAGTTAGTAGCTATACTTAACCACTGTGCCACAAGAGCTACTTTAAAAGATATGCTTAGATAGGCTGTACCTAACCCCGTTTCCATGAGATTAATAGTAAACAAAGCAATCCCTTTGAAGCAAATTCATTTATAAAAAAAATCAACAATTTTATACCTATTTAGTGCATTATTTTGATAGTAATTAATATAATCCTTGGTTTAAATAATTAAAGACTATTAATACTGTATGGGTCTATATCAAACTCTATTGCAGTATATGTTTACAGTATTTATTATTCCAATAGGGACATATTAATTATGGACACCTTAAAAAATGTCTGTGAAACTAGAATTTTTTACTTTAATCTTCATTCTCCATCTTGTTGCCATTAAGTCTATTTCAACTCATGTCTATCCCAAGTGTGTCTGACTAGAACTAAGCTTCATAGGGTTTTTAATAACTGAGTTTGAAGTGAGTTGCCAGGCTTTTCTTCCAAGGCACCTCTGAGAGAAGTTGAATGGCCAAACTTTCACTTAGCACATTAACCATTTTTATCTCATAGGGACTCCAAATTAATTTCTTTTTTTCATTTAAGAATAGATGAGACAAGGTATCTGGAGCCTCAGACAGACTATACTAAAGCACTGTGTTTCATTAAGAGTTGACTTCAAGGTCAGTATTCCAGAACGAAGAAGTCAAAGCTGCAATAAAAGAACTGGCGAAGAACAAGGCTCCGGGAATTGACAGAATACTGATCGAGATATTTCAACAAACAGATGCCCCATTGGAGGCACTCACTCAGTTATGCCAAGAGATTTGGAGGACAGCTACCTGGCCAACTGACTGGAAG
>NW_006921812.1:4282822-4290806 GCF_000298275.1 Orycteropus afer afer | reverse complement strand
GCTGCGATGATGGGCTCGAGTATAGCATGGATTGTGGGGCTGGCGCGGGATCGGGCAGTGTTTCGTTCTGCTGTGCATGGGGTCGCTATGAGTCGGAAAGGACTCGACGGCACTTAACAACAACAACAACAACAAAAGATAGTATTTTCAAATTAGAAACTTGAATTCATTTATATTGCCACTTTAGTAAAATAAAAGTGGTTGGGTAAACACTAGACTTTGAAATTTCATTAATATCATCTCATTGTTATCATAATGAGATAGCTTCTATACAAATCTGATGATACAAGTAAATGATAACATATATATTGTGGTAAAAATCACTAAAGAATGAAGCCAATAATTCTTAAAACAGCAAATAGTAGGTTTCTTAACTTGTTAAGTAAAAGGTGCAGTTTTTATTTTAATTTGTGTTTGCATTTTTACAAAGATGTGATAGCAATTAAATTGATGCATACATAACAACACATCGATAAAAGTTCTATACAGTAAAAAAATTATATACATTTTTACTAACAGTTTGGAGAGCAATCATGTTTGTACCCCCTGAATTCCACATTTTAATCTATTTTTATCCACATATTTTGAAATTTTGCTTCAGCCCTTTTGCCGTTATTTGACATCATGTTCAGTAACAATCTGTCTGAACAAGAGAAGCTGAAGCAGTCAAAACATCATAAGTTTGAAAAAATTCTAATTGAATAACCATAACACCCTGAGCCCTCTACCAAATTATCAAGAGTTTATCAGCTTCACTGTCTGTAACTGCACTCTGCTCTCTTTACCAGTTTCCGTATTTTAGAATGAAAGACACTTCTTTGTGCTGCAGTGACTTAGGGATTATATTCTGTAAGAACCACTGTGGGTGATGGATGCCTAAGAGATCTCCTGCTGCTTGCCTTGGACTGCGAAGCAGCTGAGAATACTAATAGCAAGAAAGCAAGAGCAGTTTATGATAGTTTAAAATCCTGCCTGTCTCTATTGATGTAAACAGGGATTTGACAGATATAATGATCTGTCTGCTCTCCACAAGCAACACCTAAAACTTTTTTAAATTGTTTATCCTCTTAGATTACATCAAAATGCAGGATGGACTATGACTGAATTGATGATACTATTGGAAGATGGCGTCGAGGCACGCAATTAAACTAGCCCACACCTTCTTTCCTCACTGTGTCTTTTTGCTTCCTATCAGTTACCGTCCCTTCAAAATTTATAGGGGGCAAAATGAAATTTTAAAAGAGAAAAATGAAAAGAAAAACCGATGCTCAGGGAAGACCTACTACTTCAAATCAGGGATGAAGGGAAAATATAGCAGTTTTGGCGGTAGAAGCAGCATTTAGGACCCTAACATAACTGCTGATTTTCACACCATATTCTATCAGTATATACGTGTCTGGGATGTGCAGTACTTTGCAGTGAGTGACTTTCCTACAGAGAAAAACTGTTTTAAGATTCTTTCCTCTATGGAGTATTTCTCTCTAGAATTCACAAAGTGCACTCTTATTTTCCAGACTCAGCATTTATTTCTCTGGTGTTTTGCTACTGAATAATAGTTATATATGGTTTGGCCTAGAAATGGCACCCCTGGAGTGAATCATTGTAAAGTAATGAATGTACAAAGTTGATTTGCAGATTCTCCTGTGTCAGATGCTCATTTCATGGAATTATCTATCACAAAACATTTCTTCCAGCATCAGAAGACTAGAGGATTGACATTTCTAGAGACTGATGTGCTGAAATCTTTCAACAGAAAGGTGAGACCTGGGCAATAAAGCAGTAAGAATTTTTCAGCAATGCCTTCAGATCTGCTTGATTAGCCAACCTGGCACCAGCTGAGTGGCATCATGCCCACCTGGAAACTTTTTGTTATGAAGGACAACAGATTGGGGCCAAAGCAGGGAGAATGATAATTTTATAAATCAGATTTGCTTCAGTGATAGTCAAAGAAATATTTATGTGAGCTGTAGCTTTCCCTTCTATGTCCCTTTCCAAAAGCAACAATAAAGAAAATCTTCTTTCAGAGGTCACTCCAATCTATGTGTCTTTCTCTTTTTGTGACTCATCACACACTCAATAATATATCCTTATCTCCACTCCTCTCAAAACTATAGCTGTTTCAATATCTCTTGTATCCCATTCATCTTCTGAGCCTTTTGTTCACTAGACTATGTTCTGGATCTTTATTGCCAACCTACCAAGTAGAAAAATAAATCTCATTTCTGGCTGTCTTCCATCTGGAATGCTCCAATGATCCATTTAAGACTAAGTCATTAATGACAGATAAGACTTAATGCATCGTCTCTTCCAGGAACACAAAATCCTATCTCAAATTAATGAAGAAAAAGAAAATGAAGGTATTTTATGTTAAGGCAGTGCCTTCTTCTGTATGCCCCTCTAACATCACCACACCTTAAAGGAAGTGTATTCTGCTCTCATTTGAAATAGCCCTCCTAAGAAGACTATCTAAAAACCATTCAATGAAAACAAAATGAATTACAAAGGAATGAGGACAAGTCCACTAGTGGCCTATATTGTACTGCATTAGATTTGATTAAAGAATTTCATCTTTGCTCTGGAAGCAGGTAGTAATTATATTAGAATGACAGATACCTGCATGAATTGAAATCTCTGTAGTACCAGGTTAAGGTCTCAGAAAATTTGCCAAAGTGAATTATACTGATGCAAACATTCCTTTTATTTGGTTAAGGTTAGGCAATCTACTTCCATAGTGATACTGTCTTGGAAACCCAAGGAGGTGTCACTATGGGTCGGATCCAACTCAATGGCAGTGAGTTTGGTTTTTTTTTTTTTTTTGGTTATCCTCTTCTAGGAGCTTTGATGGTGTAGTGCCTAAGACTTTTGACTGCTAACCAAAAGGTTGGCAGTTCAAACCCACCAGCCACTCCTCAGAAGGAAGATTAGGCAATCTACTTCCCTAGTGATATCACTTCAGAAACCCAAGGAGTGGTCACTATGAGTCAGATCCCACTCAATGGCAGTGATTTTTTTTAATGTCCTTTTCTAGGATTATATCTATCAGTGGTTATCTTTGAGTTGCTATTGATTTAGACCAAAAACATATGGACGGGTTTTCTAAATACTAGGTTATTTCTCAATTAACTTTGAGTCACTTACCTAATTTTAGATAGGGAAGGATTGCTACGTTAACTTGTATACCCAAAAAATAAACATTGTAAATCCTAACTTCTATATATGTGGTTGTAGGGAATAGGATTTTCTTTGTTAATGAGTCCATAACAGCATAAGGTGTATCTGAAATCAACCATATAAAAAGGGCAGATTTTTGTGTGTGTGTGTGTGTGTGTTGGTTACTTGATTTTGGTTCATTGTCTTTCCCTTCACCCAAATCAATACTTGTCTCTCATCTATATAGCAATTTTCCTCCCTTCCCCTTCCATCCCTGGTACCAACAAGGTTTATACCATGTGTAAACCTTTCCTTGACTTTTCACAATAGTGGGGTAATACAATGTATGTTCTTCTGTGACTGACTTATTTCATTCAACATAATGTCCTCCAAGTTAATCCACATTATGTGGTGTTTCACATATTCTACATTATTCTTTAGTGTTGCATAGTATTCCATTGGGTACATGTACCATAGTTTGATTATTCATTCCTACAGTGATGAGCACTTAGACTGTTTCTGTCTCTTTGCTACTGTGAATAGTGTTGTGATGAACATGGGTGTACATATATCTATTCATGTCCTATTTCTCATTTCTTTAGGATACATTCCTACTGATGGGATAGCTGGCTGGATCAAAGGGTATGTTATTTCCAACTTTTCAAGGAATTGCCATACCAATTTCCACAGTGGTTGTATCATTTTATAGTCCCACCAGCAGTATATGAGAGAGTCCCAATCTTTCCACATCTTCATCAGCATTTCTTATTTTCTGTCTTGTTGAACTTTGCTATTAGTGATGGGGTGAGATGATATTTCATTTTTGTTTTGATTTACATATCAAAAAGAGCAGATTTTTGAGATATAGAAAGAGCAGATTAGGCACAGAAGCAAGAATTTCCCCCCAGAGTGAACAGCAAAAAACTTCCCATAAACCACATTCCATGAATTCCAACTTCAAGTTTCTTAAATTGTGAGAAAATTAATTTTTGTTCATTAAAGCCACCAACTTGTGGTATATCTGGTCTAGCATCACTATGAAACTAAGTCAAAAATGGATGTCTGAAAATCTTCAATGTCACCACTGGCTACCAAAAAAAAAAGGTTAAATAAATATCACTGAGAAAGAACACCATCCATACCAAAATCAGTTTAGGACTTGCCATGAAAATGCTCTTCCTCTTCACCCTAAGCCATTAATGAAAACAAACAGAACAATTAGAGCTCTAAACACATGCACAATTCCTTACATTTGCATAGTGTGTTAAAGTTTTCAAGAAGATTTTAAATTTATTATTGTATTTTATTCTCAAACTTCCAGAACTTTATAGATTTAAAAGCATTTATATAAAAGGTTAATGGACTTATGCAATGGCATAAATTTTGTACAAATTGGAGAGTATTCTCAGCATAAAAAAAAGTGTATCTTTGGATTATAGCTTAACATTCCATTTTATTTTATTAGCTATTTCTTTGAATAATGAAGAAGGATATAAATATATTAATTTAATACTTAATAAACAAAGCAATACTAGGACTAGAACCCAGATTTTGTAATTCTCACTCAAGTGCACAGTAACTGCTCTATGTACTTTGTGCCAAGATACTCAAACCCTTAATTAAAATGAACAGTCCCCAGCATCAGTTCTGTATCCAAAGCTGGCAATACTGCCACTCTTTGATATGCATGCCAAAAGGTATCAGTGACTGTGGATTTGGACATGTGGCCTCTTTAATTATCATAAACTATTCATGGAACTCCTGCAGTGTTCAGTGCCATTGTTTTCAGCTCTACTGTGGAAAGAGCACTTTTCCCTGCTAGGAAAAGTTCATAAAAATCAGTGATCATCAGATGATAATAATTTTCAATCTTTATTAACATTGAATCTATAATAGGAGAGGAGATTGTTGAAGATAAAAACTGAAAAAGATAATGAAGTAAATAGCATTTAGTAAATGAAATACATTTCTTAAATTATATTCCTTCATAACCAATAATTTGTAATATGTAAAAATCTCAAACCAATTTAATTTTTCCCATAACAAAAGTAAATTGTCTGAAGAGTAAAGTGTGTTTCCAAATATATTTTATTTACTTTTTAAAAAATACTTATATTTTTCTTTTTATGTTTAATAAAGATTTTGAGTTTGGATGTGAAGGTAATATAGTAATAATTTTATCAATGAGGACATAGAAAATTAGGAAATATGGCCATCACTCAAAGTTCAATACTATCATAGAAAACTCTGGAAAATCAGATCTTATTTATAAATTCATATTTTCAAATAGTTTATGGAGAATGCAAAGTATTTAGGTACGTATAGTGCTGATTTGAGACAATTTTTCCACTAGTATAAAGATGAAATTGAGAAATATAAAACCAAATGTCAAATATGTCCAGTATAATAAAACTAAAAAAATTGTAGACATTACTTATTGTTATTTTCTCTCTCAGTACAATATACTTGTTGATAATTATGCTCTCACATAATTATCATTTTGCATAATTATACCTATTTTCCAAAAAGTAAACTTTTCAATTTATTTCATGAAATAAACACTGATGGAAACATAATTTCAGCATAGTCTAGTCTAATTTCAAAGTTTATTTAATATGTTTTTAGAAATTCATGGGCTTAAGAGTTTGACTCCACTCCCACATACAATTTGTATCAGACATAAGTATTATCTGGAATACATTAAGTGGGAGTATGACATTATGTTCTTTTTATGGTAACTGAATGGAAGACATATTCCTCTACTCAATCCCCTGCTAACTAGAGAAGAATCATATGATCATTCAAGGCCAATCATTTAGGAGTTACTTTTGATGGCAGTGGCAGTGGTATGGATGAGCATTCAGGGTCCAGTGCCTTGGTAAATATACCTGGTATCTAATGGTAATATTGCCAGTAGCAACATACAAAGTACAATATTCTTATGGAAGAATTTGACTTGTCTTTGATTCATTGGTTACTATTGCTTTTGAACATAGAACAGCTAAAGCAAATCCAAGAACTGATGAAGTAACAGAGCTGAACAGATTTCAAAGTGCAGCTCCAGAAGATAAAGTATGATCATGAAATGTGCAAAGACCTGGAATTAGAAAACCAAAAGGGAAAAATTTGCTCAGAATGTCTCAATCTGAATGAACTGAAGAAAAAACCCAAGCCTCCATTTGTGAATTGAAAGAGTCTATGCACAAAATTTTTAATGACACAGGAAGCATCAAAGGAGATGGAAGAAATATACAGCATCCCTGTACCAAAAGGAACTGGTCGATGTTCAACCATTTCAGGAGATGGCATACGAGCAAAAACCAACTGGATGAAGAAGTTGTAGTTGCACTTTCAAAGAAAGCATTGGCTAAAAACAAGTTTCAAGGAATTGATAGAAAACCAATTGAAATGTTGCAACAAACAGATGCAAAACCAGAAGTGCTCACTCATGTATGCCAAGAAACTTGGAAGACAGATACCTAGCCAATGGATTAGAAGAGATCCATGTTAGAACCCATTTCAAACAAAGATTATCCAACAGAATATGGAAATTATCAAACAATATCATTAATATTACAAGAAAGTAAAATTTTGCTGAGGAATATTCAAAAACTGTTGCATCATTACATTGACAAGGAACTGTCAGAAATTCAAACTTAGTTCAGGACATGGAATGAAGGCAATTACTGTTAGATGAATCTTTGCTGAAACCAGAGAAAGAAAAATGTTTATGTATGTTTTATTGACTATAGAAAAGTCTCATAACAAATTATGGATAACGTTGCAAAGAATGGGAATCTCAGAATACTTAATTGGGTTCATGCAGAACCTGTACATATAGCAAGAGGGAGTCATTTGTACAGAACAAGGGGATACTGTGTGGCTTAAAATCAGAAAAGTTGTGCATCAGGGTTGTGTTCTTTTATAATACTTAGTCTGTCTGCTGAGAAAATAATCAAAACAGCAAAACTATATGAAGAAGAATGTGGCATCAAGATTGGAGAACAACTCATTAACAACCTACGATATACAGAGGGCACAACTTTGCTTGCTGAAAGTGAAGAGAACTTAAAGCATTTAGTGATGAAGATCAAGGACTACAGCTTTTAGTATGCATTACACTTCAACATAAAGAAAGAAAAAATACTCACAACTGGACCAATAAGCAACAATATGATAAATGGAGAAAGAAATGAAGTTGTCAAGGATTTAATTTTTCTCAGATCACAAAGCAACACTCATGGAAGCAGCCATCAAGAAATAAAACAACATATGACATTGGGCAAATCTGCTGCAAAGACCTTTCTAAAGTTTAAAAGCAAAGATGGAATTTTTAGGCTAAGATGCCTGACTCAAGCCATGGAATTTTCTTTCTTTTTTTTTAATTGTGATTTGGTTGAAATTTACAGAGCAAATTCACTTTCCATACAGCAGTTCACATACACTTTGTCTCATGACATTGACCACAGTTAACCACAATGCAACAGCTCCCTTCCCCCTTCCTCCCCATAGTTACCTCTTCCCTGTGTCCATCCTGCCATGCACTCCTGCTCACTGAACTGTCTCCCTGTGTATAAGCAGCCCTTCTTTCTCCCATGATTGTTCTTTCCAAGGTGTGTATCTACTTGAGGTAAATATTTAACTCACAGGCCTGTACTTTGTTTGGCTGGAAACCACAGGTGTGGGTTCAATTCCAGACCTGAAGGGCAGCTAGGGGCCATAGTCTCAGCAGTTCCACCAGGCTCTGTCAGACCAACAAACCTGGTGTCCCTCTGCCTTTTTATTTTTTTCCTCCAAATTATTTTGAGTTTTGTTCCACATTGTTCTCCCTCTC
>NW_006921812.1:4280277-4281712 GCF_000298275.1 Orycteropus afer afer | reverse complement strand
AGTATTCCATTGGGTGTATGTACCATAGTTTGGTTATCCATTCCTCAGTTGATGGACACCTAAGTTGTTTCCATCTTTTGGCTGTTGTAAATAGTGCTATGATGAACATAGGTGTGCATATATCTGTTCTTGTCATTGCTCTCACTTCTTTAGGGTATATACCTAGTAATGGAATGACTGGGTCAAATGATATTTCTTATTCCAACTTTTGAAGGAATCACCATACTGCTTTCCACAGTGGTTGTACCAATTTACAGTGCCATCAGTAGTGTATGAGAGTCTGAATCTCTCCATAACCTCACCAGCATTTGTTATTTTCCGTCTTGTTGAACTTTGCTACTAGTGCTGGAGCAAGATGGTATCTTATTGTTGTTTTGATTTGCATCACTCTAATAGCTAATGATCATGATCATACGTTTGTTGGCAACTTGAATATCATCCTTGTTGAGGTGTTTTTTCAAGTCTTCTGCCCATTTTTTAATTGGATTGTTTGTCTTTTTGTTATTGAGGTGTTGGAGTTTCTATAAATTCCAGAGATAAGTCCCTTGTCAGATATGTCATTATCAATATTTTTTTCCCAATCTGTAGGTTCTCTTTTGACTCTTTTACAGAAGTCTTTGGAAGCAGATAAAATTTTAATTTTTATTAAGTCCCAATCATCTTGTTTCTTGTCTGCTGTTTGTGCATTTTGAGTTATGCTTGATAGTCTATTTATGCCATATATTGGAGCCCCTAAATTTGCCCCTAGATTTCCCTTGAGGAACTCTATCTTTTTAGGTTTCACATTTAAGTCTTTGATCCATCTGGAGTTCGTTTTAGTGTATGGTGTGAGGTACAGGTCTTGTTTCATTATTCTGCAAATGGATCTCCAGTTTTGCCAGCACCATTTATTAAACAAATATTCTCTTCCCCATTTAATGGATGATGGCCCTTTGTTGAAGATCACCTGACTGTAGATCGATGGATCTATTTCTGGGTTCTCCATTCTATTCCATTGGTCTATGCGTCTGTCATTGTACCAATACCAGGCAGTTTTGACTACTGTGGCTGTATAGTAGGTTTTTAGGTCCCGCAGTGTGAGACCTCCTACTTTGTTCTTCTTCTTCAATACTGCTTTGCTTATTCGAGGTTTCTTTCCTTTCCATATAAAGTTAGTGATTGGTTTTTCCATATCCCTAAAGAATGTTGATGAGATCTGGATTGGGATTGCATTGCATGTATAGATAGCTTTGGGTAGAATTAGCATTTTCACAATGCTCAATCTTCCTATCCACAAGCATGGGACGTTCTTCCATTTATGTAGATCTCTTATGGTTTCTTGAAGTAGTTTTTTATCGTTTTCTTTGTAGAGGTCTTTTGTGTCCCTGGTAAGATTTATTCCCAAGTATTTTATTTTTTTGATAGGTATTGTAAACTGTATTGATTTCCTTATTTC
>NW_006921812.1:4270540-4280177 GCF_000298275.1 Orycteropus afer afer | reverse complement strand
CTACCACCACTCAGCACTCTCCAAGCTGTCTGTGCTTGGAGACACTCAGGATTGCTGCCAGACTGCAGCTCTGTATATCTCCTTTTTTGGTATTTTCTTGCAAATTCTTCTGCTAGTTGGGGTTTAGTCCACTTCTATATCCTTCCCTTCAAGGCTCAGGGGTCCAGGATTATCTTCTGTATCTGTATTACTTGGTTTCCCTTTTCTTTGTTGAAGAAGATCTGTGCAGTCTTTCTGCCTAGTCCACCATCTTCCTAATGACAAACCAGGGAATTTTCAATTGTCCATATGCATACAAAACCTAGACAAGGAATGAAGAAGAATGAAGATGATGTCCTTGAATTACTGTGCTGGCAAAGAATACTGACTATCCCATAAACTGCAAAAAGAATGAACAAATCTGTCTTGAAATAAGTATAGCCAGAATGCTCCTTACAAGTATGGATGTCAGTCCAAATTACAATAAAAATTTACCCACAAAAATAAATAAATAAATAAAATAAAGCTTTTGAGTGGTCATCTAAGGTACAACTATTGGTCTATTCCTGTCTGCAGCAAAGAAGAGTAAGAAAATCAAAGATGCAGGAGGCAATTTGTCCAAAGGACTGATGGAGCACATGTAACCAAGCCACCATGATCCTGAGACCAGAGGAACTAGATGGTGCTGGGCTACAAGTGCTGACTGTTCTGAAAGAGATCACAGTATGAGGTCCCAGACAGAACAGGGGAAAATGTGGAACAATACTCAGAATCATAAAAAAAAGACCAGACTTATCTGATCAGGACAAGTAGAACCCTTGAGACCACAGCACTTTAACACCTTCAAGCTAAGAAATGAACTTAACCTCTGTAACACAACTGGCAGCCAAATGATAGACAGGCCCATAAGGTGAACAGTAATAATATCAGGGAGGTATACCCTCAATATAAAAAAAAAAAAAGAAGCTGCATGGATTTCGAAAGTTCATCTCACATACTTTGAACATGTTATCAGAAAGGACAAGTCCCTGTAGAAGGATATCATGAGCTGAAACATACCTTATGATTGCAAGGATGGCACAGTACAGGCAACATTTCATATTTTACGTAAGATCACTAAGGGTCAGAACCAACTATATGACACCTAACAAAACAACACCCTAAAGAAATTATTAATTCTAATTAAAATTAGTTATTTCTCCAATGAAGTTAACTTCAGTAGCTTGAATCTAATTTTCAATTTTTTTTTTTTTTTTAACAAAATCAAGACTGGTTGATATAGGGTTTATATATATTTGTGTGTGCAAATGTACATAAAGAAGCATACAGGGTAAGTTGAATCTGCTTATGTTCATTCATACAATGTTGTTGTTGTTATGTGCCCTCGAGTCAGCCCTGACTCATAGTGACCCCTCCTTGGGTTTCCGAGGCAGTATCACTACAGAAGTAGGATTGCCCAACCTTCCTTCTGAGGAGTGGCTGGTGGGTTTGAACTGCCAGCCTTCTGGTTAGCAGTCATTCATACAATACAATTATAAAGTATGTATTCAGTGTGTTTTTATCAATGCTCTTTAAGTTGAAAGGAGGAAAAAACAATTTGAGTACCTGATTGTTAATAGCCTCACAAAACAAATAAAAGGCTTACCTTTGGGCAGGAGAAGAGAGACCTATTCTACTGACACAAGATGATAAAATTTAAGAGTGGGAATAGATGTAGTTATATTTGAAAGGAAGAAGCAGATAGCTAAGGGGCTTAATAGCCAAGGGCTGCTGTGGCCCTTTATCTCACAGGGAATTCTTGATCAATAAGACAGAACATTAGAGCACACGGCCTCTGCTTCTCTGCTTTGAATGTTAGAGATATGAAATGTGAAAAATGTCAAAAGACTCCATTTTTACAGGAATAATATAAAGTATGACCTTGCTATTGTAGTAGTAACATGGCAGACTTGATTATCTCCCTTTCCTCCCGAACCATCAATTTTTCCTTCTCTTCTGAACCATTCCCATCAGAATAGAAACTGTTTATACTCTACTCACTTTATATATATAATTCCCACACACACACATGTCCTTATATACACTACAGTTTTTCCTTCCTTTTTTTCTAGCAAAAAGAGTCCAAATAATTGTCTCTCCTTACGCCTGCACATTCTTAGTTTCCTTTCTCTGTAGTCTGGGCATCTTCTAGACCCCTCCCCTGAATTAATCATATCAAATTACAAACACCTGTAGAGTTGCCTAGTCCAATGGTAACTTGCAAATCTTAATCTCCATCAACTAGTTAGCAGCTTTGACACTCTGATCACTCCTACCTTCAGGAATCATCTTCATTTTGCCTTGATGACATCACTTGCAGCTGATTGTCCCTCTGTCTAACTGCCACTCCTACTCAATCTCCTTTTTGAATCCACCTAAATGAATGCCCAGGTAATGCAAATGTCTAAGTGTTTGCGGTGAATTGCTTGATGTGGCCCTTCTAGTCATTATCCTCCATTCTGTGATGTATTATAAATCCCATTATCCATGCCTGTTTGGGGTGGTGTGGTAGTTAAGGTCAGGTATCAACTTGGCTGGGCAGCTGGTAGTAGTTATTCCCTATAATGACTGGCAATTGACTCTGTGATGGGATTTAGGTTATTTCTGTTGGGGCAACACAGGTGGAATGTATCTTGAATCCTATCTTGCTGGAGAGTATAAATCACCACCCTTAGCTTTCTTGATAGTATACTTACGACTCTCCTAGGAAGGTTTGTCCTCCTTTTGCTCTGGTTCTGTGTTTTGGCTCATACTCATTTCACCCCTGGATTTAGGAAAGCAGCCATCATCTGATCTTCTGATTGAGGTTCATCAAACCCTGAAAATTGGGAGGATCCTCCAGACCTACTCACGGACCTGGGACTTGCCAGCCTGCCAGCCTCCACCACTACTACGTGAGATGAACCCTTGTGTGTCTGTGAGTTCTGTGAGGCGTTACAGCGAAATACAGAACCCTAAGACTGGGGAAATTACTGGGAGGAGGAGGAGGAGGAGAAGTTAATGTCTGAAATGATGGAGTGGTACGGTAGTTTGGACATTTGGAACATCTTTAACCTCTGCCTCATGGGGACCGGCCTTGTGCTGATCTTTCTGAGAGAAATTGTTCAAGCAGTGTTCCACTGTGAGCCAAAAGATTGGCTGTTTGAACCCAACGAGAGGCACCTGCCTAGGCCTGGTGATCTGCTTCAGAAAGATCACAGCCTTTAATATCCTATGGACACCCTGCACCCTTAGGACTTAATGGCAACTAACAACAATTACAATCTATCTAAATTCTCAATTGTTGGATTATATCAAGACTTTGATCTTAGATCTTATCTTTTCCTAGCTGTCTTTTATTTTTCCCTAGTATAGGAAAATAATCGTATTCAATATCATGCCTTTAAATAGAAACTATATTGCTAACTCCCTAATGTATGTCTGCAAGCTTGATCTCTCTAGTAACCTGCAGATTTAAGTATCCAGCTGCCCACTCAAGATCTCCTAATTGGTAATTGTAACTGTTAAATCTAACAATTGAGGTTTTAATCTCCAAATCTCTTACTCCTGAAGTTTGCTCATCTCAGTTAAGGTATCATCTCATCCACCAACTTTCTCATGCCAAATTTTGAGCTCTCTGTGACTTTTCTCTATCATTCACACTTCAAATTTAATCTGTTTTCAAAGATCTGTCACCATAACTCAAACATATTCCACAAGTCAACCACTTCCCATCATCTCCAGCGTAATACAAGGAATTATTGTCTTCCCTCGGCTATAGAAATAACCTCTTAGCTAATATCCGTCATTCCACTTGTCCGTCTATACAGACTGTTTTCCACTCAGAGGTCAGATTGCTCCTTTTAAAACATAGGCCAGATATGATCATAAAGTGCTCAAATGTCCCAGTGTTTTCCCAAACAACTCAAATAGGAACAAAACTCTTAAAATGATACAAAAGGCACTACAGATCCAGCTCCCCATTGCTCTGCACTTACCCATGAAACATTATTCTATGTTTTATACCACTCTAACCACTCTGGTTTCTTTGTTCTTTGTTGGTCAGCCTTAAGACCTTTGCTCTTGGTGTTCCTTCTCTTTTGACTATTCATCATCTATATCAAACCAAAACCAAACCCATTGCCATTGAGTAGATTCCAACTCATAGTAACCCTCCATTGAATTTCCAAAGCTGTAAATCTTTACAGAAGTGCATTGCCTCATGTTCCTCCCATGGAGAAGCTGGTGGGCTTAAACCTCAGACTTTCTGGTTGGCAGCTAAATGCCTTACCAACTGGACCACCAGAGTTCCTTATTCATTACCTGTTGTTGTTGTTGTTGTTATGTGCCATCCAGTCGGACCCGACTCATAGCGACCCCTCCTTGGGTTGCCAAGGCAGTATCACTACAGAAGTAGATTGCCCAACTTTCCTTCCGAGGAGTGGCTGGTGGGTTTGAACTTCCAGCCTTCTGGTTAGCAGTCAAGTGCCTTAGGCACTAAGCTACCATCATTACCTGTAGATCTACGTAATTGTTTTTTTCACAGCCTTCAGGTATCTTCTCCAATGTCACCTTATCAACTAGACTTTCCAAAAAAAACTGAATTATCATAACAAAAATTTCCCATCTTGATCTGTCTTAATTACCTTGATTAATTTTCCATAACCTACTACAACCTGAAATAATTTGTTTATTGTTTGAAAACTGGCATAAAATGTAATTTATTTATTATTTATGCTACACAAAGACAGAAACATATTTTTGACTATAGTATTTTCAGTATGGAGAATAATGTCTTTGTGCATTGGAATGTAATAATTGCATAACAACACAGTAAGACAGCAATACATAGGTGTTAAAAGTACAATAAATGAATAATTGAGTTTATTAGGATTGTCACCTAGCAATGATTTCAATGGAAGCTCTGATTTCAATGAAATTTGAGCAATGAGTGAAGTTATACAAAGCAAGAAGTTGTGATTCCACGAGTGTAGTAGATAGAATATTTTAAAGTGTGATTTTACTAAAATTTTTAATTAGTTGATTTGTCATACTTTAATAATTCCTATATTCTAGATTTTGTTATTAAGCTTTGTTGTAGTGAGTATCTGGAAATATATCTTCATCATGAACTCTGTATTTTTATCCTGCTAATTCTAAGTAGAATTAACAGTCTAAATATTTCAGCATTTTTAAAGACTGTTGACAAATGCACCAAACATGCACCAAGAAATTTGTAATAATATCTCCTCTAATAGCTTATTAATTATTAATAAACTTAAGAATATCTTATTAAAATGCAAGATTCATCCACACCTATCCAGCCGTAAGCATTATCTATTATAATAAAAATGAAACTGAAACACCAACGACAATAACTTTACTAATTCAGATGATGTCAACCTCATTTTCTCCACTTTGCATTATTATTAGATTGAATATATTTTACTAGTAACTTTAAAATATTATATCATTTGTCTGAATTTTTGCACGCTTAATTGTTCTGAATCTCTTTCTATTGTGCCTTATCTCTGTCCTGTTGAAAATATTTTTGCATATTTTCATTCCCAGTTTACCTTTAAAATTTTGCTTATAGTATTAACTTTTATGTGGTCCTCACTGTACTGGATGTGAGAGTTGGCGAGATGGAGAGTCAGAAGGGTTCAGTTCCTAGGAAGAACTGGTCACAAGCCACCTAGCCAAAGATATCCACACTACATTTATATGAAGTAGGGATAAAAGACTACTGGGTTATAACAGTAAGACTTGGGGCTAGGTTATTCCAGCATGGTAATCCTGACTGATACAGTTATACTTAGCCAAAGAATAGTTTCATTCAAAACTATACCTATGATTTATATTATAAACTGTCTGATTTATATAGTAGATATTGTAAAGAGATGGACCACTCCTTTTTATCAGATTTTTTTTTGTTTTCTTAGGGAACTTAATGTCTCACTCTACATCCTTTTTAAGTTTTTTTTTTTTTTTTTTTGGGGGGGGATGTAGGGATTTTATGCCTCATTTCTATCTATTCTTAATATCTTTTCAATTAAAGTTAATAAATAGGAAAATTAAAAATGCTTATGTCAATATTGGCTTTATTTGAATTATAGAAAAGACACCAATTTAGTTGTTACTTTTATAAGTAGCATCTGGAACATGTTTTATACCATAATAAAAATAGGGGGAAAAAAGAAAACTTTAATCTTAAATGTAAACATGTAATGTTTTAATATAAACATCTATTCCTTTTTAAATTTTAGTTTCTTCCCTGCATACTTTATTAAAAGCTAAAATTGTGTTCTGCTTTATAAGATACAATTAATTAATGAAGAGATATGCTAGTGTAACTAATCATTAAAAAAAACATATGCAATATATTACATGTCATAATAAAGTCACATTGTATCATGCAATTTAAAAGAATCAGAAAAAAATCTTAAAGAAAAGTGAATTAAAGCACATGGGAAAACAATAAGGTTTTGACATCTTAGTTTATGAAACATGGTATTTTGTATTTCAACATGAAAACGTGCTATTTATAAATGTTAAGGAATTACAAAAATGCTTTTGACTCATTTTGAATTCAATTGTTCGCTGTTAGAGTACACAATTATGAGATTGTGAGATGAGATGAAAATATCATAAATAATGCCATGAATAAAAATTGGCAAAGGATTAAAAAAGAAATCAGTCTGTTTTTTTGAAAAAGAAAAAAGAAAGAAAGAAAAAAGAAAAGAAAAACAAGGTTAGAATGTGGTAGAGTGGGCTAAAACCTAAAAAGTGTACTTTTCACAATTATGAATTCCTGCAGTGATTAAAGATTTGTCAATTTTGAAAACTTATGGAGATACTATCAGAAAATTAAACTTACGTTTTCATCATGAGGGTTGTATTATATATAATATATTTTATACATTGTACTCAGTTTTGAATAATTTAATATCCAGTTGCTATGTGCTATGGTAAAATGTAACACTGACAAAACCTCCAACACTTGTCTTCTCCCAATATATGTAATGTGACTTCAGTATCAACAAAAACGCAATTAGGAAAAGAAGAAGCAAATGTGAGGGATAACTTATAAATAATTGCATGAAAATAACAAGTAACAAGAAAATATTAGAAGGTGGTGTATTATTTACTTTTATAAATACATTGCCCATGTGTCATAAGTAAACTCGACTGGAAGGTAGAGCAATAGTGTCTAAGATAGTTTGGAGAGATAAGAGAAGAAGACAGTGAGGCCAATAAACTTTTTTTGCAGTTACATAGACCAGCAGTACAGAGGAACAAGTTAGAAACATAGGCATGAGAATGAAAAAAAAAACGTAGAATTTTGTAGTATTACCATCCCTCAAGCAGGAGAGTTATTTGACATTACAAATGGCTTTGTTTTCCTGGAGGAGAAAACCATAAAATGATGGTAAAAGCTGGAGAAATAGGAAGTTCTACAGAAAAAATGCAGTGCCAAAGGTAAAAACCTAATGATTCTAAAATTTGCTGATTTATCCTCTTAATATCTGTAGTTTTAAAACCATTAAAATATGTTTCTAATTTGGTTATATAAATTAGTAAGCTAGTATACATTTCCAATATTAACGTGACAAGTTAGATAAAAAGATAAACTTCCAGAAAAATGTTCTATAAACTTCATTGATTTTTTTTTTTTCCCAGCCAAATGAAAAGTAAATATAGTAGCTAGATGGTGAATTGGGCATCCAAAACAGAAAGTTGTTAGAATCAGTCTACAAAGTAGGACCCCTTCTTCTATTTTAGTTTAAAATCTGGTGTGTAAGAAACCAGTTTAAACAGTACTCCAAGCACTTAATTGCCAATATCAGCTTATTGTTTGTACAACAAAACATGTGTTCCATATGGCAGTGGTGCGTCATAAAGAGGCACACCTAGAAGACTGCATTTTACAATTTGAGGCTTGAAAAGGTTTTAAAATTGATACTAACAATTTTATTTTTGCTTACAATATTGTTGCTCATTCTCTATTCATTTACTAAGAAATTTGAAAATAATGTCTTATTTGCCTCTTTTAAGTCTAATAATAAAATTAACCAATATAATTATGTCAATTTAGGTGTAATAAGAAACTTACAATTCAGTATAATGATTTCTATCACTAACCCATTAATTAAAGATACATTTTTGTTATGACACTACACTATTTTAACACGTATGTGCCTCACAGATGTTACATTTCATTGCAATTTATTGGGGAAAAACACCTGTTATAGAACATAACCTTATAAAATATAACACCATAAACTGGGTTTAATAAAAACCATGGTGCTGTGTGCTTCCTCTGTGGGTTTTCATCCGCATATTAATGAATTTTCTGTGGACTATGGAAAATATGGCTACAAGTGTAGTTTTGCCTTTAAAAAAAAAAAATTTAAGATATCTCATATTGAGAAGTCCTTATCGATGCTTGTATTCTTTTCTAATCTTTCTAGACACAACTGCAGGACACAGGCAATGTGAAAACAAGGAATACTTGTAAAGTGAATATCAGATTTCTTGAAGACCTCTGGCATGCAATCTAGGGGAACAAAAAAAAAAACTATTAAATTCAGATAAGGTAGATGTTATGTAAGAAAAATTTTGGATCTAGATAAAGTTCAGAAAGAAAGTAGAAAGTAGATCTGAGTCTATTTACCTATTTGAAAGAACTTTAGGAAAGAGGCTGGAGGTTTTCATTGGCCTTAAAAAATAAAGAACTTTTTTTTTTTCAACACAATAATATTTTAGCTTTCTGAATAGGCACTATAACTGAAGTATGTGCAATAATTGAGGTATGGGTACATAGAAAAGAAACAAAATCTCAGTCAGATATGGACAATGTTGAGAAGATATCAACAAGAATTTTTACATAACCATGTTTTTGTGTATCAAAATTTTTCAGGGTATGTCAACTTTGATTTGGTCATCACAGTATTATGCATAAAATAAAATTATACAGATTTACCTACATTCTGGTTTATAAGGTACTAGAGTCCATACTAGAGTCCATGGCTGATCCCAGTCAGCCTCAGGGACCCAGGTGAGGAGAGAGAACCCAGGCACATCCAAAGCAGCAGGACTGGAGAATGGGAGAAAGGGGATTAAAAGCCAGGAACCTGGACAGAAAAGCAGTCAGCCGCAGGAATCCAGGTAAGGAGAGAAAACTCAGGCATACCCAAAGCAGCAGGACAGGAGAGTGGGAGAAAGGGGATTAAAAGCCAGGAACCTTGAGAGAGAGGAGCAGTCAGCCGCAGGGACGCAGGTAAGGGTGGTATGAGATGTTTCTAACAGGGAGACAAACTTGTCTGTCTGTTTGTCCTACCATGGTGATGTGTTGATGTGAGTTTTGAGGCTGAGCCACTGGTGTTTCAAACCCAGCGGAATGAAATGGTGCATAGGTATCACCCATCTTACAGACTGAGACAGACTAGGAAGAAGGAAGATGCCATCCACTTCCCAAAGAATTGCCCAGGGAAAACCTTATGAATAGCAAAGAAACACTGTTTGATACATTACCGCGCACCTTTATGAATAGTCCGGTTAGATTAGAAGGCTTTCAAAATAGGACTGGGAAAGAGTTGCATCATCTGAGTAAATTCAGCCTTACTCATATGGATAAGGT
>NW_006921812.1:4268208-4269335 GCF_000298275.1 Orycteropus afer afer | reverse complement strand
TGAATGATGCAGGAGACATCAAGAGAAGATGGCAGGAATACACAGAGATACTGTACCAAAAAGAACTGGTCGATCTTCATTCATTACAGGAAGTGGCATATGATCTAGAATCAATAGTACTGAAGGAGGAAGTCAAAGCTGCAATGAAAGAATTGGCAAAGAACAAGGATCCGGGAATTGACAGAATAACCATTGAGATGTTTCAACAAATGGATGTCCCATTGGAGGCACTCGGTTATGCCAAGAGTTTGGAAGACAGCCACCTGACCAACTGACTGGAAGAGATCCATATTTGTACCCATTCCAAAGAAAGGTGATCCCATAGAATGTGGAAATTATATGGCAGATTGTTAATGACTCTTCCTCCAATCCTGATGCCACGTTCTTCTTCATGTAGTCCAGCTTCTCAGATTATTTGCTCAGCATACAGATTGAGTAAGCAGTGTGAAAAGATACAACCCTGACACACTCCCTTCTTGATTTTAAACCATGTAGTGTCCCCTAGTTCTGTTTAAATGACAGCCTCCAGGTCTATGTACAGGTTCCTCATGAATACAATTAAGTGTTCTGGAATTCCCATTCTTCTCAACGTTATCCATAATATATTATGATCCACACAATTGAATGTTTTTGCATAGTAAGAAAACACAAGTAAAATCTTTCTGGTATTCTTTGCTTTCATCCAAGATCCATCTGACATCAGTAATGTTATCCCTCATTGCACATCCTCTTCTGAATCCTGCTTGTATTTCTGGAAGTTCTCTGTCAATATACTGTGCAACCGTTTTTGAATTATATTTAGTAAGATTTTACTTGGGTGCAATATTAATGATATTGTTCACTAATTTCCATGTTCTGTGAGATCACCTTTCTTTGGAATGGGTACAAATATGGATCTCTTCCATGCAGTTGTCCAGGTAGCTGTTTTCCAAATCTCTTGGCATAGCCAAGTGAATGACTCCAGTGAGGCATCCATTTGTTGATCAGACTTAACTGGGTTTTAATTCTAGATTCCTATTTAATCAATCTATTGACATAACTTTGGACAATTATTGAATTTATTTGATGCCCAACTTTCTTATTTCTAAACTGAAAATAATATTTAGCTCATATGACTATAGTTAAGA
>NW_006921812.1:4263403-4268008 GCF_000298275.1 Orycteropus afer afer | reverse complement strand
GACCATGGAATATATATGTTCACTGAGCACCCTTTATATTGAGACTGAGAGAAAGATTGCTTTGTAGTATGACTGGTTTCTTTAGCGTAGAGTTAAACTTGAATAAAAATGTTCTTGAAACTTAGTGTGGAGAGCTTCATCTCGACTATTTCAGCATTGGAATAATACATATAAAAAAACTATGTTTAATGCCAGTTGAATCTAATTGGTTGATTTTTTTTTTTTTTCATTTTTCTTTGATAAGACTGATATATTCTAGAATATATGCTGCTATAATGTGCTTTATCTGAAAAACATATTGGTTATAAGATAGGGTGGATATGTCTCAGTAAATCTTAGAAACTGAATTTTCTTAGAGAAAGAGTTAAAAAATATATTCAGATATTGCTAACATATAGGGTTGAGAATGAATAGACAGTGTCTACTTTGATACCCTACTAAAGTTTGAGCCTTAGGATTTTACCTCCAAATGTGAGTTTTCAGTAAATATCTGGGATTGTCCAATGGAACAAAAACAGATATTGCTATCACCCCTTGTATTTCCAATTTAAAATGTTTTCTTACCACAAATATTCATGTTTTATCATGACTAGCTATGCTTAAAAACATTCTTCTTGAAGGCTTGATTCTTGAACTAGTTTACATATAAGTGCTATATAAAGACATCTTTTTTTTTTTTTTAGTTTATATGAGTTTACCTAAAAATGTAATATATGGTTTTTGTGTGTGTATGTACATATATATATATATATATATATACACACACACACACACACACAAAATAAATACTTATTAAAATCACAGTTTATGTCTATTTTCCTTTCATGTTATCTCAAATTCCAGATTATTTTTCCTTGTTCAAACATAGTCTCACTCATTTACCTGTTAGAAAGTTTCTAGTTAATTATACTTATCATAACTGCACTTACCTGAAACCTACTAAATGCATTCTTATCATGCTCTCATGGATTTTGAAAGCAGTGATGTCTTCCAAATGTCAGTCATCATTTTGTTTCTGTATTAAAACAACTTACCTGACAATCACTAAAATTTGTATTCTTAATTTGGTTCAAGTGCGTTTAGTGATCACTTATAATATTATTTAAAATGAAGAATAATTGTCCTACTTATATTCAAATGAATAAGGAAAATTTATCCCTTTGAATTACTGTGTTGCAGAAGAACGCTGACTATACCATGGACTGCTAGAAGAAGTATACCCAGAATGCTCCTGGGAGGGGAGAATGGTGAGACTTCATCTTACATACTTTGGACATGTTAGCAGAAGGGACCAGTCCCTGGAGAAGAACATCATTCTTGGTAAAGGAGACAGTCAGTGAAAAAGGAGAAGACCCTCAACAGGATGGATTGACATGGCAGCTGCAACTATGGGCTCAAACATAGCAATGATTGTGAGGTTGATGGGGGGGGGCAGGCAATATTTCATTCTTTTGTACATGGGGTTGCTATAAGTCAGAACAGACTACATGGCACCTAATAACAACAACTACATATTCAAATGAGACAATTGCTCTCCAAATTAAGGGTGGCTCCCTGGAAAGTGAATTCCCATATTTCAAATAGTAATTCAACCAATGAAGTAATGCAAATAGGTTGTCTCTGTTAGGCTAGTAAAATGGCTTCCAAGAGCCCTCCAGGGTATCATTCATTTACTTTAGCAAATTTGCTGTGGTCCAAGGTCTGTCTCTAAGTACTGCAGATACGTAAATCTGATTTTATCAGCACATACAGAGTGTGTCCATCTCTCAGGAGCAGATATTGACCAAGCTTACGTGACGGATGTATAAAAGCAGAAAGTCAATTGTTCTGTGGATAGAGTGCAATGGGTTCTTAACCCTCCTTTTGGCTATTACTCTTTGTTGTTTGTTTTTCACTTTTAATCAAATGATCCCTTCTATCATAGTATAAGTGGAATTTCTTTCATGCCACGGTCTGTTAGGTTTTATAATATGGTGAATGGGATCAGAGCATCCTTCAGTTTTATCACCCCACCCCTTTTACATTTTTTTTTCCAGTTTATGAACAGAATCTCTGCACAGACTTTTTATGCTCAATTCCTTTCACATAAAGGAAAGGATACCAAACCTCTAAATAAAGGAAAAATGGCAGAAGGCACAAGGATGAAGCACACGTCTCCCTTAAATTTCCACAAAGCCCAAAAGTTTAATGACTGTCTAAGTCATTATTGGATCCAACCTCTCTCCCCTGAACATACGACCTCTGCTTCTTGTTTCATGGAACAAAATATTTTCCAACAAACTATCTTGCCACAATCATGAATTGAAATGTTTAGAGGGTTCATTAAACATGAGTTACTATGATGAGAGCCAGCAGAGTGGTTCCTAATAAATAAATATCTCATCTGTAAGCCATGGTATCCAAACTTCATTTCCTATGATACCTGCTAGAACAAAGTGGTTGACTGGAAAAGACCTATGTAAGAATGCAACAGTTCAAGCCAGCTTTTCTAAGTGCAGAAAACATCTGTGATAAACTTTAATATTGTTATTAGGTGCTTTCAAGTTGATTCTGAATCATAGCAACCTCATATGCAACAAACAAAACACTGCCCAGTCTTGCACCATCCTTACATTCTTTGCTGTAACTGAGCCTATTGTTGCAGCCACTATGTCAATCAAATAATTCATGATTTTCTTCATTTTCACTGATCTTCTATTATACCAAACATGATATCTTTCTCCAGGGATTACTTCCTGCTGACAATATGACCAAAGTACAAGAGAGGAAGTGTGGCCATTCTCATTTCTAAGAAGCATTCCAGCTGCACTTCCTCCAAGACAGATTTATTTATTGTTCTGACAGTTCATGGTATTTTCAATATTCCTCACCAACACATAAATTCAAATGCATCATTCTTCTGAGTCCCTTCCTATTCGTTTTCTACCTTTCACATGCATATGAGGCTATTAAAATGCCATGGTTTGGGTCAGGTGCACCTTAGTCTTCAAAGTGACATCCTTTGCTCTTTAACACTTTAAAGGGGTCTTTTACAGCAGATTAGCCAAAAGGAATACGGCATATGATTTCTTGACCACTGCTCTTATAGATGTTGATTGTGGATCCAACTAAAATGAATTCCTTGACAATTTCAATCTTTTCTTCATTTATCTTGATGTTGCTTGTTGATCTAATTTTAAGGATTTTTGTTTTCTTTATGTTGAGGTGTGATCCATACTGAAAATTGTAGTCTTTTATCTTTATCAGTAAGTGACTCAAGTTGTCTTCACTTTCAGCAAGAAAAGTTGTGTCATCTACAAATGGCAGATGGTTAATGAGTCTTCCTCCAATCCTGATGCTGCATTTTTGTTAATGTAGTCCAGATTCTCAAATTACTTGTTCACCATACATATTGAATAAGTATGGAGAATAGATACAAGCCTGACACACTCCTTTCCTCATTTTAAACCATGCAGTATCCCCTACTCAACCAACTATTCAAACGATTTCCTCTTGCTCTATGTACAGTTTCCTCATGAGCACAATTAAGTGTTCTGGAGTTCCCAGTGTTTGCAAAGCTATCTATAATTTGTTATGATCCATACAGTTGAAAGGCTTTGAAGAATCAATAAAAGAAAAGTAAACATCTTCCTGATACTCTTTGCTTTCAGCCAAGACCCATTTTATATCAGCAATGGTGTCCTGGTTCCACATTCTTTTCTGAATGCTGCTTGAATTTTTGGCCTTTTCCTATTGATGTACTGCTGAAACTATTCTTGAATTTGTGTTACCAGAATGTTACTCACATATCATATTAATGATCTGGTTCAACAATCTCCACGTTCTGTTGAATCACCTTTCTTTGGATATGGAAAAAATATACATCTGTTCCACTTGGGTGGCCAGATAGCTGTTGTGGTAATTATATTTGTGTGTCAAATTGGCTGGGCCTGGTTGAGTGGGTGGGTAGCGGGTGGTAGTTATTCCCCATGATGAAACTGTCAATCAGCTCCATGGTGATTGCTGGTGGAGTGGGTTGCCCTTGGGTGCTATTTGGCAGAAGCAGAGACCAAGGAAATGGAAGCAGATCTTCCTCAGCCTGAAAGGGCAGGACCACATCCTTTGGGGGTGGAACAACCACAGCTCCTCAGGTTTCAAAGAGCCAGGCCTTCACCAACTAGTGGTTCTGGAGTGTGGGGCTGCTCGTTCATGTGAGCTAGTGGATGGAGCCATAGCCACTGCCCAAGAATGAGGGGGCGGGGCTGCCATGACCAAGAGGGAGAGAAAAGGGCCACCAGGCCAAGAGGGGTGAGGTTGCCATTAAGGAACTAGAGGACTGGAGCCACCCAGTGGAGGAGATTTGTACAGATGCCATCCAATGAAGATTTGTACAGATGCCAAGTTGACAAGGGGTGGAATTGTGGTAGTTATATTTGTGGGTCAACTTGGCTGGGCCTGGTTGAGTGGTTGGGCAGCTGGTGGTAATTATTCCCTATGATGAGACTGGCAATCAGCTCCATGTTGGGATCTATCACAAGCAGCTGAGTAGCTGCCTTTGGGATGTGGTCTGCTTTCTGTATATAAGGAGAAGCCTTGAGAATGGTCTCTAGCCTATGGCACGCTTGG
>NW_006921812.1:4246049-4261588 GCF_000298275.1 Orycteropus afer afer | reverse complement strand
TTTTTTCCACTTCATCCTTTTGAATAATGCCAAGCCTGTTCTTTCCCTTTGATTCTCCAACTCGAGGTCTTTGCACATTTCATTATAATACTTTGTCTTTATGAGCTGTCTTTTGAAATCTTCTATTCAGTTCTTCTGCTTCATCATTTCTTCTATTCAACTTCACTTTACATAGGAGAAATTGATGGTTTGTTCTACAGTCGACCTCTGGCCTTGTTGACTGGTGATTGACCTTCTCCATCATCTCTTTCCACAGATGTATCAATTTGATTCCTTTGTATTGTTTTTGGCAAGATCCATGTATTTAGTTGCCATTTATATTGTTTAAAATAAAGTATTTGTAATGAATAAGTAGTTGCTTGTGAAAAATTCTGTCCTGCGATATCTGGCATCATTTCTATCAGAAATGCCATATTTTCCAGTTACTAACATTTCTTTTCTTCCAACTTCTGCATTCCAAGTATCATTAATTATCAATCCATCTTGGTTGCATGTCTTGTCAATTTCAGACCGCAGAAATTGGTGAATTTCTTCATGTTTAGCCTTAGTGGTTGGTGAGTAAATTTGAATAATCATAGAATTAATTAGTCTTCCTTTTGGCATATGGATATTATCCTATCACTGACAAAATTGTACATCAGGATAGATTTGGAAATGTTCTTTTTGGCAATGAATGAGACTTCATTCCTCTTTGTCATTCCTTGCATGGTAAACCATATAACTGCCTGATTTGAGATGGTGAATTTCAGTCTGTTTCAGCTCATTAATCCCTAGGATATTGATTTTTATGCATTCAATTTCCCTTTTTACAACTTCCAATATTCCTAGGTTCATACTCTATATTTTCAGTGTTCAGATAATTAATGGATGTTTGCAGCTGTTTCTTCTCATTTTGAGTTGTGTCACATCAGCAAATGAAGGTCCCAAAAGCTTTACTCCATCCATGTCATTAAGGTCAATTCTGAAGCATTTGACTGCTAACCAGAAGGCTGGTGGTTCAAACCCACCAACTATTCCTTGGAAGGAAGACTGGACAATCTACTTCTGTAGAGATACCACCTCAGAAACACAAGGAGGAGTTGCTATTAGTCGGAACCAACTCAACAGCAGTGATTTTTTTTTTTTTTTCCTACTTTGTGAAGGCACCTCTCAAAGTCATATTTTGAATGCCTTCCAACCTGAGGGGGTCATCTTCTGGCACTATATTAGACAATGTTTCCCTGTTATTAATAAGGTTTTCAGTGAGTTTCCCCCCACCCCATAAGTTCACTGGTTCCATCCTTCTTCCCAGTCTGTCTTAGTCTGGAAGCTCCACTGAAGCCTGTCTACTGTGGGTGACCCTGCTAGTATTTGAAATACAAGTAGCATAGCTTCCAGCATCACAGCAACACACAAACCACCACAGTCTGACAAACTGACAGATGAGTAGTGGTGATAAAACTTCAGGGAATGGCAAATAGGAATCACTCAAAGGAGCTCTGGCAGTGTAGTGCCTAAGGCACTTAACTGCTAACCAGAAGGCCAGAGGTTCAAAGCCAGCAACCATTCCTTGAAAGGAACTTTGGGCAATCCACTTCCATAGAGGAAACCCAAGGAGGGATTTCTATGAGTTGGGTTTGACTCGACGGCACATAAAAACAACAAGTCAGCATTCAATACAAAGCTACCTCCTTCACCATGAAATATTTCAAACAATTTTTACTCAAAGTAATCAAAATTTCATCTCCTAATGTAGTATCTGCCTGTGATACTGACATAAATATTAATTATGTTCACTTTTTCTCTCAAAATTATCCTAGTTTGGAAAGTAAACTACAATGTTTCTTACCTATAGAACAAAAATGTAACCAATGCCTGAGGAATCAATCTTTTTTCTGGGATCTCATTATGGTCATTTTTCATTCTTGGAATGAAACAATATTCTACTGACACAATCATATTCTCCACTCTCTTTATTTCTCACTTGTATTGTGTTATTGTTTCATAACTCCCCAACATACTTTCTCCTGCCAATAGCTTTCTATTTTGTTTAGGATAATGAAAAAGTTCCTTAATAAAGTCAGGAAAGTCTTACAAAGTTCATTAAAGCTCTGTATCTCCAGGTATTTATACAACTTTCCCCTTTGCACTTTCATCTCCAGCCACACTGACTTTCTGTTATTCTCTTTTAAGCCATGGTCATTCTCACCACATAGTCTTTCTACACAGTCGTCCATATGCATGAAATAATTGCTGTCATATGCCCCTTTCATCTAGCAATTCCTATCCATATCTCCAGATCACCACTTTCTAAATGATCATTTAGAAAGGCTACCTTAACATCAATGATTATTCATATTCCCCTGTTACTCGTGTCTAGTAAACTTCATGAAAGCAAGAACTGACAAGTTTTTAAAGACTTGTATTACCTGGAACCTAAAGCAATGCCAGATATATAATAATCTATGATAGGGAACCAGAGACTCAATGTGTGTTGGTTAAGACTCCACTCAAAAGAAGTGCCTGGATGGGTGCTGCCAAAATTTGCCTGAGTTACTCTCCTTGCAAAAATGACATAGGGTAGGCATCCCATGACCTCCTCTAAACTTACCCAGGGGAAAAGAGAAGAATCAACACCAACAGTCCAATGCTGATTCTTTTGAAGCCAGACATGTTGCCACTTTGCAAATTTTTACCAAGTTTCACACAAACTGTCCCCCCTATGCATTCCCTATTTCTCCGCTGGGCTTGATAATTCATTGCAATGGCCATACAGAACTCATGGACTATATTCATGATTGTGGATTTTATTAGGGAAGTAACAGGTTACAATTCAGGTTCAGGACATCTGGGGATCAACTGATCTCACAGGATATCCTCCTCTCTGCCATGCAAACTTCTCTTTGGCCCTTGGTCTCTCAGCCTGGCCTCTGCCTTGCTTGGGCAATTGTTAAAAAGCTCTTTTAGCTCTGCTGATAGGTACACCTAGGTGCACCCTATTCTGGCAGCAAGGATTTTGCTGAAAGGCATTCAGCTTCCTCATTCCATGGGCCCACAAGCCCACCACTCTGTCTTGTGATAATCTCTCTGTTCTGCTGCTGCTGCCACCACTGTCATCTCTCTATCTCTCACCCATCTCTGTAGAGGGATCTTGGGTCCAAGGACATACTCCATTCTTGGCTTCTCAGTCTAATGGCAGTGAGATCCTCCACTTCTGCCTTTAGTGGTGTAGTGCCTAAGGCATTCGACTGTTAACCAGAAAGCTGGTTGTTCAAATCCACCAGACACTCCTTGGAAGGAAGATTGGACAATCTACTTTCACAGAGATAGTGCCTTGGAAACTCAAGGAGGGGTCACCATGAGTCAGGATCAACTCAATGGCAGTGATTTTTTTTAGTTTTATGGTAAGCCTGACAGAGTGACAAAACTAACACCCTCATTAGGGTTCCAAGTACCTATTTACATGGTCCCATCCCACAAGGGTTCCATGTTCCTTATTTACATTACTAAGAAGTTATCAAATCCCCTAAGGAGCTCTGGTGGTTCAGTGTCTAAGATATTTGACTGCTAACCAGATGGGTGATGGTTCAAACCCACCAGCCACTCTATGGAAGGAAGATGAGACAGCCTATTTCTGTAAAGATTTATTGCCTCAGAAACCCAGCGGGGATCACTATGAATTAGAATCAACTGAATGGCAGTGGGTTTGGTTTTTTTTTTTTTTGGTTATCCAGTCCCCTTGGTGGGCCACAAGCACCTTATGTTTGTGTAGTTCTACCCAGTCATCTGGTAGGAATCACAAAGACCATGGCTAGAAGAGCCATACCAGGTAATTCACTGCACCACACTCCTTTATCTAAGATTTCATCACTGATCAACTCTGTTGAAACCAGTGTTGAATTACCCAACACCAATTAAAGCATAGGCTTTCTTGTTCTTACTTATGAATCTGTTGTTGTTGTTGTTATTATGTGCCTTCGAGTTGGCCCTGACTTATAGCGACCCCTCCTTGGGTTTCTGAGGCAGATCACTACAGAAGTAGGATTGCCAAACCTTCCTTCTGAGGAGTGGCTGGTGGGTTTGAACCGCCAGCCTTCTGGTTAGCAGTCAAGTGCCTTAGGCACTATCCTACTAGAGCTGTAGTGGACAATTTCACATTTTTTCACCACATTGAAGATTCTTCTTCTAGGTATGGTTAATATCTGTCTCTCCCAATCTCACTGCACTTTCCTACAGAATCAAACCTTTTTATCACATATATTATCCCTGACAGAAACAGAGTATACAGTAAGCAAGGTAATCCCAGGTTACCTTGTGCTTACCTAGTAATCTGTAGTGACAAGAGACTAGCACAGGCTTCTTTGTGCTTACTTACTAAGCTGTAGTGAACAAGCACAAAAAGGCCATGCTTACCTTGGTTATTGAGTAATCAATACTTTGTCACACTTCCCCAGCAATTTTCTCAGGTAACGGTTAATTCATATGTGTTGGAGATAGTCTTTCCCCTTTCAGTGATCTGTATATTTCTACTTTGCTCTACAGTTTCATTCACAGTTAATCTCTCAAAGAGACATTGTGTTCCACTTGTTTCCAAAATCTTTAGTGAGACATCAATATAGTCCCAAATATCAATATATATGTTCATATATGAATATTCTTCATACAATAGATTTTTTATTAGACTTTATTTATATAATATACCGAATCTCTTTTAATTCTGTTATATTAGAAAAAAAATCCATTGCTTAAATGATTAATTAGGACAATGTTTCAGCTTTTTGTTTGTTTGTTTGTTTAATTGTGATTTGTGTGAAAATGTGCAAAGAAAATTCACTTCCCAAGCAGCAGTTCACATACACTTTGTCTCATAGCATTGACTACAGTATTCCCCAATGCAACAGATCCCCATCCACTTCCTCCCTATAGTTACCTCTTCCTTGTGTCCATCCCTACATGCACTTCTCCTCCTGAGCTGTCTCTCTGGAACACACAGTCCTTCTATTCTCCCATGATTGTTCTACCTAGTAGAAGGCGTGTATCTACCTAGTGTAAATGTTCAGCTCATATGCCTGTCTTTTGTTTGGTTGGAAGCCACAGTAGTGGGTTCAATTCTAGAACTGAAGGGTAGCTAGGGCCCATAGTCTCATTGGTTCCATCAGGCTTTATCAGACCAGAAAAACTGGTCCCTTTTAAAATTTTTTTTCCCAAATGATTTTGAGTATTCCACATAATTCTCCCACTCTATCCAGGATCTCTTATATAGATCCCCCTCCGAGTGGTTGATAGTGGTAGCCAGCACAATCTAGTTCTTCTGGTCTCATAGTCATATACGTTGAGGCTTACATGGTGCACCAGTCACTTGGACTAATTGTTTCCATGAATCTTTGTTCTTCTTTCATATTTTCACTGAATGAGGGGACACCCATCATTGTATCTCCATGGCTGCTTGCAAGCCTTTAAGATCCCAGTTGCTACTTGCCAAAGTAGGAGGTGGAGCAATGCTAGTTGAGCTTGATGTCCCTGGTGACCATGGTCCTGAGCCCACGGGTGCAACAACTAGCCCCCTGTGGGTAGGTGGTTGTGGCCAAGAAGTGATTACAATCTTGTCCCTTGTCAGCTCTACTATATACTTGGGAATTCTTACAGAACATACAAATACAGTTCTAGAAACTTTGTCTCCCAACCCTGTACATGGTCTTGGGCATACTCCCCCACTGTATAGACATATCTAATTGTTCACCCTATCCACCTATCTATCCACCCATATATCCATGTTTGCCTTTGCTGAAAATGCAATATTCTATATGCAAAAGGGTTCATCTTTGTTGACTGTACCTCCCATGTACCGCTCTATCTTCCTCTTCTTCAAGGTTACCGTGTTGATCACTTATATTTGGTACATTGCCTTTCTCTTCACCCAAATCAATACTTGTCTCTACCTATCTAACAGTGTTCCTTACCCTCTTATCCCACCCCTAACACCAACAAAGAACATTTCCTTCCATATATAAAACTTTCCTTAAATTTTGACAATAACAGACTAATACAATATGGGTCCTTCTGTGATTGAATTTCACTCTGCATACTGTCCTCCAAATTCATCCATGTTATGTGGTGTTTTGCAGATTCTATGGTATTCTTTAGGGTTGCATAGTATTCCATTGTGTGTATGTGTCATAGTTTGGTTATCCATTCTTCAGTTGATGGACACCTAGGTTGTTTCCATCTTTTGGATATTGTAAATAGTGCTGCAATGAACATGGCTATGCAGATATCTGTTCTTGTCCTGGCTCTTGTTTCTTTAGGATATATGTCTAGTAATTCTAATAATAGAATGGCTGGGTCAAATGGTATTTCTACTTCCAACTTTTTAAGGAATCGGCATACTGCTTTCCACAGTGGTTGTATCATTTTACAGTCCCACCAGCAGTGAATGAGTGTCCCAATCTCTCCACATCCTCACCAGCATTTGCTATTTTTCTGTCTTGTTGAACTTTGCTACTAGTGCTGGAGCAAGATGGTATCTCATTGTTGTTTTGATTTGCATCTCTCTAATAGCTAATGATTATTAGCATTTCTTCATATATTTGTTGGATGCTAAATATGCTCTTTACTGAAATATCTGTTCAAGTCTTCTGCCAATTTTTTAATTGGATTATTCTTTTTTAGACATTTTTGGAAACACATAAAAATTTAATTTTTAGAAGGTCTCATTCATCTAATTTCTCTTCTGCTGTTTGTGCATTTTGGGTTTGCTTGATAGTCTATTTATGCCATATATTACGGCTTCTAAATTTGCTCTCAGTTTTTCCTTCAGGAACTTTGTAGTTTTAAGTTTCACATTTAAGTGTTTGATCCATGTGGAGTTAGTTTTTGTGTATGATGTGAGGTACACATCTTGTTTCATTGTTCTGCAAATGTATCTCCAGTTTTGCCAGCACCATTTATTAAACAAACATTCTCTTCCCCATTTAATGGATGATGGCCCTTTGTCAAAGATCAGCTGACTATAGGTCGATGGATCTATTTCTGGGTTCTCAATTCAATCACATTGGTCTATGTGTCTGTCATTATACTAATATCAGAAAGTTTTGACTACTGTAGCTGTACAGTAGGTTTTGAGATCCAGTAGTTTGAGACCTCCTACTTTGTTCTTCTTCAACAGTGCCTTGCTTACTATTACTACTTCAATAATGCTTTTTCCTTTCCATTTAAAGTTATTGATTGTTTTTTCCATGTCTTTAAAGAATGTTGATGGGATCTGGATTGGGATTGCATTGAATGTATAGATTGCTTTGGGTAAAATTGAAATTTTCACAATGTTCAATCTTCCTATCCATGGGCATAGGATGTTCTTCCATTTATGTAGGTCTCTTATGGTTTCTTGAATTTGTTTTTCATAGTTTTCTTTGTACAGGTTTTTTGTGTCCCTGGTAAGATTTATTCCCAAGAATTTTATTTTTTGATAGCTATTGTAAATGGTATTGATTTCTTTATTTCATTTTCAGCCATTTCTTTGCTGGTGTAGAGGAATCCAACTGATTTTTGGATGTTTATTTTTGTAGCCTGTCACAATGCTAAATCTCTCAATTAGTTCCAACAGATTTTTAACTGATTCTCTTGGGTTTTCTAAGTATAAGATCATATCATCAGCCAACAGAGATAGTCTGACTTCTTCCTTATCAATTCGGATGCCTTTGATTTCCCTTTCTCACCTTATAGCCCTGGCCAGGACTTCCAATACAATGTTGAATAGAAGTGGTGATTCAGGGCATCCTTGTCTGGTTCCTGTTCGCAAGGGGAATGGTTTCAGTTTCTCTCCATTGAGAAGAATATGGGCTGTTGGTTTTTCATATATGCCATATATTATATTGAGGAGGGTCCCTTCTATTTCTATTGCTGTGAGTTTTGATCAGGAATGGGTGTTGGATTTTATCAAATGCCTTCTCTGCACCAATTGATATGATTATGTGGTTCTATTCCTTTGTTGTATGTTTGTGGTGGATGACACTGATTTGTTTTCTAATGTTGAACCATCCTTGCATATCTGATATAGACCCCACTTGATCACGATGATTTATTTTCTTGATGTATTGTTGGAGTCTATTGGCTAGGATTTTGTTGAAGATTTTTGCATCCATATTCATGAGGAATGTTGGTCTCTATTTCCTTTTGAGTGATGTCTTTCCCTGGTTTTGGTATCAAGGTTATGCTTGGTTCACAAAATAAGTTAGGGAGGATTCCATCCTTTTCTACATTTTGGAATAGTTTGAGTAGGATTGGTATCAGTTCTTTTCTGAATGTTTTGTAGAATTCTCCTGTGAAACCATCTGGGCCAGGACTTTTTTTTTGTTGGTAATTTTTTGTTGACCTGTACAATTTCTTCTTTTGTGATGAGCCTGTTCAACTTTGACACATCAGTCTGTGTTGTTGTTGTTCTTGTTATGTGCCCTCGAGTTAGACCCGAGACATAGTGACCCCTCCTTGTGTGTCCAAGGCAGCATCACTATGGAAGTAGATTGCCCAACCTTCCTTCCAAGGAGTGGCTGGTGGGTTTGAACAACCAGGCTTCTGGTTAGCAGTCAAGTGCCTTAGGCACTATGCTACCAGAGCTCCTTCAGTCTGAGTTAGTGTAGGTAAGTGGTGTGTTTCTAGAAATCTGTCCATTTCTTCCAGATTTTCTTCTCTGTTGTAATATAGTTCTGCAAAATATTCTGATATTATCCTTTTTATTTCAGTTGGTTCTGTTGTGATGTCACCCATTTCATTTTTTATTCATGTTATTTTATTCTCTCCTTCTTTCTCTTGGTTAAATGTGCCAGTGGTTTGTCAATTTTATTAACCTTTTCAAAAAAGCAAGTTCTAGTCTTGTTGTTTTTTTCTATTGTCTTTCTATTTTCTGTTTAATTTATTTCTGCTTGAATCTTTATTATTTATTTTCTTGTTGTGACTATAGGCTTCTCTTGCTGTTCTTCTTCTTATTGTTGGAGATGTTGGTTTAAAATGTTCATTTCAGTTCTTTCTTCTTTTTGGATGTGTGCATTTGTTGTTATAAATTGACCTCTGATCACTGCTATGGCTGTGTCCCAAAGATATTGGTATGTTGTAGTTTCATCCTTGTTTGAGTGAAGGAATTTTTTGAACTTTTTTTTTTTTTTTTAATTTTTTCCCTTACTCAGTGTTTTTTAAAGAGGGTGTTGTTCAGTTTCCAAGTCTTTGCTTTTTTCCATTGATATTCTTATTGTTGATTTCTAATTTGATAGTATTGTGATCTGAGAAGCTTTGCAGTATTTCAATGTTTTTAAGTTTATTAAGGCTCACTTTATGGCCTAACATATGGTCTATCATGGAAAATGTTCCATGTACACTAGAAAATAATGTATATTGGGCTGTTGTTGGATGAAGTGCTCTGTAGATGTCTATAAGGTCAAGTTAGTGGATTGTATTCTTTAGCTTTTCTGCATCTTTGCTGAGTTTCTTTCCTGTTGTTCTATCTTTCACTGAAAGTTGTGTATTAAAATCTCCCATTATGACTGTGGAGTCATCTATTTGCCTTTTCAACTCTTTTAAATTCTAATTTTTGTATTTTGGGGCTCTTTCATAGGGTCCATAGATATTTATTATGGTTATATCTTCTTGTTCAATTGATCCTTTAGTCATTATATAATGTCCTTCTTCATCTTTTATGGAGGTTTTTGTCTTAAAGTCAATTTGATTAGAAATTAATATTGCCATTCCTACTCTTTTTTGGTTGCCATTTGCTTGATATATCTTTTTCCAACCTTTGATTTTAGTCTATTTTTGTCTTTGTCTCTAAGGTGTGTCTCTTGGAGATTGCTGTTGCTTTAAATGCATGATTGGGAATGTTTTCTTATCCAGTCAGCAACACTCCATCCCTTGAGTAGTGTATTTAATCCATTAACATTCAGTGTAATTATCAACAAATATGAATTGGTTGCTGTCATTTTGTTACTTGTTTTTTCATGGTGTTGCTTGTTCCTTTGTTCCATATAATTTTCTGTCCTGAACTCATTGTTTAGGAATCGTGTTATCAATTAATGTGTTGCTATTTTTTTTTAATATTTGCTAAATATTTGTGCTTATCCTCTTTTTTATTGTGATGTAAAGGTTTATAATTTTTCTTTCAGGTTACCTGTGATTTATAATTTTCTCCCTGAGTTTAGAAGAGTCCATTCTGTCTTGCAACTCTCTAGAATTCTTCATCATTTAGAAGTTTTTTAACTACACTATTTTTCCCTCTTTTTGTTTTTTAGTTGTCCTTATGTGCCAATTGATGTCTCTGTTTCCCTTTATTCAATCTTGTAAGTTTGTTTTACTTTGGATACCTCCATAACTGTGTTGATTTCTAAATTATGCCATCTAGTGTATTAATGGTTGGTTGTTGTTTGCTATTATTGTTTCTCTGTTCAAAGGACTCTCTTTAGTATCTCTTGTAAGGTTGGTCTGGTTTTAACAAATTCCCTTAATTTCAGCTTATCTGGAAATCTAATTACATAATCATATTTGAGAGACAATTTTGCCTGGTACATAATTCTTGGTTAGAATTTTTTTCTCTTTCAGGGTTTTATATATACCATCTCATTGCTTTCTCACTTGTATGGTTTCTGCTGAGAAATCAGAGCTTATTCTTAGTAGTTGTCCTTTGTAAGTAACATTTTGTTTTTCCTGTGCTGCTTTCAGGACTCTTTCTTTGTCTCTGGTTTTGATGAGTTTGATGATGATATGTCTTGGTGATTTTCTTTTGGGGTCTATCCTGTTTGGGGTTCGTTGGATTCCCTGAATGGATATATCCTCATCTTTCTTCATATCAGAGAAGTTCTCTTCCAACAAATCTTGGACAATTTTCTCAATGGTTTCCTTTTTCTCTTCCTGTTCTGGAATTCCAGTTATAAGTAGTTTATTCCTTTTGATTGTATCCCACATGAACCTTAGGCTTTCTTCATTTTGTTTTGATCTTTTTTTCTGATTGATCCCTTTCCAAAGAAGTATTCTGGTATATTTGTCTTCAATCTCATTAATTTTGTCTTCATTGATTAAATTCTACTCCTTTTCCTTCTAAATGTGTTATCTATTTCTGAAAATTTATCATTAATTTTATAGATTTCTATTCATAAATTTTGTATCATTTCTAATTTTTCATTTATTTTGTCATTTTGTTCTTGTATTTTATTCTGCCATTGTTATAGGATTTGTCTGTGTTTTCCTTAATTTTGTCTGTGTTTTCCTTGATCTGTCTATCCATTCTTTGAAGATACCTTAATATAATTCTTTTGAAAACCTTATCAGGAAGTTCCAATATTGGTTCTTACTCAGGGATGTGTTCTGGGTCTGTATCCTACCCCCTTGGTTCTACCCTTGTATCTTGCTTTTTTGGTGTGGATTGTGATGGTCTTTTGTCTCCAAGACATTGTGATGTTATTGTATTTATATCTCTCTTAATTGTTCATGAAGAGCAGTAAGAGAGAGTCAGGCTCTTTTGGTGATCATTTATTGTTGGCTAGTTGGTAGAGAAGGATGTGGTGGCTCTCACTCAATAAGTGAAGTTGCAGGAGATGCTGGTGTGATTGCATCATATGGGTACAGTTACTGTCTCCCACTCAGTTAGTCAAAAACAACAATTGATAAGCCATCAACAAAGTAAATGAAAGCTGACAAAAAACACAGTGCATAAATACAAAGGAACAATAACTAAAAAAAGGAACAAGCAAAAGCAAAAAAAGAAAAAAAAAAGTAAAATATCTGGGGAGTGATCAAGAAAAGAAAAAAGACAGAGTAAGAGAATAATGAAAAAATGTGAAAAATGCAAAAAAGAATGGGTTTAATCAAGAGAAAGAAAAAAAAAAAAAAATGGAACCAGGAACAGGGAAGAGAGAAAAAGCTGTAAACTAGAAACTTTCCAGTCATTGGTGTCAAGAATGTCCTTGTGGTTCCTGGCAAGTGGAGGCTATTGTTAAGTCCTTGGAATTTGGGAGAACGCTGTCACTTTAAATATCCAAAATGGTTGAACCATTTGTAAATATCCATAATGGCTGTGCCCTTTGGACAGGCAAAAATCCACAGCTCAGCCTGCCCTCATCCTCTCTGCTTCTTCTTTTATTCATCGGTCACCCGTGCAGTCCTCTGCGCAGCCCTGGCTAGAAGGGCTGATTTTTAGGTTATTTGTTAGGTCCTAACACCTGGCTTAATAACTCTTGACAGCTGAATCTTAACTGCAGTATTCACGTGGGGTCTGCCTTATCCATATGTCTCTACCTATAACCATAACTATAGGAGGTCTTTCCCCAGAATTATAAGGTAATAGAAAAACCAATTGACAGAGATACAGAAGATAATCCTAGAACACTGAGCTTTGAAAGGAACTATACAGAAGTGTATTAGGCACCCACTAGTGGAAAAACCTGAACAAAAACAGTGAGTAGAGAGACAGTTGGAGCTTTGGACTGTTAGCTACTCTGACGAGACCAACAGCCTGAATATTTCCAAGTGGTGTTGGGATGTGAGAATTGACCTAAAGATCAGTCCCAGTCACCATGGGCTGCAGGGACAACTTCTCTGGTGGCCTATGACTAGGAAGGGAAACAGCAAGGAGGGAGACAACCTGAGCTGCGGACTTTGTGCTGTCTGGAGGGCACAGCCATTTTGGTTGTTTACATGTGGCAGCATTTTGGATATTTAAAGTGACTGAGGGCGTGGCCATTTTGAATGTCTACAAGTGACAACCATTTTGGATTTTAAAATGATAGCTTCTCATTCAGATTCCAGGGACCTAAGAACAGGCAGTGAGGTAGGAAGAAGGGAGAGGACAGAAAAGGCACAGGAGACTGGAAAAGATCTAGGAGTTAGCCGCAGGGAACCAGGTGAGGAAAGGGAACCCAGGCCATGTCTCACAAGCAGTGAGATAGGAAGACAGGGAGAGGACAGAAAAGGCAAAGGGGACTGGAAAAGATTGAAGAGTCAACCACAAGGAGCCAGGTGAAGAGAGGGAACCCAGGCCACATCCCACAAGCAGAGAGGTGGGAAGGCAGGGAGAGGAGAGAAAAGGCAAAGGGGATAGGAACAGATCAAGGAATCAGTCACTGGGACCCAGGTGAGGAGAGGGAACCCAGGCCACCCACCACAAGCAGTGAGGCAGGAAACAGGGAGAGGACAGAAAAGGTAAAGGGGACTGGAAGAGATTGAGGAGTTAGCCACAGGGATCCAGGTAAGGGTGGTTGGAGGGGCTTCCAACAGTTAAGGGAGACAAACTTGTCTGTTGGTTTGTCCTACTGTGGTGATGTGTTGCTGTGAGTATTAAGGTTGTGCCATTAGTGTTTCAAACCCAGTGGGGTTCACCTATTGCACAGGTATCAGCCCTGCTTGTGGACTGAGACAGACTTGGAAGAAGGAGGAGGCCATCCACTTCTCAAATAATTGGCCAGGGAAAACCTTATGAATAGCAGAGAAACACTGTCTGATACATTATGTGCAACTTTATGAATAGTCCAGAAACATTGTCCAATACAGAGGAGGAAGATAAGTCACTTAGCTTAGAAAGCTCTCAAAGTAGGACTGGGCAAGAGCTGCATTATCAGAGTAAAATCAGCCTTACTCATATGGATAAGGAAAGCTTACAAGACCTTCATTTGCTGATGTGCCACCACTCAAATTGAGGAGAAACAGTGGCAAACATACATTAGTCATCAGAACATGGAATGTACAAAGTATGAATCTAGGAAAATTGGAAGTTGTCAAAAATGAAATGGAACACATGAAGATTGATATCCTAGGCATTAGTGAGCTGAAATGGACTGGTTTTGGCCATTTTGAATCAGACATCCATATGATCTACTATGCCGGGAATGACAGTTTAAAGAGGAATGGCATGATATTCATCATCACAAAGGATGTTTCAAGATCTGTCCTGAAATGCAATGCTGTCAGTGATAGGATAATATCTATATGCCTACAAGGAAGACCCGTTAATGTGACTATTTTCAAATTTATGCCAAAACCACCGAAGCCAAAGATGAGGAAATTGAAGATTTTTATCAACTTATGCAGTCTGACATTGACTGAACTTGCAATCAGGATGTGTTAATTATCACTGGTGACTGGAATGCAAAAGTTGGAAACAAAGAGGAATCACCAGTAGTTGTACAATTTGGCCTTGGTGACAGAAATAATGCTGGAACTCTCATGGTAGAATTTTGCAAGACCAACGACTTGTTCCTTGCAAACACGTATTTTCCACAACACAAACAGTGGCTGTACATGTGGACTTCATCAGATGGAACACACAGGAATCAGATTGACTACATCTGTGGCAAGAGGTGATGGAGAAGCTCAATATCTTCAGCCAAAACCAGACCAGGATCTGATTGTGGACCAGACCATCAACTGCTCATATGCAAGTTCAACTTGAAGTTAAAGACAATTAAAACAAGTCCACAAGAGCCAAAATATGATCTAGACTATATCCCTCCTGGATTTAGAGATCATCTAAAGAATATATTTGATGCATTAAACACCACTGACTGGAAACCAGATGAATTGTGGGATGACATCAAGAGCATCATCCATGAGAAAGCAAGAGGTCACTAAAAAGACAAGAAAAGAAGAGAAGACCAAAATGGATAACATAAGAGACTCTGAAACTTGTCCTTGAGTGGAGAGTGGCAAAAGCAAATGGAAGAAATGACAAGATAAAAGAATTGAACTGAAGATTTCAAAGAGCAGCTTGAGAAGACAAAGCCAATTACTATAATGATATGTGGGAGCTCTGGTAGCGTAGTGCCTAAGGCACTTGACTGCTAACCAGAAGTTTGATGGTTCAAACCCATGAGCCACTCCTCAGAAGGAAGATGGGGCAATCTACTTCCGTAGTGATACTGCCTCAGAAAGTGAAGGACAGGTCGCTATGAGTCAGGTCCGACTCGATGGCACATAACAACAACACAAAAACATAATGAAATGTGCAAAGACTTGAACTTAGAAAACCAAAAGTGAAGAACAATCTCGGCATTTCTCAAGCTGAAAGATTTGAGGAAAAAAATTAAGCCTAGATTTGCAATATTGAAAAATTCTAAGGGCAAAACATTGAATGATGCAGGGAACATCAAAAGAAGATGGAAGGAATACACAGAGTCACTGTACCAAAAAGAACTGGTCAATCTTCATCCATTTCAGGAGGTGGCATAAGATGTAGAACCAATAGTACTGAAGGAGGAAGTTAAAGCTGCAATGAAGGTATTGGTGAAGAACAAGGCTCCGAATTGACAGAATACCCATTGAGATATTTCAACAAATGGATGCTGCACTGGAGGCACTCACTCGGTTATGCCAAGAGATTTGGAAGACAGCTACCTGGTCAAATCACTGGAAGAGATCCATATTTGTACCCATTCCAAAGAAAGGTGATCCCACAGAATGTGGAAATTATCAAACAATATCATTAATATTTCATCAAGTAAGATCATACTGAAAATAATTCAAAAACTGTTGCAGCAGTATATTGACAGAGAACTTCCAGAGGTGCAAGCCGCATTCAGAAGAGGATGTGG
>NW_006921812.1:4240110-4245662 GCF_000298275.1 Orycteropus afer afer | reverse complement strand
CCTGAGATACGCTGATGATACAACTGCTTGCTGAAAGTGAGGATGACTTGAGGTACTTACTGATGAAGACTGAGGAACACAGTCTGCGGTATGGATTACATCTCAATGTAAAGAAGATAAAAATCCTCACAACCGGACCAGTAAACAGCATCACAATAAATAGAGAAAAAATTGAGGTTGTCAAAAAATTCACGTTGCTTGGTTCTACAATAAAGGCCAATGGAAACAACAGTCAGGATATTAGATGCTGTGTAGTACTGGGCAGGTCAGCTATGAAGGAACTCTTTCAAGTGCTGAGGAGCAAGGATGTGTCCTTTAGGACTAGGTGCACCTGACACAGGCCATGATATTCCAATGGCTCATATGCATGTGAGAGCTGGATAACCAATAAGGAAGACCAAAGAAGAGTTGATGCTTTTGAGTTGTGGTTCTGATGAAGAATGCTGAAGGTACCATGGACTGTCAAAAGAACTAACAGATCTTTCCTGGAGGAAGTGTAGCCAAGATGCTCCTTGGAAGTGAGGATGGCCAAACTTCATCTCACTTACTTTGGTCCTGTTGTCAGAAGGGACCATTCCCTGGAGAAGTATGTCATGCTTGGTAAGGTGGAGGGTCGATGAAAGAGGGGAAGAACTTTGACGAGATGGATTGACACAATGGTTGCGACGATGGGTTCAAGTATAGCTAGGATCAAGGAGCTGGCACAGAATTGGGCGGTGTGATGTTCTACTGTGCATGGGGTCGCTATGAGTTGGAAGTGACTCGACGGCACTAACAACAACAACAACACTTGGCAATATACAAGCTGTGCCATCAGGATCGCTGCTAGACTGCAGCTCCATGTTGTTTCACCTTTTTCATTCACAGCATAGGTTTAGGAATTCTAACAAAGAGACCAAGTTTACCAGTTTTTTTGTTGTTGTTTTGTTTTTTTTTGTTTCAATTTTATCACTCAGCAAATTAAAATCTATCATTACAACTAAAAAATTTATTGAACACATTGTCTTTCTGCAAGATGTTACAGAGTAAAATTTTCACCATTCTTAGCAAGAATCCTTTGTATTTGCTTTTTTTCCATTAGAAAATGTAGTGACAAACTGGGAAATGTAATTCTACTATTAATTATGACTTTATAATCAGGAAAATTGTTTTCTTTTTGTGATTTAAAAATAATTAATATTGTGATAAACTTGGAACATAAAATTCCAAGTTTGTTCTTTCAAAGTAAATGTCACATAGTCCTCATCAAGTTTGTTCCTGTTGAGATAGTAACTGTTAAGCTCTATTTCTAATTTGGCTGAAACCATTACCATGACTCTCAATATTTATGCTTGCTTAAATATAGTTTGTTTAAGTTGATGCATATGCCCATGTCTGACAGCACTTGTAATTGTACTAGTCAACCCTCCTCCCAAGTTCAAAACCCAAAATAACTTTAACACTTTATCAATGAAGAAAAAACAAGATTAGTGAATGGAGCCACAGTGAAATTAGATATCTCAATGTATATATGAAACATTCAGAGAATACCACGTTTAGAACTTTCTGAACAGTAGTCCAGAGGAAGGAATCAGAATATATGATCTATACATTAGATCACCAAAAAGAAATATTCTTCTAGAAGTTTTAGGACAAGAAATCAAATACATCTATTATGGATTGAGTTGTGTTCCCCAAAAGTGTATGTGGAAGCGCTAATCTCTGTACCTATGAATGTGTTTTTAAAGATGGTATCAGTTAATGTGAGGATATACTAGAGTAGGGTAAGTACTGATCATATCTGAGTGGTGTCTTCAGAAAGGAGAAATAACACAAAGAAAAACACAGAGGTGGAATGGCCATGTAAACATGAAGGCATATAAGAAGATGTTGTTGCAGGTCAAGGAATAGGGCTACCAGAAGGTAGAAAAAAAGACATGGAACAGATTCTCCTTCAGTGTCTTCTAAGTAATGAACATGGCTGACACCTTGATCTCAGAGTCTCAGCCTTCAGAACTATAAGACAATAAAATTCTGTAGTTATAAGCCACCAAATTTGTGTTACTTTGTAATGGCAACCCTAGAAAATTAATACAGTATCCTATCCCTCTGTCCTGTGATCAGTATTCTTCCTAGTCTAAGTGTGGTTCACGAAACAATCATGGGAGCATCACCCGGGAACTTGTTAGAAATGCAGGCTCTTATGTCCCATCCACACAACCCCACCCCTCATTGAATCAAATTATTCTTTTTATCAAGATCCCTAGGCAATTTATATATGAGAAGCACAAGTCTATAGTACCTTTAGCAAAAATATAAATGAAAACCTCTGTTTCTTAGAAATATATGATATCGATTTCTAGTAAGATGGTGAAATAGGCAGAAAGACTGCACAGACCATCTTCAACAAAGACAAGAGGAACCAATTAAAACAAATACAGAAGATAATAGGAACCCTGAATCTTGAAGGGAAGGATATAGAAGTGGACTAAACTCCAACTAGCAGAATTTGCATGGAAACACCAAAAAAGGAGACATATGGAGCTGTAGTCTGGCAGCAATCCTGATGGCACAGACAGGTTGGATATTGCCGAGTGGTGGTAGGACCAAAGAATTCACCCCAAAATCAGCTCTACTAACCAGGGACTGCACAGAGGACTGCTCTGGTGGTTGGGGAATAATAGGGGAAACAGCAAAGAGGAAGACAGGCTGAGCTGTGGATTTTGTCTGTCTGGAGTGTGCAGCCATTTTGAATGTTTAAAAGCGGCTTGACAATTTTGGATATTTAAAGTGATAACATTCCTCCAGTTTCAGGGACTTAAGAACAGGTTCCAATTACTGGGAACCCCAAGGACATTCCAGACCCAGACAACTGCGAAGGTGTGACATTCCCCTTGTTACTCTTATACCCTACACCTTCTTGGTGAATGGAGGTATGGCCACCCCTCACCCCCACCCACTTTCTGGGCCAGCAAGAATTCCATCCCAGTCTGTGAGCTCAGATGGAGGCTGGGTGCCCTGCCCCTCCCTGCCCTCATTTTTTTTTCTTTTTTCTGTTTTTTAGTTTGTTTGCTTTTGTCTGTTATAAAACTATTTTTATTGATTTTATCCGTTTTACTATTATTCCTTATTCTTCCCCTTCCAGGTTCTAGTTTTCAGCTTTTTATCTTTGCCCTGTTCCTGGTTGCATTTTTTTTTTCTTTATTAATGTTAAACCCATTTCTTGTTTTTGATTTTGTGTTTTGACCATTGTTTTCTTCATTATTCTCCTTCGCTCTCTCTGTTTTCTCTTATTACCCTCTACCCAGATATTGCAAGGTTTTTTCTTTTTCTTTTTCTCTTTTTTCTTTTTTTGTTTACTGTTCCTGTGTGATTTCACAGTGTATTTTTTTGTCCACTGGCTTTTACTTTTTTGATGGTTATTCAATTATTATTTTTGTCTAATTGAGTGGAAGACAGCAACAGTTCCGATACAACACAACTACACCCACACCTTCTACAGCTTCACTTACTGAGTGAGAGCCAAAACTTCCTTCTCACCAATGGGCCAATGATAAAAAACCACTAAAAAGAGCCTGACTCAATCTTACCTACTCTTCACAAACAGTTAACAGAGATCTAAATACAACAATGCCATGATATCTCATAGACAAGAGACCATCACAGTCCACACAAAGAAGCAAGATAAAGTGGTAGACAAGGGAGCAGGATACAGATGCAGAACATATCACTGAGGAAAAAGCAGCATTGGACCTCTCTGAAAAGGAATTTAAAAGAATTATATTTTGGTTTCTTCAAAGGATTGAGAGACAGACCAAGGAAAACACAGACAAAACCCTAGAAGAATTTTGGAAGAAAATACAAGAACAAAATAAATGAAAAATTTAAAATGATTCTAAATCTACAGATAGAAATCCAGAAGATCAATACTAAATTGTCATAAATAGATAACACATTGAAAGGGAAAAGGAGTAGAACTGATGCAATGGAAGACAGAAATAATGAGATTGAAGACAAATACCTGAATAATTCTTTGAAAAGGGATCAATCAGAAAAAAGGTCAAAGCAAAATGAAGAAAGCCTAATGATCCTGTGGGATACCATCAAAAGGAATGATGTATGCATCATTGGAATTACAGAAGAGGAAGAGAAAAATAAGACCATTGAGAATGTTGTCCAAGATATGTTGGAGGAGAAGTTCCTTAATATGATGAAAGAGGAGAATATATCCATTAAGTAAATCCAACAAACACCAAAGAGTACAGAACCCAAAAGAAAATCACCAAGACATACCATCATCAAACTCATCAAAACCAAAGACAAGGAAAGAGTCCTGAAAGCAGCACAGGAAAAACAAAAAGTCACTTACAAAGGACAAACACTAAGAATAAGTTCTGATTTCTCAGCAGAAACCATGCAAGAGAGAAGGCAAAGGGATGGTATATATAAAACACTGAAAGAGAAAAATTTTCAACCAAGAATTATGTACCTGGCAAATTGTCCCTCAAATATGATGGTGAAATTAGGAGATTTCCAGATAAGCAGAAACTAAGGGAAGTTGTTAAAACCAGACTAACCCTACAAGAGATACTAAAGAGAGTCCTTTGAACAGAGAACCAAAAACAGAAAATAACAACCAACCATTAATACACAAGATGACATAAACCAGAAAGCGCAGCTATGGACATATCCAAAATAAAATAGTCTTACAAGACTGTAAACAGGAAACCAGAGACATCAATTGGCAAGTGAGAACAACTACAAACCAAAAAGAGGAATAATATTTTTAGTTACAGAACTTCAAAACAGTGAGGAAGTCAAGAGAGTTTCAAGATAGAATGGACTGTTCTAAACTAAAGGAGAAAATTCCAAATCTCAGGGTTACCTCAAAGAAAAATGATAACAATTCACATCACAATAAAAAAGATGACAAGCACAAATATTCAAAAAATACTAAAACAACAGCAACAAAAGAAATGATAACACAATTCATAAATATGATGATCTCAGCACAGAAAATAATATGGAACAAAGAAACCAGGACACCAAGAAAAAACACATAACAAAAGAACAGCAACCAATTCATACTTGTCAGTAATTACATTGAATGTTAAATGATTAAATGTACTGCTCAAGAGATGGAGTTTCAGATTGTATAAGAAAACATAACCTATCATATGCTGTCTATAAGAAACACACCTTAAAGACAAAGACAAAAGTTAGCTAAAAATCAAAGGTTGGAAAAAGATATATCAAGCAAATGGCAACCAAAAAAGAACAGGAGTGGCAATATTAATTTCTGATCAAATTGATTTTAAGACAAAACCACTATACAAGACAAAGAAGGATATTATATAATGATTAAAGAATCAATTGAACTTGAAGATATAAGCATAATAAATATCTATGGACCCAATGAAGAGCCCCAAAATACATAAATCAGACATTAAAAGAGTTGAAAAGCCAAATAGATGACTTCACAGTCATAGTGGGAGACTTTAATACACCACTTTCAATGAAAGATAGAACAACTGGAAAGAAACTCAAAAAATGACTCAGAAGAGCTAAACTAT
>NW_006921812.1:4237537-4239160 GCF_000298275.1 Orycteropus afer afer | reverse complement strand
CAAAACCAGGCAAAGGCATCACTCAAACAGAAAACTACACACCAATATCCCTCATATCCCTCATAAATAAAGATGCAACAATCCTAGCCAATAGACTCCAACAACATATCAAGAAAATAATTCATTATGACCAAGTGGAGTTCATATCAGGTATGCAGGGATGGTTCAATATTAGAAAAACAATCAGTGTCATCCACCACATAAATAAAACAAAGAAAAGGAACCACCTGATTATATCAATTGACACAGAAAAGGCATCTGATAAATTCCAACACCCATTCCAAATCAAAACCCTCAGCAAAATAGGTATAGAAGGGACATTCCTCAACATAATAAAGGGCATCTATGCAAAACCAACAGCCAACAGTATACTCAATGGAGAGACACTGAAACCATTCCTCTTGCAAACAGGGACCAGACAAGGATGCCCGCTATCACCACTTCTATTCAACATTTTACTGGAAGTCTTAGCCCAGGCCATAAGGCAAGAAAGGGAAATCAAAGGCATTCAAATTGGTAAGGAAGAAGTCAAACTATCCCTATTTGCTGATGATATGATCCTATTCCTAGAAAACCCAAGAGACTCAATCAAAAATCTACTGGAACTAATTGAGAGATTTTGCATCGTGGCAGGATACAAGATCAACATCCAAAAACCAGTTGGATTCCTCTACACCAGCAAAGAGATTGCTGAAAAAGAAATAAGAAAATCAATACCAGTTACAATAGCTACCAAAAAAATAAAATACTTGAGAATAAATCTTACCAGAAACAAAAAAAGACCTGTACAAAGAAAACTATAAAAAAAGTACTTCAAGAAACCATAAGAGATGTACATAAATGAAAGAACATCCCATGCTCATGGATAGGAAGATTGAATATTGTGAAAACATCAGTTCTACCCAAAGCAATCTATCCATTCAATGTAATCCCAATCCATATCCCATTAACATTTTTTAAGGATATTAATTTTTTTAAGGATTTTAATCACTAACTTTATATGGAAAGGAAAGAGACCTCGGATAAGCAAAGCACTATTGAAGAAGAACAAAGTAGGAGGTCTCACACGACCAGATCTCAAAACCTACTATATAGCCAAAGGAGTCAAAACTGCCTGGTATTGGTATAATGACAGCACATGGAGTAGAATGAAGAACCCAGAAATAGATCCATTCACTCATGGTCTGCTGATCTTTGTTTGACAAAGGCCCTAAATCCATTAAATGAAATGAGGAAGAGAATGTTTGTTTAATAAGTGGTGCTGGTAAAAGTGGATATCTATTTGCAGAAAAATAAACCAAAATCAGTCCCTCACACCATACACAAAAACTACCTCCAGATGGATCAAAAACTTAAATGTGAAACCTAAAACTATAGTGCTCCTCAAGGAAAAACTAGGGGCAAACTTAGGGGCCCTAATATATGGCATAAATAGACTATTAAGCATGTCCCAAAATGCACAAGCAGCAAAAGAGAAACTAGATGGATGGGTCCTTCTAAAAATTAAATTTTTATGTGCTTCCAAAGACTTCTACAAAAGTGTCAAAAGAGAACCTACAGATTGGGAAAAAATAATTGATAATAACATATCTGACAAGGGACTTATCTCTAGAATTTATAGAA
>NW_006921812.1:4236350-4237376 GCF_000298275.1 Orycteropus afer afer | reverse complement strand
AAAAGCTGGAATTAGAAATACCATTTGACCCAACCATTCCATTGCTAAGTATATATTCTAAAGAAGTGAAAACCATGACAAGAACAGACATATGTACATCCATATTCATCACAGCACTATTTATAATAGCCAAGTGATGGAAACAACCTAGTGTCCATCAACTGAGGAATGGATAACCAAACTATGTTACATATACACAATGGAATACTATGCAACCCTAAAAAATAATGCAGAATCTGCAAAACACTGCATAACATGGATGGATTTTGAGGACAATATCCTGAGTGAAATAAGTCAATGACAGAAGGACAAATATTATATTAGTCTGTTATTGTAAAAGTCAAGGAAAGGTTTATCGGTGGAAGGAAATTTTCTTTGTTACCAGGTGTGGGAGGGTAAGGTAGGGAACAATGTTAGATTGGTAGAGATAAGTAATGATTTGGGTGAACAGTAGGCCAATATACTAAATGTGAGTGATCAACATGGTGGCATGGAGGAAGAGGAAGACATAGAGAGGTAGATGGGAGGTACAGACAATGAAGATAAACCCTTTTGTACATACAGTACTGCATTGTCAGTGAAGGCAAACATGGATATATGAGTGGATAGATGGGTGGACAGGCTGAACTATTAAATATGTCTATGAAGTGGGGAGTGTACCCAAGAACATGTATAGGGCTGTCAGACAATGGTCCTGTAACTGTATTTGTATAGTTTGTAAGAATTCCCAGGTGTATAGTAGAGCTGACAAGGGACAAAGTTGTAGTCACTTCTTGGTCACAGCCAGCTACCCAGAGGAACCAAGTAGTTGAACTTGTGGGTTCAGGACCATCATCACAGGGGACATCAAGCTCAATTGGCATAACATATTACACAAAACATTGTTCCTCCTCCTACTTTGGTGAGTAGTGACTGGGATCTTAAAAACTTAGAATCAGCCATCTAGATGCCATGACTGGTCTCTCCTCATCCAGAGCAAAGAAGAATGAAAAAAAAACAGATATTCATGGAAAAAATTAGTCCTAG
>NW_006921812.1:4219780-4235610 GCF_000298275.1 Orycteropus afer afer | reverse complement strand
TCGGAAACCCAAGGAGGGGTCGCTATGAGTCAGGGCTGACTCGACGGCACATAACAACAACAACAACAACATGCACATATTTCAATAAATTTAGGAGTTATAATAGTAGATTCATTTCTAGTTAAAAGCACTAACTTCAGCTCAATAAAATAATTCAAATGTTTGGATTAAGCAAAACCCAAGCTAAGCATTACTAGCATAAAATTTTAAACAGAAATGTATTTCAAAGGAAATTAATCTATATGTTTTGAACTAATATATACTTAAATTTTTAAAGCACTCTTTGATATCTATAAAGCATCAGGAGTATTCTGTGTATGTGTGTGTCATCTTTGTTCATACTGGAAACTTCAAAAAGTCCACATGGATCCTGAAATTTGAACTGAAGTTTTAAAATGTACATAACTTAAAAAACTATGATTTACAATTCCAGTCAAAATTAACATAGTTAAAATAATTTATTGCACCGAAGCACCAGGATAAAGAAAAATCCATTTAAAGCAATCAATTTTCTATTTTTAAGAGTATGCAGCAAAATATAGTGATAGTTTTCAATTATGCAATTTCAAGTAAAATGTTAAAAGTACTGTGACATATGTGGGTGAATGCCTAAAGTTCTTTCCTCATATTACCTCTAAAGTAATTTGCAAATATTAAGGCTAAAAATGGCATCTTCTTCATGGGTATGCCATTTAGATGTGAGAGAAAGATTGATAGTAACATCCTTAATTTAAAAAAAAAAGAAAAAAAGTCTCTCAAAAAATTCAATAGCTGCCAAATACCTGAGCAAAAAGACACAGACGGGAGAAGAAGAGACAATTAATGGGGTGCACAAAGTCTGAGTGGAGGCATAAATTATATAAGCATATCTATCATATTTCCCATAAATGAATAAAAGAGTTGCATTAGCTTTCTTTGTAAATGAGTCAGGAATTGGACAGGCACAATACTCATTTGTCTCTCTTTCACTAACATATTTGTCTTCCTTCTCCCTAAATCAAATGAATGATCAATATGAGCTACTGATAAGGATGTTGACTTGGTACTTCTATGGTCTCAGGGAATAATCCTCACTGATATTTTGGTCATATATAAGTCTTACTTAAAATGATACTATTAAAGGTAATAATCTATCATATCATTTCAAATACATGATATTGTTATTAAAAACAGACTTTGATGAGATTTACAATATCTATAACACTCAATATACAATTCTAAGCTATTAAAACTTGATTGTGCAAGAAAACAAATCATTTTCTTATTGAGGCAATCATGAAACAACCAGAGTACTCTACTTCTATTGGTTAAACTATGTTGTTGTTGTTGTTATATGCCATCAAGTCAGACCCGACTCATAGCAACCCCTCCTTGGGTTCCCGAGGCAGTATCACTACGGAAATAGACTGCCCAACCTTCCTTCCAAGGAGTGGCCGGTGGGTTTGAATCACCAGCCTTCTGGTTAGCAGTCAAGTGCCTTAGGCACTATGCTACCAGAGCTCCTTGTTATGCTATACTCAAAGAGAAGATGTGAACTTGGATAGTATTCATCAGCTGTCTTTTCTGCAGCCATTGCCAACTTTCAGGTGTGGAGAATGTATTTCTTCCTTTCTCCCCTCTCTCTCTTTTCCTCCTTCTTGTCTACTTTCCCCCATCCATTTCTTCTTTCTTTTCTTTTCACCTTTTTTTGTTTTTCTTTTCTGAGAAAGGCAATAAACTCTGGGTCAAAATCCAATCAAGTATAAGACCAACAAAAGAGCCAACTAATTTGCAAAATTGGGTCAAGAGCTTTTCTTCTTCTTCTTCTTCTTCTTTATAACTCTTTAGGGCCTGTCACCATGCATTGCTAATGATAAGGTTTTAATCAATGCTGACTTGAGTTTATTTCTGAACAAACTACTGTCCGCAGATATATTATACAAACGTGTTTTGGCAAGCTGAAATCTCATTTTCCTTGAGTTTCTTTTCTTTCTTTCTTTTTTTCTATATAATTGTAAGAACATTTTCTGTCTGAATTTTGAATTTCAGGCAACAGTAAAGAGTGCCTAGTGACATTGTCTTGTCATCACACATGAAACCTCACACTGTCCTTAGATTTCGTAAAGAGCCAGCTGCTGGCCATGCCAAAACAAAAGCCAAAATTAGTCTGTGAGAAACTAAGTTTTCTAACAGAGTTACAGTTTCTTTTTTTTTTTTTCTAATACGTTTTATTGAAATATAATTTATGTACAGTAAAATACACAAAACTGAAGTGACGTGGGTTAATGATTTTTTATTTTTTTGCAGTTTTCCATCCCCTCCCTTTCCACCCCTAGTAACTAACAGAGAAAATTTTCTTCCATATATAAACCATTTCTTGACTTTTTGTAATAATTAACTAATATTATACTGCCCACTGCCATTGAGTCGGATCCGACTCATAGTGACCCCTCCTTGGGTTTCTGAGGAAGTATCAGTATGGAAGTAGATTGTTCAACCTTCCTTCTGAGGAGTGGCATGTGTGTTTGAACCACCAGCCTTCTGGTTAGCAGTCAAATGGTTTAGGCAATATGACACCAGAGCTCGTAACTAATATTATATTTGTCCTATAATTGACTTATTTCACTCACCACAATGTCCTCCATGTTTATCCATGTTATGCAGTGTTTTGCAGATTCTACATTATTCTTAAGTGTTGCATAATAGTCCATTGGGTATATGTACCATAGTTTGGTTATCCATTCTTCTGTTTATGGACACCTAGGTTGTTTCCATTGTTTTGCTATTGTAAATATTGCTGTGATGAACATGAGTGTGCATATATCTCTTCTTCTCCTGGTATTTCTAATTCCAGCTTTTTAAGAAATCACTGTATTGCTTTCCACAGTGGTTGTGTCATTTTACAGTCCCACCAGAGGTATATGAGAGTCCCAATCTCTCCACATCCTCACCAGTATTTGTTACTTTCTGTCTTATTGAACTTTGCCATCAGTGCTGGGGTGAAGTGGTATCTCATTGTTGTTTTGATTTGCATCTCTCTAAAGCTAATGATCATGAGCATTTCTCCACAAAGTTACAGTTTCTTAAGTCATTCCTCTCCTTACAACAAGCTAAGGACACCTTAAGCTTGAATAACAACAATGGCGGCACTAATATTATTGGAAAACTAAGACCAACGACTTATTCATTGCAAATACCTTTTTTCCAACAACATAAAGGGAAGCTTTGTACATGGATTTCACCAGATGGAATACATATGAATCAGACTGACTACTTCTGAGGAAAGCTGCAATGGAAAAACTTAATATTTTCAGGCAAAACAAGGCCAGACGCTGACTGTGAAATAGAATATCAATTGCTCATATGTGAGTTCAAGTTGAAGGTGACAAAAATTAAAAGTTTCTTAGAGTTGAAATATGACCTTGATTATATCTCAGCTGAATTTAGTGACTATCTGAAAAATAGATTTGATGCATTGAACATCAATGACTGAAAACCAGACCACTTGTGATATGATATCAAGAACATCATATAAAAAGAAAACAAAAGGTCATTAAAAAGATGGAAAAAGAAGGAAAAACCAACATGGGAAAAAAGAAGGGACCTGAAACTTGCTCTTCAAAGGAGAGTCGCTAAAGCTAATGGAAGAAACTACAGGATAAAAGAGCTGAACAGAATATACAAAAGAGTGGCTCTAGAAGACAAAGTAAACTATTATTGTGATGTGAAAAAAGACCTGGAATTAGAAAAAACAAAAGGGAAGAACACATGTGTCATTTCTCAAGATAAAAAAAAAATTGAAGAAAATATTCAAGCCTTGAGTTGCAATTTTGAAAGATTCGATGGACAAAATATTGAATAACACAGGAAGTATCAAAAGATGATGGAAGGAATACACAGAGTCAGTGTACCAAAAATAATTTGTTAATGTTCAAATATTTCAGGAGGTGTCATATGACCAAGAAACAAGAAGTCCAAGCTTCCCTGAAAGAATTAGCAAAAACAAAACTATGGGAATTGATGGAAAATGCACTGAGATGTTTCAACAAAGGGATATCACACTGCAAGCACTTACTTGTCTATGTCAAGTTGAAATACAGCTTCCTGGCCAACTGATTGGAAGAGATCTCTATTTGTATCCATTCTAAAGAAAGATGATCAAACAGACTGTAGAAATACAAAAAATATATATATATATATATAATTAATATGGAACAAGGGATATCATTGCTAATGTTAGATGGATCTTAGCTGAAAGCAAATGATACCAGAAATATGTTTACTTATATTTTATTGACTATGCAAAAGCATTTCTGTGGATCATAACAAACTGTGGATAACATTGAGAAGAATGGGAATTCCAGAACACTTGATTGTACTTATGAGGAACCTCTATATAGATCAGGAAGCTTCCATTTGAACAGAGCAAAGGGCTACTGCATTATTCAAAATCAAGAAGGGAGTGCATCAAGGTTGTATCCTTTCACAATATTTATTCAACTTGTATGCTGAGCAAATAATCTGAGAAGCTGGATTATATGAAGAAGAATTTGGCATCAGGATCGGAGGAAGATTCATCAACAATCTGCTAGATGACACAACTTTGCTTGCTGAAAGTGAGGATGACTTGAAGCATTTACTGATGAAGATCAAAGACTACAGTCTGCATTATGGATTATACCTCAATATAAAGAAAACAAAAATCCTCACAACTGGTCCAATAAACAGCTTCACAATGGATGGAGAAAAGATTGAAGTTGTCAAGGATTTCATATTACTTGGTTCTACAATCACCATCAATGGAAGCAGCAGTCAAGACATCAGACAACCTATTGCATTGGACAAATCTGCTGCAAAAGACCTCTTTCAAGTCATGAAGAGCAAAGATGTCTCCTTGAAAACTAAGGTGCACCTAACCCAAGACATGGTATTTTAAATCACCTCTAATGCATGTGAGAACTGGACAAGAATAAGAAATAACAAAGAAGAATTGATGCTTTGGAGTTGTGGTGTTGGAGAAGAATTCTAAGAGTACCATGGTCTGCTAATAAAACTAACAAATCTGTCTTGGGCAAAGTGCAGCCGGAATGCTTCTTGGCAGCAAGAATAGCCAGACTTCGTCTCACCTACTTTGGTCATGTTGTCAGAAGGAACCATTATGACTAACATGCTTGGTAAACTAGAGGGTCAGCAAAGAAGGGGAAGGCCCTCAACCAAATAGACACAATGGCTGCAACAATGGGTTCAGGTATAGCAAGGATTGTGAGGCCTTCACAAGACCGGGCACTGTTTCATTCTGCTGTGTATAGGGTCGCTAAGTTGGAGACGACTCAACAGCAGCTAACAACAACAACAACCAATAAAATTTTGCTGAAGATAATTCTGCCAGAAATGCAAGCTGAATTCAGAAGAAGATGTTGAATGAAGGATATCATTGTTGATGTCAGATGGATCTTGGCTGAAAGCAAAGATCACGAGGAAGATATTTTCCTGTGTTTTATGGACTATGTAAAAGCATTTGACTGTGTGCATCATAGCAAATCATGGATAACACTGAGAAGAATGTGAATTCCACTTAATTGTGCTCATGAGGAACATGTACATAGAGCAGGAGGCTGTCATTCAAACAGAGCAAGGGGATACTTCATGGTTTAAAATCATGAAGAGGATATGTCAGGGTTGTATCCTCTTACCATACTTATTCAATTTGTATCCTGAGCAAATGATCTGAGAACCTGGACAATATGAAGAACACTGTGGCATCAGGATTGGAGGAAGACTCATTAACAACCTGTAATATGCTTGCTGAAAGTAAAGATGACTTGAAGCACTTACTGAGGAAGATCAAAGGTGAAAGTTTGTAGCATGCATTGTACCTCAGCATAAAGAAAACAAAAAATCCTCACAACTGGGCCAATAATTAGCATCATGATAAATGGAAAAAAGACTGAAGTTGTCAAAAATTTCATATTACTTGGATCCACAATCAATATCTATGCAAACAACAGTCAAGAAATAAGACATTGTATTACATTGGACAAATCTGCTGCAAAAGACCTCTTTAAAGTGTTGAAGAGCAAAGATGCCACTTTGAAGACTAAGGTGTGCCTAACCCAGACCATGGTATTTTCAATTGTTTCATATACATGTGAAAATTGTACAAGGAATAAGGAAGACCAAGGAAGAGTTGATGCTTTTGGATTGTGGTCTTGGTGAAGAATACTGAAAATACCACGTACTGCCAGAGTAATCAACAAATCTGTCCTAGAAGAAATGCAGCTGGAATGTTCCTTGGAAGTGAGGATAGCCAGACTTTGTCTCCCCTACTTTGGTCATGTTGTCAGAAAGGACCATTCCCTGGAGAAGGATATCATGTTTGGTAAAGTGGAGGGTCAGTGAAAAAAAGGAAAAACACTCAAGGATATGGATTGACACAGCGACTACAATGATGTTCTTAAATCTAGCAATGATTGTAATGATGGCACATGACCAGGCAGTGTTTTGTTCTGTGGTACATAAGATGGCTATGAGTTAGAGCCTACTACACAGCACCTAAAACAACATTAAACCATTTCAAATAAACCAAACCAAATGCACTGCCATCGAGTCATTTCTGACTCAGAGAGACCCTCCCTTGTGTTTCCAAGGAAGCAGACTGTCCAACCTTCCTTCTGAGGAGTTGCTGGTGGGTTTAAACCACCAACCTTCTGCTTTAGCAGTCCAATGTCATAAGTGCTAGGCTACCAACACTCCTTAACCATTTCAAACAGCAAATGGATATTGGGGACCTAAAATTATATACACAGGGATTTGGCTATTCTTCCTAAGAAATGTAATATGATGTGAGGGAGAAATGAAAAAAGCACACAACATCATTTTATCCCAAGAGAAAAGCAATATATTTTTCCTCTTCTTCCACAAGCACCAAAAGGGAATCTGCAGTGAAAGAGGTTGAAGAGACAAAGTAGATACTTAGCTGTGCACAATGTGATTTGCACAGGCAAATGATTAAATTACCAGCGGGGGAAAGAAATATAAGCTACGAAAAGACAGAGTAGCAAGCAGCCTCTGAGAACTTCAATGCAAAAAAACACTAAATGTTGAAGACAAACAAAACTATTTATTTTAGGGTGAAATAAGGAAAAAAAATGTATTTATTGCCATGTCATATGCTTAAATTTATATCACATAAGACCTAGAATTCTTAGTGGTTAGAGATTCAGAATGCTAGAGTTTGAATTCCGATTCTGCTTTGTACTTGCTAAGCATTTTTAAACAAGATACATATGCATCTTCCCTTCCTCTCCTTGGCCATTTTTTTCTTTCAGAGTTACAGTATTTTTGAATATATATATATATATATATATATATAGATGATAGATAGATAGATAGATAGATAGATATAGATATAAAGATCTATAAAGACACATTTTTGCTGTTGTTCTTGTTGTTGTTAGGTGCCATGAAGTTAGCTCTGACCCACAGTGACCCTACGTACACAGAACAAAACTCTGCTAGATTCTGCTCCATCCTCACAATCATTGCTAGGCTTGAGCTATCATTGCAACCACTGTGTCTCATTGTGGATCTTCCCCTTTTTTAGTGACCTTCTACTTTACCAAGCATGGTATTCTTCTCCAGGAACTGGTCCTCTCTCACAACATGAACAAAGTACGTGAGATGACGTCTGGCAATTCATGCTTCTGAAGAGCATTCTGGCTGTACTTCCTCCAAGACAGATTTGTCCTCCAAGACAGATTTGTTTGTTCTCTGGCAGTCCATGGTATTTTCAATATTCTTCACCAACAGCACAATTCAAATACTTCAATTCTGTTATATATAGATGTAGATATATCAGCAGGCATTCTATTAGGAAAGGAAACATCTAAGTTATAGACATTTTTGCATTTGCAGCTTTGCATAAGCACTTCATCAAACCACCAGTTTTTCCTATTTAGAAAATAATATGTGAAAACAAAGCACAAAAAGTTGGGGATTCCTTGGTTTTAAGATTTACTGCTTCAACTTAGCATTTCAAAGTGAAGCCCATTTAACAAACCTCTTGTTACCTAAACACAATTAAAACTTATAATCACGGATCAAAATTAACATAGTTTGTTCAAGAACATCACACAGCACATCAGACCTCTTTAGGAACATCACCCGCAGAGCTGTTAATGAACAGACATCCAAGAACATGCCTTGACCTTGTTTCTTTAGATAGAGGGGAAAGAGTATAACACAAAGAGGACAGAAGGAAAGTTAATCAAGCTAGGCTCTATTTCAGAAAAGTTTTATATAAATGCCATTTTCCAGGAAAGAATGGACAATGCAGTAATCATATTACTGGAGCCATGTTTGTCACTCAAATAGTCAGCCAAAGAAGCATGAGGAACTCAGGTTTATTGCAGGAGTGCATGGAAGTAATAACAACCTTACATATGTGTGTCGAGGTCCTGAGATTGTTATTTGCTACAGCCGTAGACAAGCCAGTTTAATGGTTGAGAGAGGCAAATTTATGACAGATATTCTGCACATAGTGTATTGAAGGGAGCACAGATTTCAGGTTGTGCTATTACCATAAATTCTGACAACTTTAAACTTTCTTTTCCTTCACAGAAGACTATGCCACTTTCTGCATTATATTTAAATTTTATAAATTTATGTTATAGAAGTTATAACTTGGAAAGTGAGCAAGTAAACACCCTAATATGAAAGATTAAGGAAATTTGAAATGCCACAATACTGTCCACAAAGACATATACTAAAACAAAGCAAGTTTTATATAATCATTTATCAATGGACAGACCAAATTTCCAGGACAATATTTATTTTCTATTTAATGGAAGAGCTGTTTTGGGGACATAGAATGTTAAAACATCTTCACTATTCCTCACTTGATATAAATTACCATCATTTGGTTCAAAGAACTCTGCTTTTGATCAAACTATAGATTTTCCTCCTCTTTATATTTAGTGAATACTAATGATAGTAGATGAGGAAATTTATGTCGTATGTTTCTGTTAATTAAATTAAACTCCCGGGTTTGTAAGCCATTTCAAGAATTGAGGAGAAATCTCAATAAAATCATCTCCAGATATTATTAATACATTGTTAAATAATTTCTATTACTCTAATAAATATGATTTTTAATTTGCAAGAGTTTTTTTTTTTTTTTTTAGAAAAATTAATTGTTAATACATACACTAGATTCTCACTTTATATTGACACCTAAACTACAGACAGCATAAAGAATTTTGGCAAAATTACATTTTTTTTTTTTTAACCAACCCTGGACTTACATACTATTATCTCAGTCTATGATCTGGTATATAATAAATTGGCATTATTGTTAGATATGTGGGAATATTGTAAAGAGACCTGGTTATTGAAACTCTGACTTCTGTTGATTCCTAAGTTTATTACATTCTTTGATAGAAAAATGAACACCCTTGATCATTTCCTTTAAATGAAGAGCTGCTCTTGGGTTCTGCTTCCTTCACAGGAAGGTTGATTGGGATTACTGGGCAACACTATTCACTTACAGCACAACTTACTTGCTACCCCACCATGGCCCAGCCTACTCTGATATAACTTTAAGAGAACAACATCTGGATGGTCAAGTAAAACTGAAACAGAGATTAATATGAAATTTGACCATCTAAATATTTACCCTAAAGTATTAATTTGGTGTCTTATCTTCACCTTACTCTACACTAGGCAAAGTTGTTCGATTTGACTATTCATTTCATAATGCTTGCATGTCAAAATTTAATGCCAGATTGTGGATTGCACTAGAGCCACATGTATGGCAAATGACTAAACAACTAAAAACCCCAGAGTTTTACTTGTAATATAAAAACAAAAAAGAAGTTAATAGAATGAAATTTCTTTCAGGAGAGTCAATAATGCTTAGTGGTTAAACCATCTTTGGATCAAACAGCCTATATGAACAACTTGACTGCCGCATATAGTTTTGTGTAATTTACTCAATCTCTCCCCACATCACTTATGTGTAAAGAAGAACATGAAAGATACGGTGTATAAAAAGTGTAAGGGATAAATTCGATGTCATATTTTAAATAGCACTATAGATAGTATAGAAGCATAGTGCCTAAGGCACTTGACAGCTAACCAGAAGTCTGGCAGTTCAAACCCACCAGCCACTCCTCGGAAGGAAGACTGGGCAATCTACTTCTGTAGTGAAACTGTCTTGGCAACCCAAGGAGGGGTCGCTATGAGTCAGGGCTGACTTGATGGCACATAACAACAACAACATGGATAGTATATGATAAGCATTTATCAAATATAAGCTAATATGTTTAGATTGTTGTGGTTGAGGCCCATGGAATTGGCTCCTACTTATAGCACTCCTATGTACAAGAGAATAAAACACTGCCTCATCCTGCACCCTCCTCAAAATCCTTGCTAATCTTGAGTCCATCATTGCAGCCGTTATGTCAGTCCATCTCATTGAGAGTCTTCCTTTTTTATCAGTCACCTACTTTACCAAAGATGATTATCCTTCTTCAGGGACTGGTCCCTTCTGACAGCATGACAAAAGTATTTGATACAAAGTCTGGCCATTCTTGCTTCTAAGGAGCATTCCAGCTGTACTTCTTCTAAGAATAATCTGTTCTTTCTTCTGACAGTCAATGGTATTTTCAATATTCTTCTCAACACAATTCAAATGTATCAATTTTTCTTCAGCCTTCCTCATTCATTGTCCAACTTTCACATGCGTATGAGGCTATTGAAAATACCATGCCTTGAATCAGATGAATCTCAGTCTTCAAAGTGGCATTTTTGCTTTTTCAACACTTTAAATAAGTCTCTTTTATCAGATTTTCACAGTGCAATATGATATCTGATTTCTTGACTGCTGCTGCCATGAGCAATGATTGCGGATCCAAGTAAAATGAAATCCTTGATTATTTTAATCTTTTCTCCACTTATCATGATGTTGCTTATTGATCCAGTTGGGAAGATTTTTGTTTTCTTTATGTTGTGATGTAATCCATACTACAGTTTGTAGTCTTTGATTTTCATCAATAAGTGTTTCGAGTCATCTTCACTTTCAGCAAGTAAAGTTATGTCATCATATTGCAATTTGTTAATGAGTCTTCCTGCAATCTTGATGCCACATTCTACTTCATGTTTTCCAGCTTTTGGATTATGTGCACACCATACAAATGGAATAAGTATGGTGGAAGGATGAAACCCTGATATACACAATTCATGATTTTAAATCATGTAGCAGCCCTTATTCTGTTCAAACTACAGCCTCTTGGTCTACGTATAGGTTGGCTCCTCATGAGCACAATCAAGTGTTTTGGAATTCCCATTCATAGTAATGTTATCCATAGTTTGTTATGAACTACACAGTTGAACACCTTTGTATAGTCAATAAAACACCAGTAAACATCTGATATTCTTTGCTTTCACCCAAGATCTATCTAACATCAGCAGTGATATCTCTCATTCCATACACTCTTCTGAATCTAGTTTGAATTTCTGGCAGTTCTCTATCGATGTACTACTGCAACTGCTTTTAAATTATCATTACTAAAATACTACTTATATGTGATATTAATGATATTGTTAGGTATTGTCCATTCTGTTGAAACATCTTTCTTTGAAAGGGCACAAATGTGAATCTTTTCCAGTCGGTTGGCCAGGTAGCTGTTTTCCAAATTTCTCACCATAAATAAGTGAGGGCCTTCAGAACTGATTCATTTGTTGAAGCATCACAATGGGTATTCCATCAATTAGCAGAACCTTGTTTTATGACAGTTTCTTCAGTGTGGCTTAGACCTCTGCCTTCAACACTATTGGTTCTTACTCATATGCTGCTTCCTGAAATGGTTTAATGTTGACCAATTCTTTCTGGTATAGTGACATTGTGTATTTCTTACATCTTCTTTTGATGCATCCTATGTTTAGGTAGGTGATGAAAATTAGAGGATTAAATTAATTAGGAACAAGGAGAGAATAATCCAGGAAGTGGACAGAGTATACGTATAAACTTGTTGTTGTTAGTTATCTTAGATTTGGTTCCTACTCAGAGTGACTTTATTTGTAACAGAAAAGAATATTGGGTAATCTTGTTCTGTCTCCAAGTCACTGATATGTGTAAGCCAATTTTTGTAGCTTTTGATGAAAATCTTAGAATAGGAAATTCTATACACATTATCTTGTATGATATATTTGCTATCTACCTCATCATCTTGTATGATGTATTTGCTATCATCCTCATCAAACATCTTCTCAAGCCATCTCTACTGTAGTCATTGAAATTTAGCTATTTTGATATTCTTTTTGTTAAATATGCTTAGAGCCTCTCCATCTTCAGACTGTTGCTCTTATTCTCCTTATCTTTCACCTGTCTAAATAGTATTCATTCTTCAGATTTTATCTTAATGTCTCTTCTTCAGGAAAGCCTTCACAGTAGCATACATAAACTAAAGTACAATCGTTTTTATTGATTTAAAGTCTCATTGCATTCTGGAAAAAAAAAAATCACAATTAATAATTTATATGTGTAAAATTATTTTGAACATTTTTGATTCCCTACTCAACTGTGAATTCTAGGTGAGCAGTAACTTGAACTATCCTATAAACCAATATGGGAGCTCTGGTAGTATAGTGCCTAAGGCACTTGACTGCTAACCAGAAGGCTGGTGGTTCAAACCCACCAGCCACTCCTTGGAAAGAAGATGGGGCAATCTACTTCCATAGTGATACTGCCTCGGAAACCCAAGGAGGGGTCGCTATGAGTCAGGTCTGACTTGACAGCATAAACAACAACAATAACAATAAATCAATATAACCTCAGACCATAAATCAATGCCTAACATAGAGTTAACACTGAATGGCTACTACTGATAAGTGAATGATTGAGTAAGTGACTATTCAATAAGTCTTCAGTTTTTATAGGAAGAGTCAGGAGTCTGACTTAGATAGAAGAAAGTGTTCAAGTTATAAAATAATATAAGTTAATATCAGTTACATCTGATGGAGTCAATTGATGGAGTGTCTTTTGCTTTTGTAATTTAGCTGATTTGTTTGCAACAAGAAGGAAGCACACTTTTGTATTTTCTTTTTGAGTTTTGTCTGTTTCTTTGTTTTGGCATTTGATTCACATGCATTTATGTAATACTGGCTTGGGAGTTTTGACAAACATTTTTTGAATAAATAAAGATTGAATACAAAATAGAGTACTCTAACAAAGATATAAACAAGAAATAATAAAGGAGCTGAATTATCTAAATAAGCATATATTGAAATTTGAATTCTACTATTTCCAAGAAAACACATTTTGTAAATTATGAAAAAAGTCAGAATTTTATTCCATGTCTTTATACTCATTTCTCAGACCCTAATTACATTTAGAGATGAAGTAAAGAAAAGTGGTATTGATGGTTTTAACATTTCAATATAAATGACTGATAAAATGGCATTGCAGTTTTTGAAAAGCAAATAAGAAAAATGTAGGCAGAAAGACAGGATACAGTTTAGACTTTAACAGATCCTGTGAAGATTGCTTTCCTAAAATTTAAGCTGTTTCAGTAATGAAATCTGTGCTGAAGATGCAAATTCTAATGTAGAGAGGAAATTTCAAATTGTTTTAATTGTGAGATCAAGTGGTAATTTCCTTTCTTATATATGTCCTCATGTATCTAACTAAATCTTGCATGTCATGAAAATATCTTGTATACATTGAAAGGTGAGGTTAGTATCTTTCAATTAAACATTTCCCTGGCCACATAATATATTTTACTGAAATTGTAGTATTAAGTCAGTTTCATTTTCCCCAAAACTTTAGCTCTCCTTCAAGGTCCAGTTCAAAGCTGATCATCCATCTTGTAGCTCTAATTCAAGATGACCTAGATATCTCATATCTTATCAAATAAGATAATTTTATTGTTTTTAAAGCAAAAATCTACATAAGCCATTTGTTAATTTCCTCTTTGTTTTATATGCTTTTATGTCTTTCCCACTTTATCTGCTCTCTTATTTCCTCATTGGCTAAACACTAGCACTATGTAGCAGACACAAGGATGGCATTAAAGATGAGAGAGGAGAAGCCAATTTTATCTGTCCTGAATATGTTCACAGGCTGGTAAAAGAGACCAACATTAAACCATAAATATTATTAAAATACAATGACAATGATAAATGTATACAAACCTAGTATTTGTGCATATCTAGCATCTCCAATGAAGGTGGATTACAAGTATTTTGAGGATGTAGATCATGGTCTGTACCAAGGTTCTTAATTTTCTAAATATTCCTTTTTCCTCTATCCTTCTCTCTTTTTTTTTTTTTTTTTTTTTCTTAGCTGGCATAAGTAATACAGCTGTGAGTCAGAACTGACTCAATGACAGTGAGTTTATGGTAAGATCATTGACATTAAGTAAATACTTTTTGAGTAATTAGCAATCAAATGACATCCATATATTCTATATGATAGAATGAAAAAGAAATAGTCAGATTCTCTATTTAAGAAACAAATTGGAAAATTAAAACTGTGGTTTTAGAAAAGTATCTTTATTTGCTCTACTACCTATAGAATCTAAAAAGCAGAAACTCAAATAGGGCTATTTAATGTTTTCATTTTCACAACATTGAAATAGATAATAAACAGTTGCATTAAAGTTGTTTAATTTGAAGCAGATAATTTACCATAATCTTACTCTATTGGCAGCTATTTCTTCTGTAGTTTTTAGCACTGTATTTTTAAGTCAGTGCTTTTAACTAAATTCTTCATGCTGAATCTCAAATGGCTTAAAATAAAGAGAATTTTATTATATACATAACAGCTGAGCAAAAACATAACCTTTCTCTAATGCTACTATATGCCTCTAGGAAGAGTCAAGAATTTTAGAATAGCCTAAGTCTCCTTATACTGGAGGTTAACAAGATTTAGGTTTGCTTACTTTCCATACATCATTAGGAAAGACCAATCAAAAGGGACCTGTGTTTGGTAAAGTAGAAGGTTAGCAGAAACAAGGGAAATCCTCAGTGAGATGGATTGACACAATAGCCATAACAATGGACTCAAATATATCAACAATCATGAAGAAGGTGCAGGATCATGCAACATGTAATTCAGTTATACATAAGGTCGCCATGAGTTGATGCCAACTCAAAGTTGTCATTCAGGAAGTAACTCATTCAGGAATTACTCTTTGTACAGCTGAGCTCAAAAAAGATATCCTTTACTTTCAGCATATGTTCTGGGAATTTCTACCAGCCCCCCCACCAAATACTGCAGTTTCCTCTTGCAACCTAAGATATACGTCTCATTAAACTCATTATCAAGGAACTCTGGTGGTGTTGTGGTTAAAGCATTGTGGTGATAGCCAAAGTCATAGTTGGAACTGACCAGTAGCTTTGCAGAAGAATGATGCTGCCATTGTCTTCTGTGAATTTTTTTTGGAAACCATATTGGTCAGTTCTACTCTGTCCTGCCGAGTCATTATGAGGCGGAATTGATTGGATGATAGGTTTGGCTTTGGATGAAATGCATGTCCCACCCAAATCTATTACTCCTCTACTCACTGCCATTGAGTCGGATCCAACTCATAACGACCCCTCCTTGGGTTTCTGAGATGGTATCACTACGGAAGTAGATTGCCCAACATTCCTTCCAAGGAGTGGCTGGTGAATTTGAACCACCAGCCTTCTGGTTAGCAGTCAAATGTCTTAGATACTATGGTACCAGAGGTCCTGGAACTATTATTAAGAGAACAAAGGTGAGCTCCAATGTGGTTGAAGTAATAATTTGTGGACTAAATTGTTGTTGTTGTTGTTAAGTGCCATTGAGTCGTTTCCGACTCATAGTGACC
>NW_006921812.1:4218529-4219009 GCF_000298275.1 Orycteropus afer afer | reverse complement strand
TATCTCAGGTTGTTAATGACTCTTCCTCCAATCCTGATACCACGTTTTTTTCATATAGCCCAGCTTCTTGGATTATTTGCTCAGCATATAGATTGAATATGTGTGGAGAAACGATACAACCCTGACGCACTCTCTTCTTGATTTTAAACCATATAGTGTCCCCTTGCTCTGTTCAAATGACAGCCTCCTGGTCAAGGTACAGATTCCTCATGAGTACAATCAAGTGCTCGGGAATTCCCATGCTTCTCAATGTTATCCATAATTTGTCATGATCCACACAATCAAATGCCTTTGCATAGTCAATAAAACACAAGGAAACATCTTTCTGGTATTTTTTGCCTTGAGCCAAGATCCATCTGACAACAGCTATGATATCCCTTGTTCCACGTCCTCTTCTGAATCCAGCTTGAACTGCTGGAAGTTCTCTGTCAATATACTGCTGAAAACGTTTCTGAATTATCTTCAGTAAGATCTTACTTG
>NW_006921812.1:4210318-4216929 GCF_000298275.1 Orycteropus afer afer | reverse complement strand
CTGACTGTACCTCTGTCTGGCTTCTTGGCTTTTAATCCCCTTTCTCCTGCTCTTCTGGTCTGCTGCTTTGGGCATCCCTGAGTTGTCCCTGGGGCTGACTACTCCTCTGCTCAAGTTCCTGGCTTTTATCCCCTTTCTCCTGCTCTTCCGGCCTGTTACTCTGGGTGCGACTGAGTTTCCTCTCTTCACCTAATCCCTTCGTCTGATTGCTTTTCTCTCTGGCTTCCTGTCTTTTAATCCCCTTTCTCCTGCTCTTCCCACCTGCTACTTTGGGCATTCCTGAGTTGTCTCTCCTCACCTGTAGCCCTGGGGCTGAGAATAAATTAAGATATTGAAAGCAGTGTTTTTCATCTTTTCCCTCCCAGGCTCTCTCTTCATGGCCTGTTTCCGTGTATCCAATGTTCCCTTCCTGACCTCGTCATTGAAGTTGAAGGGAGAGACTAAGCAAAAATAAGAAAGAATAATTCACGGTATTAATTAAAGGTCTCAGTTTTTCAAGTTCAAAACTTTGGAAACTGTGAGTGTGGTATGGTTCACAGGGATCCATTTTGTCAATTGAATTGTAGATGCCAAAGATATACTTTCAATTTAATTCATTATTCATTGTTTCAAAGTATCTGTGTTCACTTGGGGATATTTTAGTGCCACAGATCTTATGACTATAGATGATTAAAGATAGTAGTTTTGATGAATGTTAGAAGTACCTGTTTTCCCCTATTTATATGTGTCAGGTCCTCTGTTTAAACCAAACCCAACCCACTGCCATCAAGTTGATTCTGATACATAAAAACCATATAGGAAAGAGTAGAACAGCCTCATAAGGTTTTCAAGGTTGTAAATCTTTATAGAAGCAGACTGCAGACTGCCTCATCTTCCTCCCCTAGAGCAGCTAGTGGGTTCAAACTGCCAATCTTTGGGTTAGCTGCTGAATGCCATAACTACTACACCTCCAGAGCACCTTTCTCTAACAGGAGAGAAGCACTTTATTTAAATTTAGTAGGACCCCCAGGTATAACTCTATTTTGAACTCCAGTATTGGTTTTAGTCATGAAACTTTACTAGTTGGTGCATTTGAGCAGACATTAATGTCCTATGTTGTAGAGAGATAAATGTTGATAATTTTTTCTGTTGTTCTAGAATTATGACTTAATATGAAAGCAGAAGTTCTTAACTACTCCACATTCTAAATCCAGAGAGCCAGCAACAGTTGGAATCATTGAGAAGTTCAATTTAGAGAATGGGTATGTATCAACCTTATTCATTTCCAAATAACACTATAAGAGGAAGACTGGAAAATAAGATTGATTGGCATTTTGGACAGTCTCTTTTTTAAAGGAAATATTATCTTCCGTAATTTGAAGGCAAAGGAGGGAACTTTAGCTCTATAATTACTTTCTAAATACTGGGAGAGCTTCCAGGAGAGAGAAAAATTTACCATTCTTTCATTATACATCTACTTAGAAGGAAGACTTGAATTGCTCTTGAGCCACCTAAGCAGAAGAAAAGAAAGTGAGAATGCAATATAAAGGTCATCAACTGAGGGTCAACTAGAAAACTAGGCCTATCCCACAAATGCAATAATGACTGGGAGAATGGCAAATGAATGAACATTCCATGTCAGTACAGTATTTTGGAATTCATAGAAAAAATGGAAAAATAGTTAATTCCAAACAAGGAAAAGATTATAATCCTTCCAGGAGAGTGAGAAAACATGGGATATATCTTATTTTCCTACTCTCTTTGCAATACAAGACAAACTAGCACCTAAAAGATGGAGTAAAGGGAAGTGTACAAAGGACAGACGATGATTTCTTATTCTTAACACCGTTTTTCTATTCCCAAAGGTAAGGTTATGCTGGTGGTGGGGAAAGGTGTAGTGGGGGAAAACTTACTGTAAACTTTAAGATTGAAGCTTCAATTTGTAACAAGTCAAAATCTTACCTGGGAAAATGAAATTGTTTTCAAGACTACAAGAGATCAGAGAAATTATTGCATCTGCTCTTTTAGTTATCTTTTATTCAGCAATAAATATTTCCAACATAAAGAGCCCTGGTGGTGCTGTGGTTAAGGCTTTGGGCTGCTAACCCAAAGACTGGATGTTTGAACACACCAGCTACTCTGAAGAAGAAAGATGAGGCAGTTTGCTTCCATAAAGATATGCTGCCTTGGAAACCCTATGGGTGTCATTATGAGTCAAAATGAACTCCAGGACAGTGGGTTGGATTTTGGGTCATTATCAAGACAGTAATGTTTGAGGGAAGTTACTAAAAAAACATTTTTTGAAATTTATGCCAGATACATTCACTGGATCAGTTTGAAGCTTATTTCTCAGTTTATCTGTTACTTTCCTGCAGGAGCTACCTCTGACAATGGTGGATAGTTAAATTGGGAAAGTTCAGGAAACATCTATAACCTGACTAACTAGCTTTTTCTCTTATATATACATACACATAATTATTCAAATATATGTTATAATAGATGAGCTCACTCTCACCCTTGGGGTGTTTATACAGTAAGAAAAGTAGAATTCCAAGGACAGAACACTGAGAAACAATATTTATTTAATAAAGATTTTTACTGCATTCTGGCATTTCAACTCACCAATTCAATCTATGATTTTTTGATAGATCTGAGTTATAGTTAATAGCTGGGAGCTGGTCAGTTACACAAACCATGAAAGGCATTTATCTTCTATGAGCCTCTATTTATGAATTTAGTCAGTTTCAATGAAATAACCTCTAACTGTTGTTTTTTCTACACACACATCCACAAATAATTCTTATGTCCATACAATGTACAGGGCCTAGACTGCTTGTGTTTTATCCCCAGTCTTTCTTGTAGAAGCTTGGCCATTTAAACTATCAGTGCTTCAGCTTCCTTTCTAAGTAAATGGAGTAAAAATAAAAATAAAATATAAACCTCACTACCGTTGAGTCAGATCTGACTCATAGTAAGCCTTCCTTGGGTTTCCGAGGTGGTATCACTCCAGAAGTTGATTGCCCGACCTTCCTTCTGAGGAGTGGCTGGTGGGTTTGGACCCCACTCTTCTGGTTAGCAGTCAAATGCCTTAGGTACTATGCCACCAGAGCTCCTGGAGTAAAAATAGCACTCATCCTATAATGCTATGTAAAGATAAATGAAATAATATATGCAAAAATCCTCACACAGTACCTGGTAGAATGTAATTGCTTAATAATGATTATCTATCATGATAGTACAATTACATTTAATTCTAAAACAGTTCATGTTGTTGTTGTTATGTGCCATCCGGTTGGAACCACTCACAGCGACCTCTCCTTGGGTCCCCAAGGTAGTATCATTACGAAAGTAGATTGTCCAACCTTCCTTCTGGTGGGTTTGAACCACCAGCCTTCTGGTTAGCAGTCATGTCCCTCAGGCACTACACTACCAGAGTTCCTAAAACAGTTTATAGTATTTATAAATATGTATATAAATGAATTCTTATATGCATATGTACATATACATATAAAGAAATATATATATATATAATTGAATTTACTGTATGTGAACATATATTTCTTTAAATAACATAACTTCATAACTATATATATGGATTTATGTTATAAAAATAACATTTAGAGGTTATTTAGTCAAAACTGACTAAGTTCAGAAATGGAGGCCTATAGAAGATAAATGCCTTTCATGGTATATGTAACTAACCAGCTTCCAACTGTTAACTATGACTCAGATCTATCAAAATATCATATATTGAATTGGTCAGCTGAAATGCCAGAATACAGTAACAATCTTTATTTGTATTTATATTTCAAATCTTTATATATTTATTTAAATATATATAATTATATAATACTTTATAAAATTATTTTTTATAAAATAAATATATATAATTATGAAGTTCATATAGTAGAATTTCAGGTTCTCAAGGTTTCTTCCAGTAGTGGGAAAAGATCCTTTTCATGACTGGAAAAATGCAAGTACTTTTAGACAAAGGTGGACCAGAGACTATAATCCGCTTTCCTTTCCTACTATTGCACCAATAGCATTATGAACCAGAATATTGCTTAAGCAGCCACAGATAAGGAATTACAAATCTAGAGGTTCAAGAGTCATGCAAAACAGATGTAAGGTTAATTTTCATGGTTTAGTTGCCTCCCAGGTTTTTTCAATATATTTCAATAGCTTGAAACTCTGAAAAACTGATAGCAAATAAAAAGGTTTCTATAGGCTTTCTTGCTGACTCGGCTGTCTGAAGGCAAAGCCAATTACTATGGCTTGCATTTCCTTGTGCAGAAACCAGAACATATTCATTGTTAAATAGAGCCATTAAATATTTAGGAGAGGGAGAAAAGTTTTATGAATTAAGATGATAACAGTAAAAAACTACCTATGGATATTTTCCTTTTAAACAAGAAAACACTTTTCTAAGACTAACTTGAAAATCTCAAGCATGAAATATGATTTGATTTAATATCAATTCAATGGCCTTTTTAAATGTTGATTTTTAGGCTGGAATGTAAAGGGTGGGGAAAAATGCTGGTATAAAGCTAAATTTCATTCTTAGAGTAATAAAAGAACGAATATGGTCTCCTGAACAAAGAACCAGCCGAAGAATTGGGATTCTATTTTTGGCCTCACTACTGACTTGCTCAGTGACCTTGGACATATCACTTAAATGGCTTTGTGCCTCAAGGTTCCCAGCTGTAATATAGAGATTATAAAGCCTGACCCTACTTGAGGGTGTAGAACTGTTTTGGTTGACTTTGTTAAAATCCCAAAAGTTTTTCAAACCATCAGAAATAATTGTTAAATTAAAATAAAGTGTTATTTTAATAATTTCATTTTACTGATTAATTTTTTTTTCTTGTACTATTTTATAATCCTTTTCCTTCTAAAATAAATCTCTTGGATAAAATTAATAGGTAGAGATTTTTATTGGATATTAAGGGAATACCAAAATAAAATAAAAGGGAGCTCTGGTAGTGTAGTGCCTTAAGGCACTTGACTGCTAACCAGGAGGCTGGCAGTTCAAACCCACCAGCCACTGCTTGGAAGGAAAGTTGGGCAATCTACTTCCGTAGTGATACTGCCTCAGAAACCCAAGGAAGGGTCGCTATGAGTTGGATCTGACTCAACGGCACATAATAACAACAACAACAACCACCAAAAAAAAAATTATAGTAAACTTCTAGATCAACTGATATAATTCAACTCTTCAGTATAATTATCTCTCATGATTCAAAAGAATATTTTATTATGATTATGTAGTTTAGAACTTCTCACTAAATCTACAATAAATAATTTTCTTCCTGTATCTATTCTCCTCACAATTTCTGTGATTTCTTTTCACTTGGGATTTTCTCATAATGACTCCTTATCTAACTGCACTGATACCCCATCATAGCTTTTCAAATCCAAGATTCATCAATGCTCCTCTTTCTAGGTCCTTATTGCTGTGTATTGATGTTTGTCCTCCAGTAAGGAACATTACATAATTAGAGGACTTAAGTAAAAGGGACACCTTCTTTTTATTTTTCTGTGACTGTTTTTAATCATATACTTTTATTATCTGTTCAAAATAACTACATATTATTTTTTCAATGAATGTTGTTAAAATCATAACTATAAAATCATACTTCAACCATAAAAGTATATATATTTTTCTCAGCTCCCACAGTACTTTGTATAATCTTGGATTTTTAGAGTATGTTGAAATATCTTAGAGTCAAAGTAAACTCAACATTTCTCATCTACAAATTAGAATAGCCTCACAGGTAATTATCCTATTTCCTGTCATATCTCCCCAGTACATCCTCCAGAGTGTTTCCATAGTGAACTTTATATAATAAAAAAAATCTCTGCTTGAAACAATTTCATGGTATCTCCTTTACTAATGGATATAAATTTCTATGTGGCATACCAGCTCCCTATGATCTTGCCCTTTTCTGCATTTCAGATCTCTTACAAGCCCCTACATACACCATTTTCAGTCCTGTTCCCATGCTTTTGTATGTAATATGCTCTGTGCCTAGTTTAATCTTGTGATATACACATCTGCCTAGCAAACTCATATTTCAAATTTGACTAAAGAACATTTACCATTCCGAAGCCTATTCTAGAACTTTATATAGATTAATAATATCCAACACTTAGACAGCACATATCATATGTTCTTTATTAGAATTTTATTCTCAGAAAAAAAGCAATGAAGTAGATGATATTCCCACTGAATACCAAAAGAAACATAAAACAGAGATTGAGATGATTTGCTCAAAGTCATATTACTCATCAATGCTACAGCTGGGATCCACACCCAAACAAATGGATGCCATTATGTGTTCTTACCCAGCAGGGTGAGGAACTGATCACATACTCCTTTGTACCATGACTAAATTTTACCAGGTTTTTATAATGCATATTGTACATATACCAATTATTAACATTTATATATGCATTTTGTTTGTGTCCAAACACTGCTTTTAGCCATTTTTTAAAACTGTCTTTTATAATTATATAATAGCACACTTCTTTTGCACATTTATAACTTTATGGTCATTTCAGTAACAAACAAAAATTGATCAACTTAAAAAATTCAATCTCAGCTCTGCTTTAATATTCACCTTCTATCCTCA
>NW_006921812.1:4192527-4210218 GCF_000298275.1 Orycteropus afer afer | reverse complement strand
ATATAGCTTTAATCTTTCTCAGCTGTTCTGTGTTCCCTTTTCATCTGCTGAAATGAAGAGGACATATGGCAAATTTACCTGGGAATTGCTTTTACCTTCTCTTTTCCCTTGCTTCTCTTATAAGACTAGCTGGCCATTGATGCCCTGTCTGTGGCAGGCATCCAGATGCTGGCACTCTTTTCAGACCAAAACTTGTACTCTGCACATGATTATATCGAGGCAAGAGTAAATTAATGAATGTGTTCTTCAATAGCTGCCATGTCTTTCTTCCTTTAATCATGCCATTCTTTCTATCTGGAATACATGTACTTCTATTATGTGTCTTTTTAATAGCTACCATGGTAATCATTAATGCTATTCACTGATTGTTAGTTCTCCTCTTTCTGGGAAAATGGCAAGAATACTCTTTCCCACACTTGATATTATGTGAAGCCATGAATTTCCTGAATAGAAACTCTCAAGAATCAGGACTTAATTTTTTATATTTCCTTTCCACTGTCACAGCAACCTGCATCTTTTCAGTGAGTGGAGTTTATATCAAGTTACATTTTATGAGGGAAACCAATGTGCAGAGGAGTCTCTGTTCATGGTATCAATAGTGAAGTTCTGCCTTATTAATTATGAGGCATTGCCTTATAAATTCAACAGATTGTAAATGAAATTTAATAAGAAAATGAAAAGATGCCTGCTGTATATTATGCATTAGTGAAATATTTGATCAAACTTTTGCTTAAAAGAGCTTAGAAAGAATAACTAAAAAAAATTATATTTAGAGAAAAATTATTAGAAAAAAAGAATATCTGTAGTATTTTGGTTGCTAGCTGTTTCTTTAAGAAAGAAATTTAAAAAAAGGAGACAAACTCAGAAATGATGTATCCAGCTTATTAGCAAGCATAATAGAGAAAAAAAAATGCCAGAAATTCAAGGACTCATAAAATGAAAAAAAAGTGATTGAATTAAGATTCTGATTTTTTTAAAAAAAAAAAACAACCAACCCCCCCAAAAAAAAGAAAAAAAAAACACCAAACTCACTGCCATCAAATCAATTCTAAGTCATATAGACTTACAGACTCCCATTGGGTTTCCAAGACTGTAAACCTTTACAGAAGCGAAATACTTTATCTTTCATCCATGGAGTGGCTGCTGGTGCATTTGAACTACTAACTTTTTGGTTAGCAGCCAAATGCCTTAACAATTTCACCACCAGAGATCCTGATAGGAGGAGAGTCAAAAATGAAAAAAACTCTACAAAAGCAGATTAATACTCAACTTTGAAGTAACTTCAATATACCAATGTGATGTCACTGAACGTAAAGTTGGGAAAAGACACATAACTGGCTCTCAGAAGTCATTCCACGACCTCTTCTCCTTCAGCACACTATTGCAGGCCTGTTCTCATAGGGAGGGAATAATTGCAAAAAAGCAGGCAGAAGTATGCAATACCACTTGAGGCCTAAACTCAGAACTAAAAATTGCGATTACCTTTATATTCTATTGGCTAAAGCATGAAACAAGAATAGTCCAAATTTGGGAATTTGGAAAGACACTTCATATCATGAAATGAGTTGCTACCAAGTCCCATGGCAATGGATATACATTTGCTAAACTTCGAATATATATTGCATAATACTACCAATAACAAAGAAGATTAAAATATATTATGCTGATTATACTCCTTACAACACCCTGGATCGCACAAACAGTTAAGAATTTACTAGCCAAAAATTAATGGTTTGAACCTAGCAGAGGCAAGCACAGATTTCTGTTTCCAAAAAGTCAAAGCCTTGAAAATACTATGGACTGATTCCTCTCTACACACATAGGATTTCTATAAGTCAGAAATTAATTGACAATAACCACCACCACCAACAATAATACTCTTGATATTCTATATCTAACTTAGAAGTTTACCATATAATCCTATTTATGCGTTCAAAGCAATTACAAATGAGAGAATTTACATATTCTCATTCCTCCCCTCATCTGAGAGTTATTAAAATTATTTTTGCAATTGTTTTTTATGTCTTTATTAGAATACAATTTTTAGAAAAAAAGCAATGAGATAGACTGCATTAAAGACTGTACTAAAGACTATATTCGATAGCTTTGCTGTGGTAATAAAGAGCTTTCAAACTTTAATGACTTAAAATTGTCACAGGCTCTATGTCTACAGCTGCTTCTCTGCTCCGTGTGTCTTTTGTCTGGGACTGTGGCTGAAAAAGCAACCTCTATTTGGGATGTATTTACTATTGCTGAGGGGAAAAAGCAAAATAACTGATGGAAATTTGTAATTCTTTTTGCTATTCAAGTATGGTATAAATCTTATTTGCTTATATTCAAATGGTCAAAACACATCACAGAATCATACCTAGAATTAATGTAGTGTGGATGTATACTTCTTCCTCAATGAGAATGGCACTATAATTCACATAGCAATTGGCAAGGATTGTACTCTTACAGGAAGCAAATAATTGGGCACAACAGTGAAATAGACCAGTCTGCCCTCCTGATCACTCATCATTAAATAAATAAAATGCAAGAACTCTAGGAAAATTGTGTCCACCTGAGGCCAGAAATCTCACACATTATTTAAAACACCATAAGGCTGTAAATTCTCACATGACCTAAAACTTCAGCATTCCTAGGAGACAGAGAATACCATGAATATACTATTATAATTTGGGGGGGGGGGGTTTGAGGGATTTCCAATAGATCTACAACTGGAATTTCTGTTTCAGCTGCAAGCTTGTGGAAATAATCAATGACAGAGAGGAGGCTAAAAGATTCAATGAAAAAGAGAGGAGAAGTATAGAAACGAAAGTCAATAGACATTATGTCCCCAGAAAGAACAAGCCCAACGCTAAGAACTAAAATAATAATAAAAAATCTGGAAATTGGTAGTTTACATAATTTACAAAGGAATAAAACTTGAAATGAAAAGGGGTGAAGATGGAAGTCCTTGAGAAACATTGGTTCTTGGGAGAAGGAAGTAAGTAGAGAAGAGAAAGTGGCAATTGGAGATGAAGTAGTAAATAGAAATGAAAAAAGTACACCACAGAAAAAAAAGAGAGCAACAAAAACTCCCTCATTCATTAAAGAAACTACATTTCACTATACTGATAAAAAATGGTGCTCCTTAACGATGAACGTACCCATGAAATGCCCAAGAAATAAACAGGGAAAAATTCTATGTAAATATACCATACGAACACATCAGAAAGAGAGAATCAACGCATTTCATTTGATAAAAATTGACCAGCACTAGCAACAAAACATTTATCTCTAAATGAAACTGATTTCAATGAACTGAAGAGAAAAGATAATCTTGAAGTAGAAGCCTATCCAAAAACTGCTTAAGAATAGAAAATATCTGAATAAGTTCATAAAAAGTTATTGTAAAATAACATGCAGATAAGATGGTTCAGAATATTTGAGCTAATAAAATATGCCAAAAAATCTAACCATGAAGTAGAAGAGCATTGTTCTACTCACAAATAAATATGTTGTTGTTGTCATTATGTGCCATCAAGTCAGCCCTGACTCATAGCTACCCCTCCTTGGGTTGCCGAGGCAGTATCACTACGGAAGTAGATTGCCCAGTCTTCCTTCCGAGGAATGGCTGATGGGTTTGAACTGCCAGAGCTCCTACAAATAAATATAAATATCCTCAAATTTTTGGTGGCTGTCAGGTGTTGTCCAGTCAGTATCAACTCATAGCAACCCTATGTACAACAGAAAGAAGCATTGCCTGGTCCAGTGCCATTCTCACAATCATTGCCATGCTTAAGCACATGTTGCACCCACTGTGTCAATTCATTACCTTGAAGTTCTTCCCCTTTGACTGCTAACCAGCAGTTCAATTCCACCATGCACTCTGCAGAAGGAAAATGGGGCAATCTACTTCCATAAAGATTTACAATGTTTGAAACTGTTTTGGTTTCCTAATGCCACTCTGAGAAGAATATACTACAAATGTGGATGGCTTGAACAAACAGGAGTTTATTCTGTCACAGTTTGGAGGCTTTAAGTCCAAGTTCAAAGGGCCAGGCTCTAGGGGCTAGATGAAAGCCCCTCAACCATGGGCTTCACCTCTGCCTCCTGCTCCCGGCCCACTGAAGCTAGAGACATTTCTTTACTCAGACATTTCTTTACTCAGCTGGCTGCTGAGACTGACAAGCCCAAGGTTGACAAGTAAAAAGGCACAGTCCTTATGATACCAAACCACATGACAGGCCATTAACTCAAGTCCATTGGAAGTTCCAAGGTTGGCAGGGCATGGCAGACTGCTGAACAATGACATGGCTACATGCAGAGTTCAAGTGTACCATAAGCTGGAAACCATTACCAAAGCTGTTTCTTATATATGGGAAGAAGACCACATCCCTAAGATAGCTGCTCACAGTAGATTCCACTGTGGAGTTAATTAACAGTCTCATCATAGAGAATAAGTACATTCAGCTGCCCAGCCACTCAACCAGGCCCAGCCAAGTTGACACACAAACTTAACCACCACAGAAACCCAATGAGTGTCACTATAAGTTGGAATCGATATGATGGCAATGAGTTTGGTTTTTTGGTTTGGTTCTACTTTACACAGCTTGATATCCTTCTCCACATACTGGTCCCTTCTGACACTATGACCAATATATGAGAGACAAAGTCTGGCCATTCATGCTTTTATGGAGCATTCTGGCTTCCTCTAGACAGATTTGTTAATTCTTCTAGCAGTCCATGGTGCAATCAGTATGCTTCAGCAACACCACAATTTAAATATATCACTTATTCTGTGGTCTTCCTCATTCATTGTCCAGTTCTCACATACAGACGAGACTACTGAAAACACCATGGCTTGGGTCAAGTGAAAGTGATATTTTTGCTCTTAAACACTTTAAGGAAGTCTGTTGCAACATATTTGGCTATTGCTATATATTTCCCTAAATTTCTTTACTGCCGCTTCCATAGGCATTGATTGTGGAATGAAATAAAAAAAAAAAAAAAATCTTTGACAACTTCAATCTTTGCTCCATTTATCATGATGTTGCTTACTGGTACAGTTGGGAGAATTTTTGTTTTCTTTTTGTTGAAATCTAACCCATAGTGAAGGCTAAGACATTCATCATTGAGTGGTTCAAGTCTTTTCACTTTCAGCAAACAAGATTGTATCATCTGCATACCACAGGTTATTAATGATTTTTCCTCCAATCCTAATGCTGTGTTACTCTTCATATAATCTAGTTTCTCAGATTATTTGGTCAGTATACATATTGGATTATTTTAGTGAAAAGATATGTTTTGGTTCTCTAGTGGTGCTCTAACAGAAGATATCACAAGTGGAGACCTTGAACAAATAAGGATTCATTCTCTTACAGTATAGCAGGCTAGAAATCCAAGTTCAAATTGCCAGCTCTATGTGCTGGGTGAAAGCCCCTAGACCTTGGGCTTCAGTTCTGCCTCTTGTTCCTGGCTCATTGAAGCTGAAGGTTTCTCTTAACTCAGGCAGCTGCTAGCTGCTAAGGCTGACAAACCCAAGATTAACAAATAAAATGTCATAGTCCCAAGATTACCAAACAGTATGGCAGACCACTAATTCAAGTCTATTAACAGTCCCAAGATCTTCAGACAAAATGGCAGGCTATTGAGATGAAGACTTGGACAAATGTGGGATCTAGATGTGCCAAAATCTTCCTCAAAGCTGTCTTCTTATATACTGGAAGCAGACCACAACCCTAAGGCAGCTACTCAGCTGCTCCAGTAGATTCCATCATGGACTTGATTACTAGTTTCATCATAGGGAGTAACTAAATCTAGCTGCCCAGCTACTCAAAACCAGGCTCAGCCAAGTTGACCCAAACCTTAATTATCTAGGATAAAATACTGATGCATATGGATGTTAAGAAAAAATAAAATGTACTCATAAAATCGAAATAAATTGGAAAAAAAACAACAAAAATTTTAGTGTGAAGAAAAATTTATAAATTGTTAAAGGGAAAAGGGATTTAAAATTAAATTTATAAAGACAGGATGGTAATTTCATTATTCATAGACATTGGTCAGAATATTCAGAAATGTCTAAAAGTAAATAGCCCTAGAATAACTGCTACTCTTGTCCCACCTACTAAATCTTAAAACCAAGACCTCAAAAGATCAAATAGTTTCCAAGGAAGTTAATTGAGTCACAGAATACAATCCAAATATTTATAAGAATGAAAAATAATCCATAATTTTAAAAACTAAAATTCACAGTGCCCAAAAAATTGATCAAAATTTACCAGGTATGAAAAAAAATCAGGGAAATATAATTCATAATGAAAAGAAAGACCAATCAATTTATCCTGATTCAAAACTGACACAAGTGATATAATGGGTAGCAATGACATTAAGACAGGAATTATAACTATATTTCATATGTTCACATTTTCAAAGAAATACTGAAGATACAAAAACAACCTAAATTGAATTTCTAGAGATAAATTTATTATGTCTAAAATGAAAAGTAGCCTGGATTGAATTATTGAAGAAAGACCTTACAGAAGAAAATGCTCAAGAACTTAGACAATGAATTAGAAATTGATCAAAATAAAATATTGAGAAAAAAAAAGATTAAAAGGAATGAAAGAACATAAATAAGAGTTTTTCCAGGAACAATTGTGAGTATATGCATTTATACATATAATTTTAATTTCTGTAGAAGAGAAGAAATATTTAGAAGTGCAGTAAAAAATTTTCAACATGACAGAAGTTTTAACTGCACAGATACAAAAACTCAATTAACCCAATGACAAGACACATAAAAATAAGTGCACGGTGTTATGTGATAATGAAATTTCTCAAAACCAGTGTAAAAGAGAAAATCCTAAAAGCCACAAGAGGAAAAGAGGGCATGTTATTTACTGATTTACAGAGATAAGAATGGCAACAGATTTTTTCTGAAAAAAAGACAAGTGAAAAGACAGTGGAATACTTGCAAAGTACTAAAATAAAAACAAATAATCTGAGAACCTGGACAATACAAAGAAGAACATGGCATCAGGATTAGAGTAAATATTATTAACAGCCAGCAATATGCAGATGACACAGCCTTGCTTGCTGAGAGTGAAGAGTATTTACTGATGATCAAAGGCTACAGCCTTCAGTATAAATTATATCTCCATGTAAAGAAAACAAAAATGCTCACAACTGAACCAATAAGCCATTACATAATTTGTGAACCCCATACTATGATATTACTTATATTTAAAGAGAGAAAAGTTTGAAATTGTCATCAATGATTCTACTTTCAGGATTGATTCCACAATCAATGCTGATGGAAGCTGCAGTCAAGAAATCAAATGGCATACAGCATTGGCAAACCTGCTGCAAAAGACTTCCTTAAAGTGTTTAAAAGCAAAGACATCACTCAAAGACTAGAGTACTCCTATGGTATTTTCAATTATGTCATATACATGTGACAATGAATAAGGAAGATTGAGGAAGAATTGATACATTTCAGTTATGGTGTAGGCGAAGAATATTGAACATACATACCATGGACAGTCAGAAGAACAAATAAATCAGTCTTAGATGACGTAAAGCCAGAAAACTCCCTAGAAACAAGGATACTGAGACTTCATTTCATGTACTTTGGACATTGCAAAAAGGGCAAGGAGGCCTCATCTCCCAATTTCCGCTGTACCCACAAGAGGAAGACAGAATCACCATCAATAACCCAAGGCCTATTACTGCAAGGCCAGACATGCTGCCTCCCTCTAGCCCTTTCACCAACTGTTCCTCCCAAAGCACCCACCACCTGTCTCCTGGGTTTGATAATTCACTGCAGTGGCCACACAGAACTCACAGATTATGGGGTTTATTAGGGAAGCACCAAGCTATAAATCAAGTTCAGGAAAAAACACTCAGTCTCTCTCCCAGCCTGCTGTTTCTCCACCAACAGTCTTGCACAATTTCTCTCCCAGCAGTGCGTGTCCCTCAGTGTCTCACTCAGCAATGTGTGTCTCTTGTTTCTCTTTCCCAGCAACACACGTCTCAGGAGCACATGTCTCAGGAGCACATATCTCTTTCAGGAGCACATCTTCCTCAACCAGCAGTCAGAGAGGGACTTCTGCCTCTAGGAGGCCTCCTTTTGAGCCTGGCAGAATGGTCAAACTAACCAATCATAACATCAGAATTCTAAGCACTTGAGAGCAGGACCCTCCCAGAACATTACTTTGGGTTGTGCCCAACAGAAATACCCCAGGTGGATAACTTTTACAATCAGGAGCTCCTTAGTTGCTCACAGCAAATTCCACCACAGAGTTTACAAAGCTTTATGGCTAGAAAAGCCACACTAAGTAATTTACTACTATGCAGACATGTTATCAGAAGTGACCAGTCACTGGAGAACAACATCTTGCTGTTAAAGTAGACAGCTAAAAAGAGGAATATCCTCAATGATGTAGACTGACACACTGACTACAACAGTGGACTCAAATACAGTAATGATTGTTAAGTTGGCTCAAGAGTAGGCAACATTTTCATTCTGTTATGTGTAGCATTGTTATGAATCAGAACCAACTCAAGGGTACCTAGCAACAAACAAACAAACACAAAAAATTGTCAATCTAGAATTTTATGTCCAGCAGAAATACCTTTCATAAACAAAAATGAAATAAACTCTTGAACATACATACAAAGGCTAAAATAATTCCTCAACAAAGGACCTATGTGACACAAAATGTTAAAGGAATCATTGTAGAGAGGAAGAAAATGATAAAAAATGGATATATGGATCTAGGAAGTTGAGTGAAGACTACCTGAAATGACATCTACAAGGATGATGATAAAATGTAGTTTTGTCACTTCTTATATCTCTTTAAAGATAATTTACCATTTAAATACAAGTAATAACATAGTATGGGGTTTATAAATTATGTAAAAATAAAATGTATGAGAAGAAGAGGACAAATATAAATATACTTTTGTAGGTACATAATAATATATGTTAATTAGTAGAGTGTTACTTGAAGCAGTGATATGTTAAAGATATATACTAAAAACTCACAACCACTAAATAACCAAAGATGTTCAGCTAATAAGCCAACAAAAGGAAATAAAAAATTAAAGAAAAAAAAATTTAGTCAATATAAGTTATGGCAGAATAGACAGAAAATAGAACAAAGAACATACATAAAAGTAGAAAAATACTAGATTTCATCCTTAAAGTGTTATTTAGCATACCATGTAACTATTTAGTCAAAAGAAAAAAAAAATGTATGTCAAAATAATAACTTGTATGAAAATGTTTGTAATAGCTTTACTTTCAATATCTTAAAACTAGGAACAATCAAACTGTTGTTCACAGGTGAATGGATGAACAAATCACATGAGAGTCCTACAATGAAATATTATCCAGTCAAAAAATAAAAGAAAGAAAAAAAAAAAGAAAAGAAAGGGAGTGAATTATTGATATATGTAACTACATGGATACATCTCAAAGTAATTATGTCGTATGAAAGGAGCTAGACAAAAAAGAATATATAAATTATATGACATCTTTTACAGAAAATTCCAGAAAATGACAGCTGATCTGTGATGACAGAAATAAGATCAATTATTGTACAGAAAGGAGTTGGGATAGGAGAGTGTCATTACCAAGGATAGTAATGGAAACTTCTTCAAGTTGTTGATATGTTCCTTATTTTGATTGTGACTATTTCACTGCTCTGTACACTATCAGAAAATATAAAGTTGCACACTTTAAACAAATTCACTTTGTTATATGCCATTTATTCCTCAATAAAATATAAAAATAGTATAAAACTTAATATGAAACCTTAGCCATAATATTTTAAATGATAAATATAGAAAATAAAAAGTATCTTTTTAAGTAAAATATATTTTAGCTGTGCTTGCTTTAATTATAACTATCAGGTGCCATTGATTAGGCTCTGACTCATAACGACTCTATTTACAACAGAATGAAATACTCCCCACTCCCGTGCCAAACTCATAATACTTGCTATACTTGAGTCCATCGTTAATTATAACTACTACTTTTAAAATGCTAGAGAAGGTGAGTATTGAAAAGCATTGTGTTCAGAAGTGAGATTTAAAATCACATTTGTTATTCTATACCCATTGTCTAGATGACTTTTTTGTTAGATAATTTGAAGAATTATAAAAGAAGCAAAAAATACAATACATGTTCACAAAAAGCTTACCATGAATTTTGCCAGAAGATACATGCCATCATCTACTAATTGGTCATGAAAAAACTGTAAGAAATATTATCATAGTAAGTCAACCTTGCTATTGAATCAAGCTGCAATCTTCAGTTTCTTTTTAAATTTAAAAGTAGTTTCACAGATATAAAATTCCTTAAACTAATTTTATTCAATTTTTTTATTCATTATTTCTTTTAAAAATGCAAATATCTCATAACCCCAACCCCAGATTATTTGAAACTCATCTCCTTCTGCTCTACTGAGATACACAGATACACAAATCTTCAATGGCTAACTAACTACAAGCCAATATTTAGCAGCTCTTCAATTTTTATATTTTGATTTATAAAAGTCCCATTTATTCGGTTGCTGTTGATGCCATTGAATCAATTATAACGCATGATGACCCCATTTGTACAGAGTAGAACTGCTCCAGAGAGTTTTTGAGATTGTGATTTTTCACAAGCATGCCACCAAGCCTGTCTCCAAGGTGTCTCTGGGTGAGTTCAAACTATCAACCTTTTGGCCAGTTGTTGAGCACTTAACTAAGATATTCAATTATAATAGTAAATGCACTCTTCCAAATTACATCTCTCAGATTGTATGGTTTGGAGATACAGTGAAACTGTTTCCAAGTTTGTGAATTACTCTGTTACCAGGTGTTCAAAAGTTACTAATAATTATGAAATATATTTACATGTATCCCTAATTGTAGGTTTCTATTAAAATCTAAATCTTCATTTACTCCTAATAGTAAAACTCAGATTTAGATAGATGGGTTGTTTGTGTATGTGGGGTGAGTTGTTGTTGTTGTCGTTGTTTGCCATGGAGTTGGCCCGACTCATAGCGACCCCTCCTTGGGTTTCCAAGGCAGTATCACTACGGAAGTAGGATTGCCCAACCTTCCTTCCGAGGAGTGGTGAACATGAATTAGTATATACTTGCCCCCAAATCTAACTGACTCTATATAGACTTGGCTTTTTCATTTAAAATGTTAATTGTTTAAACATGTTAAGTTTATTTCCACCTGAGAAATAGAGCAATAACAGAGGCACTGAGGCTGTAGTCATCACATTCTAAATAGAGTGTGTATATAAAATATTTTCCTTATGCTACCAGTTTGTAGAACTCATTTCCATGCCCTGTTACTCACTAATGCTATTATAGTTAAATTGAAATCTAGCTGGTGACAATCGCACTACATGGAATGTTTCTTCCTAATTATGATATCAGAATAGGATATGTTGTGAAAACTGCTAGCTTGAATAGTTAAAATTTTTTAAATGTGGCTTCTTGTTGCTTAGCCACAGATTCAAAAACTGAAAAAAATAGAATTCATTCATAGTAGATTAAGTTTGGGTTTTATTTTCTACACGAAACTAATTATCATAACTGAAATATGTGTATTATTCTTTCTTCCCAATGCTCCATCTACTACACTTTAGTCTTATTTTGCCCTAGGACAACAAAAAAGAAAGAAACTTTTAATAAACCTGTAGGTATTTTTAAAATTCTCTCTCATTCCATTCATTTGAAAGCAAACAGAGCAAACAGTTTTTCTGACTTCAAATGTTTATTTTGACTTTGTAGAGAAACTATTCAGGCCTTCAGTAGAGCACTGACTACTTAGATAAACCTCACCAAGTGGGCAAAATCATGGCTAGCTCTTTGTTCTTCTATAATGGTTTTTAAGCATTAAAAGTCTAAGCAATGAATTGAAGCACAGAATGGTCTTTCAGTTATTATTAATTTTCTTATACTGCTACATGTTTTCCCCTCTGTCATTTCATTTACAAGTCCTCTATTGATTTTGTCTTATTAATATTAGTATGCTTCACCATCCACATACATATTCATGCCAGTAAACATAGAAATAAACAGACAAACAAATGGAAACAAGAAATAAGTAGAATAATACTGATATTTGAAAAAAGCATACATTTATTTAATAAATATTTGATATTACATTAGAAATGAAATTCATATTTGCTGTGTTTTGAACAAGTATAGCTAACTTTTAATAAAAGTGTTTGTTTTGGTTTTCTGGTGCCGCTCTAACAGAAAAAAAAAAAAAAAAAACACAAATGGGTGGCTTTGTACAATCAGGAATTTATTCTCTTACAGTTTAGCAGGCTACAAGTCCAAGTTCTAAGTTTGAGCTCTAGGGGGTGGGTGAAAGTCCCTTCACTTTGGGCTTTTCTTCTGCCTCTTGCTCATGGCCCACTGAATCTAGAGGTTTCTCTTTATTCAGGTAGCTGCTGGCTACTGAGATTGACAAACCTAAATTTGACAAATAAAATGGCACAGTCCCAAGGTTACCAAACAACACAGCAGGCCACTAATTCAAGCCTATTTACAGTCCCAAGATAGGCAGACAAAATAGCAGGCTACTGATATGAAGACTCTGCTACTGTAGGGTCCAAGCATGCCAAGAAGCTTGGGAGACTTTTTCAAATGCTTCTCCTTATATACTGGAAACAGACCACATCCATAAGGCAGCTACTTAGCTGCTCCAGGAGATTCCATCATGCAGTTGATTACCAGTCTCACAATGGAGAATAACTATATCCAGCTGTCCAGCCATGAAAAACTAGGCTCAGCCAAAATGACATACAACTTAACTACCACAATGGCCCTTGGATCAAATCCAGCACACTATCTGATTTGTTCTTCTATGGACACTGCTTTAGTCTATCATTGTGAGCAATGTACACCAAGCCAGGCATCCTCTTACTCCCCTATTTCTCCCTCTACCAGTACCTATCCCCCCAGACAATGAGGCAGAGCCTCCTGACAGGATCTATGCAGGTTGTCACCTTTATACTGGGAGTTCTCTTTTCAACTTCCATGCACCTAACATAGAATGTCAGTATGAGAAACCAAGACTTACTTCCATTCAACTTCCCAAATTGAATCTATAAAACTCTTCAGTAGGAGAAAAGGGAGTACAGGTGTCTGCATTTTCCTGGGAATTGGGAGCTCTGGTAACATAATGCCTAAGGCACCTGACTGCTGATAGTTCAAACCTACCAGCCTCTCCTCGGAAGGAAAACGGAGCAATCTACTTCTGTAGTGATACTGCCTCGGAAACCCAAGGAGGGGTTGCTATGAGTCAGGTCCGACTCGACAGCACATGACAACAACAACAATGAAATTGATGTGGGGGATGGAGAGAGGCTAACCCTGCCCACCATTGCCATCATCCCCGGCTCCTCACTTGGACTAATTGCCCTTCCTCTGGACAAAATCTCCAGCTGGGTCTAAGTGGGCCTACCACCTGACATAACCCACTCTAGATGAAAGAGTTTTCATTCTTTCCCTGTAAGTACTTTACAGGAGCTCTGGTGGTGTACTGCCTATGACATTTGATTACTAACCAGAAGGCTGGTGGTTCAAACCCATGAGACACTCCTCAGAAGGAAAACTAGGCAATCTACTACTGTAGACATACCACCTCAGAAACTCAAAGAGGGGTTGATATGAGTCAGAATCAACTCCATGGCAGTGAGAAGTACTTTACACAATACCTGTGATTTAACTACTTGGTATACAAAACTTAAAATATTTGCTATGTAGTCTGTGGTAAATGTTCATGTTCTAAGAACCAGATCTTGTAATATGTTACCTTACATAACAAAAGGGATTTTGTAGATATAATTGAAAGGATTTTGAGATTAGGGGATTATCTTGAATTGTGAGAATGGTGCCAATGTAATCACAACAGTCTTTATAAAAGGAACAAAAAAATATCAGACAGAGGAATCCAAAATTAGGAAAGAAGCAATCAGTGAAGGAGCTGTGATCATGCTATGATTCTGTGTTTAAAAATGGAGGTGAGGACCACAGTCAGAAATGTAGGCAGCCTTCTAGAAGCTGACAAAGACAAGCAATCAATTCACCTCTGGAATATCCAGAAAAAAAGCAGTTCTGCTGACACCCTGAGTCAGCCTAGTGAGGTTGATGTTGGACGTTGTTACTACAAAAGCATAAGATATAAATGTATGTTGTTTTAAGCCACTAAGAGTGTGATAATATGCTACATTGTTATTGTTGTTGTTATGTGTCATCAAGTTGGACATGACTCATAGTGACCCTTCCTGGGGTTTCCAAGGCAGTAGCAATAGGAAACTCATGCACGACCCAAACCAAAACCAAACAAAGCTCACTGCCATCGAGTCGGATCCCATTACAAAAAAAAAAATAATAATAAAAAAAGGAAAGAAAGAAAAAATTGTTGATCCCTGGTATAAAACAATGCTTCTCATATATAAGAAACATTTGAAGAGCTAGTTAAAATATACATTTGAAAGCTTATTCTCTGGAGAAACTGACTCACAAGGTCTGGGATGGACTTCTAGAAATTGCAACAGACTCCCATTCAATTCTGATGCTGCCCGGGTCTGGAACAAACTTTCAACAGCAATCACACATAGCTGTGCCATGAGTAGAAACTGACCATTAGTAGGCCATTGGTTTGGGGTGAAAAATATACATCAGAATTACCCATCAAAGGTGCAAGATCGTTGGTGCAGTTATTCTCCTATGCCATGAGTAATTGGATGAGGTTTGCTATTTAGGCATCCACTCCTATCCTGCTTTCCAGCTAAATGCTTGTGGGAAGGTCCTAAGGTAAAAAATTGCAGGTGCCTGCAATAGGAAGGCTTCTGAATCCAAGGAATATTATGTTCAAAGTTGATGTGAACCTAAATATGTTTGTGTCTGCTATATGCCTTAAGCTGTCTTCCATCATTATTGCATTATATATAGTTAGTATATGATACAATATTTCTATCTGAAGTGTGCTGCTTCATCAACTTTTTTGTTAGTTTATATATTGTGGTATGATAGTAAGTTTACAGTTCTGTTTCATTTACCTTTACTAGCTGCTTTTCATACCACTCAGGTGATACAGATTTTCTGAGAGAGTTCTATTTTCAATACTTGTCCTTCTAAATTATTTGGTCAGTAGATTTGTTTTATTTTTCTTTAAACACCTTTTATATGTTGGCTGCCTTGATGCCATTTTATACACAATTTTAAGTCTATAATGATTAAACCTGTTTTCTAATAGCTTTCTCTATTTTTTCCATTTTTAATATGTTATTACTGAAAGACACCATTACTTTCTTTTTCCTTATTTATATAAAAGCCATATTAGCTATATTTAAAAAAAAAAGAAAATTGAAGTGTTCTGCTTACCTAATACTGCTCTGACAAGAATATACCACAAATGGGAGGGCTTAAACAAACAGGAGTTTATTTTCTTACAGTTTGGAAGGCTAGAAGTCTGAATTCAAAGTGCCAGGTTCTAGGGGCTGTGTGAAACCCCTCCACCTTGGACTTCAGGTCTGCCTCTAGCTCCCGGACCACTGAAGCTAGAGGCAGTTCTTCACTCATGCAGCTACTGGCCACAGAAGCTAACAATAGCCCAGGGTCAACAAATAAAATGGCACAGTCCAAATATTAACAAACCATATGGCAGGCCATTAATTCAAGTCCATTGTAAGTCCCAGGTTGGCAGAGCATAGCAGGCTGCTGAACAACGACACGGCTACATACAGGGTTCAAGCATGCCATAAGCTAGAGGCCATCCCTGAAAGTTATTTCTTATATAGGGGAAGTAGACCACAAACAAAAGGCAGCTACTCAGCTGCTCACAGTAGATTCCACCATGGAGCTGATTATCAAGTCTCATCATGGGGAATACTACATCCAGCTGCTCAGCCACTCAACCAGGCCATATACAAACAAGAATTTCGATAATTAAATCTCAATCCAGAGACCATTAACATTCTGTAGGGATATGAAAAAAAAAAAACACTAATTTTATATGGAAAAGAAAGAGCAAAGCACTACTGAAGAAGAAGAATAAAGTAGGAGGTCTCACACTGCCAGATCTCAAAACCTACTATAAAGCAACAGTAGTCAAAACAGTCTGGCATTAGTACAAGAGATACATAGACAGTGGAATAGAATTGAGAACTCAGAAATAGACCCATCAACGTATGGTCAGCTGATTTTTGACAAAGACCTTAAATCCATTAAATGGGGAAGAGATGTTCTCTTTAATAAATTAGGATGGCAAAATTGGATATCCATTTGCAGAAAAATGAAACAAGATCCATATCTCATATCATACATGAAAACTAACTCCAGACGGATCAAAAACTTAAATATGAAACCTAAAACTATAAAGTTCATCAAGGAAAAAACAGGTGCAAATTTAGGGGTCCTAATACATGACATAAATAGACTGTCAAGCAGAATCCAAAATGCACAAACAACAGAAGAGAAACTAGATGAATGGGACCTTCTAAAAATTATATTGTTATGTGCTTTCAAACACTTCTCCATAAGAGTCAAAAGAGAACCTACAGATTGGGAAAAAATATTTGGCAATGACGTATTTGACAAGGGACTTATAGCTAGAATTTATAGAAAACTCAAACATCTCAACAATAAAAAGACAGATAATCCAATTAAAAAATGGGCAGAAGACATGAATAGACACTTCACTAAAGAGGATATTCAGATGGCCAACAAATACATGAAAAAATGTTCATGATCATTAGCCATTGTTGTTCTTGTTATGTGCCATCAAGTCGGACCCGACTCATAGAGACTCCTACTTGGCTTTCTGAGGCAGTATCATATGCAAGTAGATTGCCCCAGCATTCTTCCCATTAGCCATTAGAGAGATGGAAATCAAAACAATCAACAATAAGATATCATCTTGCCCCAGCACTAGTAGCAAAGTTCAACAAGACAGAAAATAACAAATGCTGGTAAGGATGTGGAGAGATCGGGATTCTCATACACTGCTGGTGGGACTGTCAAATGATACAACCACCATGGAAAGCAGTATGGTGATTCCTTAAAAAGTTGTCCACCAGTTGTCTGTGAGTCTGTCAAATTGTGGTTGCTTCTGTGTTGTTCTGATCTTGAAAACTATGCCACCAAGAATTCAAATACCAGCAAGAAAGATCCCACATGATTAATAGGTTTAATAGGAGGTTCCACACTAAGATAGGCTAGGAAAAAAGGACCTGTTGAACTACTTCTAAAAATAAAAAAAATCACCAGTTAAAACCCGAAGAATAGCAGCAGAACATTATCTGATATAGACCCAGAATATGGACCTTCAGGTTAGAAGACACTGAAAACAGGACTGCGGAAGAGTTCCCTCCTCAAAATAAAGCTGACCTTAATGACACTGATGAATAAAACTTCTGATATCTTCATTTCCTGATGTAGCATGACACAAAATGTATTACTTGCAAATATGCACTAATAATCAGAACATGGAATGTATAAAATATGAATCTGGGAAAATTGGAAGTCATCAAAAATGAAATGGCACACTTAGGTATTGTTGCTGTTGTTGTTATTTGCCATCGAGTCGGCCCCAACTCATAGCGACCCCTCCTTGGGTTTCTGAGGCAGTATCACTACGGAAGTAGGATTGCCCAACCTTCCTTCCGAGGAGTGGCTG
>NW_006921812.1:4188632-4191577 GCF_000298275.1 Orycteropus afer afer | reverse complement strand
TACTTCCATAGTGATACTGCCTTGGAAACCCAAGGAGGGGTCGCTATGAGTCGGGGCAGACTCAACGGCAAACAACAACAACAACAATACATGAAGAAATAAAAAATTCATTAAAAAGGCAGAAAAGAAAGAAAAAAGACTAAAATGATAGAAGAAATTTGAAACTGTCTTTTGAACATAGACTTGATAAAGTGAATAGAAGAAAAGAAGTATAAGAGCTGAACAATTTCAAAGAGTTCTTCAAGAAAGACAGTAAAGTATTATGATGAAATTTGTAAAGTCTTGGAGTTGGAAATCCAAAGGGAGTTATCATGCTGAAATCATTGAAGAAAAATTTCAAGCCTCAAGTTGCAATACTGACTGAAGGATCCTATTGGAAAAGATTGGATGATGCAGGCAGCATCAAAAGAACCACCATAAGATAATGTATTGCACACAAGTAAAATCTTACTGAAGATAATTCAAAAACGGTTGCAGCAGTATATTGACAGAGAACTTCCAGAAATGCAAACTGGATTCAGAAGAGGATGTGGAATGAGAGATATCATTGCTGGTGTCAAATGGCTCTTGACTCAAAGCAAAGAATACCAGAAAGATGTTTACTTGTGTTCTATTGACTATGCAAAGATATACGATTATGTGGATCATAAAAATTTGTGAATAACGTTCAGAAGAATGGGAATTCCAAAACACTTACATGTACTCATGAGGAACCTGTGCATAGACAAGGAGAGTGTTGTTCTAACAGAACATGGGGACATTGCATGGTTTAAACTCAAGGAGGGAGTGCATCACAGTTGTATCCTTTCACCATACTTACTCAATCTCTACAGTGAGCAAATAATCCAAAAAGCTGGACTATATGAAGAAGAATGTGGCATCAGGATTGAAGGAATATTCATTAACAACCTGTGATATGCTGACCACACAACTTTGCTTGCTGAGAGTGAGGATGACTTGTAACTCTTACTGATGAAGATTGAAGAGTACAGTCTGCACTGTGGATTACACCTCAATATAAAGAAAAAAAAAACATCACAATTGGACCTATAACTAGCATCACGATAAATGGAGAAAAGATTGAAGTTGTCAGACTTCATAGTACTTGCTTCCACAATCAATGCCAATGGAAGCAGCAAAATATCAGACGACTTATAGCACAGGGCAAATCAGCTCAAAAGACCTCTTTCAAGTGCTAAAGAGAAAAGATGTCTCCTTGAAGACTAAGGTGCACCTGACACAAGCCATATTTTCAATCGCCTCATTTGCATGAGAAAGCTGGACAATTAATAAGGAAGACCAAAGAACAGTCAATGCTTTTGAGATACGGTGCTGGTGAAAAATGCTGAAAATACCATGGATTGCTAAAAGAACTAACAAATCTGTTGTGGACAAAGTGCTGCCAGAATGTTCCTTGGAAGTGAGAACAGCCAGACTTCATCTTACCTACTTTGATCATATTGTAAGAAGAAATCATGCCCTGGAGAAGAATATCAAGCTTAGTAAAGTGGAAGGTGAACAAAAGAGGGGGAGGTCTTCAACAAGATGGGTACAATGATGATGGGCTCAGGTATAGCAGAGATTGTGGAGCTGGCACAGGACCAGGCAGTGTTTCGTTCTGCTGTACATGCAGTTGTTATGAATCAGAGACAACTCCGTGGCATGTAAAAACAACATAACCATAAGAGGACTGGGAGATGTTCAAACATTTCAGGAGGTAGCTTGAGATCAATAACTGACAGTACTGAAGGTAGAAATACCTACAGGAAGTGCACTTGTAGGCAATGGTGAAAAACAAAGCTTGAGAAATTGATGGAATACCAATTGAGATGTTTCAATGAAACGGACCCAGTACTGGAAGTGCTCATTCATCTGTGCCAAGAAATTTGGAAGACCTGGTCAACTGACTGGAAGAGATCCATGTTTGTGCCTATTTCAAAGACAGATGATTCAACAGAATGTGGAAATTATCATACAATATCATTAATATCACATTCAAGTAAAATTGTGCTGTTAATAATTCAAAAGTGGTTGTAGCAGTATATCAAGAGAGAACTGCAAGAAATTGAAGTCAGATTCAGAACAAGAGGTAGAACGAGGGGTGTCCTTGATGCTATCAGATGGATCTTGGCTGAAAGCAAAGAATACCAAAAACTTGTTTATCTATGTTTTATTGACTGCACAAGCCTCTGACTGTGTGAGTTAAAAAACTATGGATAACATTGCACAGAATGGGAAATCCAGAACACTTGATTGTGCTCATGAAGAACCTGTGCATAGACTGGCAGGCAGTCATCCAAACAGAACAAGGAGATACTGCATAGTTTAAAATCAGGAAAGGCACACATCAAGACTGTAGCCCTGGCATAGTTAGTCAATCTGTATGCCGAGTAAATAATCTCAGAAGCTGGACTATATGAAGAAGAGCAAGGTTTGTAGGAGTCAGAACCAATGCAACACTTAACACTGACACCAGCATGTTGTTGTCAGCAGCTGTGCAATTGACTATGACTCATGTTGACTTCATGTACAACAGAACAAACCACTGCCCAATCTTGAGTCATTATAACAATCATGGCAAATTCCAATCCTTCATTGTGACAACTCTGTATGTTCATATCACTAAGAGTCTTCTTCACCCTCCTTGGATTTCTTCTTTGGCAATCATGATGTCTTCCTCTATGGATTCATCATTCATGGTGCAATGTCTAAAATAAGTAAGTTAGACAATATTCTGTTGTGATCCATAAGATTCCACAAACTAATTTTCAGAATTTCCATATTTGTACCCATTCCAAAGAAAGGTGATCCCACAGAATGTGGAAATTATTGAAAAATATCATTAATATCACATGAAAGTAAGATCTTACTGAAGATAATTCAAAAATGGTTGCAGCAGTATATTGACAGAGAACTTCCAGAGGTGCAAGCTGGATTCAGAAGAG
>NW_006921812.1:4140575-4160495 GCF_000298275.1 Orycteropus afer afer | reverse complement strand
TGGTCCTATAAGTTTATGTGAATGATCAGAATTCCCAGGTGTATAGTAGAGTTGACAGGGGGAAGGTTGTGATCACTGCTTTGTCACAGCCACCTACCCAGAGGGACCGAGTAGTTGAACCTGCAGACTTGGGACCATAGTTGCAGGGGACATCAAGCTTAATTGGCATAGAATACGATACAAAACATTGTTCCACCGCCTACTTTTGCGAGTAGTGACTGGGATCTTAAAAGCTAGCAAGCTGCCATCTAGATACAACGATGGTTCTCTCCTAGTCCAGAGCAAAGATGAATGAAGAAAACCAAAATTCATGGAAACAATTAGTCCTAGCGACTGGTACACCATCTGATCTGCAGCCTATGTGACTATGAGACTGGAGGAACTAGATGGTGCCTGGCTACCACTGTCATCCACTTGGAAGGGGATCTATGCTGGAGATCCTTGATAGAGAGGGAGAATAATGTGGAACAAAACTCAAAATCATTTGGAGGAAAAAAAAAAGTGGGCAGGGGAACCAGATTTGCTCGTCTGATAGAGCCTGGTGGAACCACTGTGACTATGGCCCCTATCTGCCCTTCAGGTCTGGAATTGAACCCACACCTGTGGTTTCCAGCCAAACAGAAGAGAGGCATATGAGTTGAACATTTACCTGAGGTAGATAGATACACTCCTTGGAGAGAACAATTATTGAGAAAGAAGGGCTGCCTATGCACAGGGAGACAGCTCAGGGGGCAGGAGTCCATGGAGGGATAGACACAGGGAAGAGGTACCTATGGGGAGGAAGTGGGAGGGGAGCTCTTGCATTGTGGTAAACTCTGATCAATGTCATGAGACAAAGTATATGTAAATTGCTGTATGGAAAGTGAATTTGCTCTGTAAATCTTCTCCCAAAGCACAATAATAATTAAAAAAAAAAAAGGAAATGTGTCAAGGTTGTATTCTTTCACCATACTTATTCAATTTGTATGCTGATCAAATAATCCAAGAAGCTGGATTATACAAAAAGAACATGGCATCAGGATTGGAGGAAGAGTCATTAGCAATATGTTATATGCAGAGGACACAACTTTGCTTGCTGAAAGTGAGGTGACTTGAAGCACTTACTGATTAAGATTAAAGACTACAGTATGTGGTATGGATTAAGCCTCAAAATACAGAAAACACAAATCCTCACAACTGGTCCAATAAAAACCTTCATGACAAATGGAGAAAAGATAGAAGTTGTCAAGGACTTCATATTACTTGGTTCTACAATCAACACCAATGGAAGCAGCAGTCAAGACATCCAACAACACATTGCATTAGGCAAATCTCCTTCAAAAGACCTCTTTCAAGTGATGAAGGGCAATGATATCTCCTTGAAGACTAAGGTGAGCCTAACACAAACCATGGTATTTTCAATCACCCCCTATGCATGTGAAAACTGGACAGTCGAATAAGGAAGACTGAAGAAGAGTTGAAGTTTTTGAGTTGTGGTGTTGGAGAAGAATGCTAAGAGTACCATGGTTTGCTAAAAGGACTAAAAGGTCTGTCCTGGAAGAAGTACAGCCAGAATGCTCCTTTTAAGCAAGAATGGCCACATTTTATCTGACCTATTTTTGTCATGTATCAGAAGGAACCATTTCTTGGAGAAGGATATCATGCTCAGTAAAGTGGAGAGTCAATCAAGAAGAGAAGACCATCAATGAGATAGATTGACACAGTGGCTGCAACGATGGGTTCTGATACAGCAAAGATCGTGAGGCTGGCACAACACCAGGCAGTGTTTAGTTCTGCTCTGCATAGTGTCACTATGAGTCAGAGACAACTCGGTAGCACCTAACAAAAACAATGAAGATTAAATAATTATGGTGAAGGGATAAAACCCTGATATATATACTTCGCGTCTTAACACATGCAGTATCCCCTTGTTCTGTTCAAACAACGGACTGTTGATGTTTGTACAGCTTCCTCGTGATTACAATTATTTGTTCTGGAGCTTTCATTCTTTGCAATTTTATCACATAATTTATTATGATTCACAGACAAATGTCTGCATTGTCAATAAAATACAAGTAAACATATTTCTGGTAGCCTCTGCTTTCATCCAAGAGCCATCTGACATCAGCAATAACATCCCTTTTTCTATATCCTCTTCTAAATCCATTTGAATTTCTAGAAATTCCCTACCAATATACTACTGCAACCATTTTTTAATTATCTTCAGCAATTTTACTTACATGTTACATTAAAGATATTGTTCAATAATATCCACAATCTGTTGGATCAACTTTATTTGGAATAAGAACAAATGTGGATCTCTTCCAGTCATTTGACCAGGTAGCTGTCTTCCAATTTCTTGAGATAAACAACAAAGCATCTCCAGCACTGTATTCATTTGTTGAAACATCTCTATCAGATATTCCATGAATTTGTGGAGCCTTGTTTTGCAGCAATTCCTTCAATGCACTTGGACCTTTTCCTTCAACACCACTGTTTTTTAATTATGTCTACCTCCTTAAATGGTTGAACATTAACCAATTCTATTTGGTACACTGACTCTGTATTCCTTCCATCTCCTTTTGATGTCTCCTGCCTCATTCAATATCTTGCCCATAGAATCCAATATTGCAACAGAAGACTTGAATTTTTTCTTCAATTCTTTCAGCTTGAGAAATTCTGAGCCTGTTCTTCCATTTTGATTTTCTAACTCCAGGTCTTTGCACATTTCCTTACAATATTTTTTCTTGTCTTCTTGAGCTATCCTTTGAAATAGTCTCTTCAGCTCTTTTATTTCATCCTTTCTTCCATTCACTTTAGCTATTCACTGTTTAAAAGCAAGATTCAGAGTCTCTTCTGACATCCATTTTTGTCTTTTCTTCCTTTCTTATCTTATTAATGACTTTTCACTTTCTTCATGGATGATGTTCATAATGTCATCCCACAATTCATTTGGTCTTTTGTCATTGGTGTTCAATGTGTCGAATCTAATCTACAGATGGTCTCTAAAATCAGGTGGGATATAATCAAGGTGGTATTTTGGCTCTCTTGGACTTGTTTCAATTTTCCTCAGTGTTCTGGTTACCTAGTGCTGCTCTGACAAGCATCTACCACAAATGGGATGACTTGAACAAACAGTTTATTCTCTTACAGTTCAAATGACCAGTAGTCCGAGTTCAAAGTGCTAGGCTCTAGGTGCTGGATGAAAGCCCCTCAGCCTTGGGCTTCAGCTCTGCCTCCTGTTCCCTGCCCACTGAAGCTAGAGGCTTTTCTTCACTCAGACAGCTGCTGGCTGCTGACGCTGCCAAGCCCAAGGTTGACAAGTAAAATGGCAGAGTCCAAATATAACCAAATCACATGGAAGGCCATTAATTCAAATCCATTTTAAGTCCCATAGTTGCCAGGGCATGGCAGGCTGCTGAACAATGACATGGCTGCATGCAGGTTTCAAGCTGCCATAAGCTAGAGAACATTTTCAAAACTGCTTTGTATATACGGGAAGCAGACCACATACCCAAAGCAGCTACTCAGTTGCTTGTGGTAGATCCCGCCACAGAGTTGATTGCCGGTCTCATCATGGGGAATAACTACCACCAGCTGCCCAGCTGCCCAGCCATTCTACCAAGCCCAGCCAAGTTGACACACAAACATAACCACCACAATCAGCTTTAGCTTGAACTTGCATATAAGAAATTGATTATCTGTTCCACAGTCAGCTCTTTGTCTTATTTTCACTGAAGGTATTGAGCTTCTCCATTGCCTCTTTCTGCAGACGCAGTTATTTAATTCTGTATATTTCACATGGTGAGCTCCACCTCTATAGCCACCATGTATATTGTTGAAAAAAGGTATTTTTATAAGTCATTGGTCTTGTAAAATTCTATCATGCTCTCTTCAGTGTCATTTCTATCACCAAGGCCCTATGTTCCAACTACCAATGCTTTTTCTTTGTTTCCAACTTTCACTTTCCAATCACCAGTAATTGTCAATGTATCTTGATTACATGTTTTGTCAATTTCAGTCTGCAGAAGCTGATAAAAATCTTCAATTTCTTTATTTCTGGCTTTACTGGTTGTTATATAAATTTGAATAATTGTAGTATTAACTGGTCTTCCTTGAGACATATGGATGTTATCCTATCTCTAAAGCATTGTACTGCAGGATAGATCTTGGTATAGATCTATGTGTAGACAAATGAAATGCCTTCCCCTTCAATTTGTCATTCCCTGCATAGTAGACCATCTGATTGTTGGATTTAAAATGGCCAATACTGGTCTATCTCAGCTAACTAATGCCTAAGATATGAATCTTTATGCATTCCATTTAATTTTAAACAACTTCTAATATTCATAGATTCGTACTTTGTACATACAAGATTCTCATTATTAATGAATATTTGCAGATGTTTCTTCCCTTTTTGAGTTGTGCCATATCAGCAGATGAAGTTCCTGAAAGCTTTAAGGTAGACTGTAATTTGAGGGGGCAGCTCTTCCCCAGTCATATTCGGAGTGCCTTCCAAACAGAGAGGCTCATCTTCCAGCACAATTTCACACAATGTTTAACTGTTATCCATAATGTGTTCCAGTAATATATGAGACTGTGTTTCACTGCTTCTCATAAGGTTATCAGTGGCTAATTTTTTTCAGAAGTGGAGGGCACCATCTTTCTTGACAGTCTGTCTTAGTCTAGAACTTCAGCTAAAACCTGTCCACCATGGGTGAATCTACTGGTATTTGAATATTGGTGGCATAGCTTCCAACCTCACAGCAATACACAAGCCCCCACAGTATGACAGACTGACAGATGAGTGGTGGAATTACCTGATATTTCCTAAAAAGCACCTTTTTTGCCATGAATATTAATTATTGCTGATTTAGCTATTTCCTAAAGCTTGTTCTTTTTATCAGATAAATTCATGACAGAAAATAAATATATATTCAAAGATAAGAAGATAATATTTGACATAATAAATGATTTTCCACCTTAAGACTTGAACTACAAAAATGTAGAGAAAAGTCAAATTGGGAAATAAAGATCTGAGAATTTCATACTCTTATTTTTCATATTTGAAGATATTTTTATTTATACCAGTCTGACTCTGAAAACCAAATTGTGACTTATGTTTCTTTCCACCCATTCTTTTCAAAACCTGTCACCATCCTGAGCTCTGCTTTTCAAATTAATGGCTAGCTTGATGACTGTTTTTAAATAGATCAATCTCGTATCTGGTTTTTGTAATCCCATCTGGTCGGTCTGCTGCTTCTAACTTTGCAAGCAGTCAGAATATCTGCTATAGTGCCTCTTTTTTTTTTTTTTCTGCTGAGATTTTGTACAATTGTTTTTGATTTTACTCTACTTCAGCTACCTGCAGAAGCCATTTACACCCTTCAAGACCCTTGTCCTTTGTCACTTTGAAGCCTGTGTTCCTAGTAGCAACCTAATGTGATTTCTTCTCACTGTCCTTCTGCTTATCTAAATTTTACTTAGTTCTCATGACCCAGGATAAATACTATCTGCATTATGTAGCCTTCTTTTGATTACTGTATATGACACTGACATTTCTTTTCTTTTAATTCTATTGTATTCAGTTCCACAGTTTATCTCATGAATATTCTCTAATTATTTCAAATGTTTTCTACTATTATTATAGATACATTATTAGCTTACTGAAGACAAAGGTCATGCTGTATATCATTATTTTTTGTATCTCCACAATAATAACTCATACTACGTTGAGCACACATAATGTATGCAAAGAAAAATAAATGTTGATTTCCTGCTTGCTTACATATCAATCACTAAAATGCTTCAAACCAATTTTAAAGCATTTTTGTAATATATCATGTTCTGTGAATGCCATTACATTTGGATTTTAATATTAATAAACAGGACATATACTAGAGACATTTTTACTTTTTCTTTTGGTACAGCATATAGACTGTTCATGATAACATCATAATTTCAGTGAGTCCCAGTCTTAAAGGATACTAATAGTATCTTAATACTTAGCATTCTCAAGGTCCTCTCCTTTGCAATGTGACATCTAAATAACCTGTCGTGGACAGTTTATAAAAGTAATTATTAAGTTTTTTTGAGATAATGTCCCGGGGGAATTTGTGGAACAGAAAAAACTCAATTCCTATCCTATTAAATTTCAGAGATAGTCCATGAGCTGCTCTCTCACATCTTCACCCTCAATACATTATATTGAGCCACATTTTAGCTAATAACGATTATTATTATTATTATCATTATTCCTCCATGTTCTCCTGGTATATCACACAGATTTTTCTCCTATTATTACATTGGGTTGGGGAGAGACCAGGAATCTTTTTGTCTTTCTGCCTCTTCCTAACTACAAACATATAATGTGCACCTCCAATGTCTTCCTTTTCTTTTCAATTTAAGAGTAGTTTAATGACATCTTAGCTCTTCAGTGGATGACCTCCCAACTCTTCCAAGATTTTACACCAATTAACCTTTCTTGTTTTAAAATCCACTGACAAGATCTTGATGGCCACATGGTTTTAGCATATGAATATATTTATGTTCTCTAATCTACCCCTCCTCAGAAGGAAGATTGGGCAATCTACTTCCCTACTCTGGAACTCAAAGAGGAGTTGCTATGAGTCGGTCTGACTTGACGGATATAACAACATTGTTGACCTAACAGCAACAATAACAATCTACCCCTCCACAACTTAAATCTCCCTCAAACTACATTCTTATGCTTTGTTTCTCATCATAAAATTCTCAAAAGTATATTCTCACTCTCTCCAATTCTATACTTCCCCTTTATTCCCCAATTCACTGAAACTAGGAAATATCAGATGCACAAAAATTTCATGGATGACATGGATTTGAACCATCTTAACTGAACGATCTAAAACTTGCTACTTAAATTAGTGACTTTCAGTCTTATTATGTTTAGAATTGACATGGGAATAAAAATAATATAGAATTGTGGTAATGATTAAATGATAGAATGGATGAAAGAATAAACATAGTACCAAAACGCAGTAAATATATCTTCTTCCCTTGTCCTTCTTTTCCTTCTTCTCCTCCTCCTTCTTCTTCATCATATGCTCTTAATAAAGTTTCAAGCGATCTATCTTTCCATTTTAATGGAATATTTTTCCTCCTTATCTTTTTCTTCTTCTATATGCCATAAAATATTTTTAAAATATCTTATGAGTAACTACTATGTGTCAGGAACTGAGCAAAGTTTATAGCATATACTCATTGTCATTGAGTCAATTCAGATTCATTGCAACTCTATCTGTTACAGAGTAGAACTGCTTCATAGAGTTTTCTTAATTTTTAGGGAAGCTGTTCATTTTTGGTGCTACTGGATGGATACAAATGTTAGTTTTTAGATTATAAATACAGCACCTAGGGATCTTCGTGGTGTATAATGTTGAATTAAATAAAGAACTCACTTCTCTCCATTTCTCTTCAATAAAAAGAGAAAAACAACAAACAGATAAAGAGTAATGAATGAACGTGTGCAGGAATCAATGACAAAATAAGGAGCATTTTAATAAGGAATTCCCTTAAATAAAAAGAACAAATTATTATGAAAAGGATAGTAATTATGTTTAATTTAGGTTGACTAGCTCTGGTGACATAGTGCCTAAGGTATTTGACTGCTAACCAGAAGGCTGGCAGTTCAAATCCACCAGTCACTCCTTGGAAGGAAGGTTGGACAATCTACTGCTGTAATGATACTGCCTTGGAAACCCAACGAGGGGTCGCTTATGAGTCAGATCTGACTCGATGGCAGTGAGTTTGGTTTGGTTTGGTAGTCTGGAAAAATCTCTCTCCATACATTATATTTAAGCATTGACCTGAAAGATAATCTGAAAGTGGCATGAGAGGAGTAATTAAGCAAACATTCCATGTGTAAGAGACCACTGGTGCAAAACCATACTGTAAGAATTTATTCACAGCCCATTCCTTCTGAAACTATTATTCCTTCAGTTGCCATCAACTCATTCTTTTTCAACTCCTAACTTTGGGTTATCATATTTCATATTTCTTGTGGTTTTCTTTTACTACCTACATTATATAGTTATTTTTTCAGATTTCATCTTCAGATTATATCAAATCTCACTTTTTTTGGAGATCCTGGTGTATTTTTCTCATATATTGCTATGCTTTTGATTACCACCTACATGGAACTGACTCCCAAGTCCATAATTTAAACTGTAGCTACTTGATTGAACTTCAAATTTCTAAACACTATTATTTGGTGTGCACCTCACTGATAGCTCAATGTTATCCCAAATGCAACAAGTCAAAATGTAAATTAACTATCTTTTATCCCAATCAATTATTTTTATAAATCTTCTTCAATAATCAATACAATACAGCTCTACTCAGGCCCTTAAATGAGATGTGTGTGTGTGTGTGTGTGTGTGTATATGCGTATTACAGGAGGTTGAGGAGGGAAGAGAAGTGGACCCAGTCAAAGGGAAATTCTATAAACTAGGAGCTCTGGTAGCATAGTGCCTAAGGCACTTGACTTCTTACCAGAAGGTTGGCAGTTCAAACTCAACAGCCACTACTTGGAAAGAATGTTGGACAATGTACTCCCATAGTGATACTGCCTTGGAAACCCAAGGAGGGATTGCTATGAGTCGGGTCTGACTCAATGGCACATAACAACACACAACAGAGGTCTAGGTACTTGAGAATACCTTCATCTAACATACTGTCACTTCTCAAAGTATATTGTAGCCATTTATGATTTACATCCAGTCAGAAGTAGAACAAGATATGCATTCTAATATGGAATGGCTGCCACAGAGCAAAGCTTTCCTGTTTCTAGAATTCAGTGTAAATATAGTTTGACTAGTTTTGCTGCTGATTCACCCTCTTCTCAACTTAAAAGACATGAATAATATTTTTTTTTAAAAAGCCCACTTCTTGATAGAATAATCTAATGGAAAACACAAGAAAGGATTGCCTGGAAAAAACAAAGCAAAACAAAAATTACTTGCACAATAGTGGAAGTCTGACAGCTACTTAAACCTTAAACCTGTCTTATATAAAGAACCAACAATCTAGTATATTTAGGGAATCAGTATCATGAAAAAAAGGAGACCCAAATCAAATAAAAACACTGACTTCTGGGGAAACAGAAATAATTTAAGAGAATTGAGAAAAGGTATTTTGAATTATGCATATTATCCAAAGGATTATTTGAAAATATAAAACATTTATTAAACATTGTATTGAGAATAAATCATAGAACAAGAATAAATACTTTGTACTAAAACTGTGATAAAATTCCAAAATAAGAAATGATTTGAAAATATGGAAGAAAAGCAATTATCAAGGAAATATTAGGGAACAGTTTTCAAAAGCAGAGAAACAAAAGAAGCCTTTGGTATCATAAAATTCCTGAAATCAACATGTAAATAAAAGACTTATGCTGTGGGTTGCCTTGTTTCTTCTAAAATGGGTTAAAGTACTCAGCTTTTAACAGAAGGTGAACACTTCAAACCCACCAGATGCTTCACAGAAGAAAACAGAGGCAGTCTGCTTCCACAAAGTTTATAGCTTTGAAAACTCGATGTGACTGTTCTATTCTGTCCTCTATGGTGGTTACGAGATAGAATCAACTGGTAGGTAACAAGTTTGGTTTGGGTATAGATAATCCCATTTAGAAATAGGATTTTCTTTTTCATGATAATGGCTGTATCAGTGTAAGATGTATCTTTTGTGTAAAAAAAAAAAAATTATTGTGATGTAGGTACAAATTTACAAAGCAGATTTGTTTTACACACAACAGTTCATGCAGGTTTGCTTTCACTCCCTGATTACAATCCCCAACGATAAGAAAGTTCTCCTCTTGTCTCCCTGCAACTATCCCTTCCCTGTGCCTTTCTTATCTATGCATTCCTGTCTGTTCAACTTTCACTCTATGCAAATGTTCTCCTTCTGATGTCTCATGGTTGATTGATCTAAGGGATGCATCTCCTTAGGATAAGTGGGTGCATCTCCCTGGGGTAGGTGCCTGTATGTCTTAATACTGTTTGGCTTTCTCTTGTTGGAGAAATCTTTCAATGTGCATAATAATTTAATTTTTAGAGGGTCCCCATCATCTAGTTTCTCTTCCATTGCTTAGTATTTTGGGTTATGTTTGATAGTCTATTTATGCCAGAAATTAGGGCCTCTAGGTTGCCCCTATTTTATCTTTTATGAACCTTATGTTTGGGGTTTTATGTTTAGGTTTTTGATTCATCTTGAGTTACTTTCTGTGTATGGGGTGAGGTATGGATTTTGTTTCAAATTTCTGCAAGTAGATATCCAATTTTGCCAGCATCATTTGTTAAAGATACCAACTCTCCCCTATTTAATGGGTTTTGTCCCTTTGTCAAAGTTCAGCTGCACATAGATGGATGGGTCATTTTCTGGGTTCTTGATTCTGTTCCACTAGACTCTTTGTGTATCATTGTACCAGTACCACACTGTTTTGATTACTGTGGCTGTATAGTAGGTTTTGAGGTCCAGGAGTGTGACACCTCCTACTTTGTTTTTGTTCTTTAACAGTGCTTTGCTTATGTGAGGTCTCTTTCCCTTCCATATGAAATTAGTGATTGGTTTTTCCATGTTTTTAAAGAATGTTGATGGAATCTATATCAGGACTGCATTGGATGTATAGATTGCTTTGGGTAGTATTGACATTTTTACAATATTCAGCCTTCCCATGCATGAACATGGAATATTCTTCCATTAATATTGTTGTTGTTGTTATGTGCCGTGGAGTCAGACCCGACTCATAGCAATCCCTCTTTGGGTTTCCAAGGTGGTATCACTATGCAAGTAGATTGCCCAACCTTCCTTGACTGGTTAGCAGTCAAGTGCCTCAGGCACTACACTACCAGAGCTTCTTCCATTAATACAGGTCTCTTGAAGTTTCTTGAAGTAGTGTTTTGTAGTTTTCTTTGTGTAGGTCTTTTGTGCCCTTTAGGTAAGATTTATTCCTAAATTTTTATCTTTCTGGAAGCCATTGTAAATGGTACTGTTTTCTTCATTTCCTTTTCAGAGATCTCTGTTGATGTAGAGGAATCCATGTGATTTTTGTATGCTGATCTTATGTCTTGCTACTTTGGTGAATCTTTCTATCAGTTCCACTAATTTTCTTTGCTGAATCTCTTGGGATTTCTATGTATAGGATTATAACATCTGCAAATAGAGATAGCTTTACTTTTTTTTTTTTTTAGCCAGTTTGGATGCCTTTTGTTTGTCTTTCTTGCCTTATTGCCTTGACTAGGACTTTCAATACAATATTAAATAGAAATGGTGATGGAGGGCACACTTGTCTGTTCGCATTTTCAAAGGGGATGCTTTGAGTCTTTCCCCGTTGACAATAATATTGGCTGTGGGTTTCGCATATATGGCCTTTATTATGGTGAGGATTTTCCCTTCAATTACTATTTTGCTGAGAGTTTTGAACAGGAATGGTTATGGGATTTTATCAAGTGGATTTTCTGCATCAGTTGATAAGATCATATGGTTCTTTTGTTTTATTTATGTGATTAATTACATTGAATATTTTATTTTTTTATGTTGAACCATCCTTTCATACCTGGTATAAATCCAACTTAATCATCGTGTATTATTTTTCGATATGTTGTTGGATTCTGTTGGCTAGGATTTTGATGAAGATTTTTGTGTCTATATTCATGAGGGTTATTGGTTTTCTCTTTAAGTGGTTTCTTCACCTGGTTTTGATATCAGGACTATGATTGCTTCATAGAATGAATTAGGGAATATTCCATCTTTTTTTTTTTATGTTTTGGAGTAGTTTGAGTAGTACAGGTGTCACCTCTTCTCTGAACATTTGATACAATTCTCCAGTGAAGCCATCTAGGCCAGAAAATTATTTTGTTTGGGGAGTTATTTTTGTTTGTTCATTTGTTTTTCATGACCTAATTAATTTCTTCTTTTGTTATGCATCTGTTGAATTTATTTCAGACTGGTTTAGTTTAGGTACATCTTGTGTCTCTAGAACTCTGTCCATCTCTTCTAGGTTTTCAAATCTGTTAGAATACAGTTATTCATAATATTCTGTTATTATCTTTTTCATTTCATTTCTATTATGATGTTGCCCCTTTCATTTATTATGCATTCTATTTGTATCTTCTTTTTTTTTCCTCCTTTGTTAAATTTGCCAAAGGTTTGTGGATTTTGTTAATCTTTTTGAAGAAACAGCTTCTTGTCTTATTGATCTCTCTCTCTCTCTCTCTCTCTCTCTCTCTTCTTTTCTGCTTCATTTATTTCTGCTCTGATCTTCATTGTTTCCTTTCTTCTGGATACTGCAACTTTATTTTGTTGCTCTTTTTCTAGTTCTGCAGGTATTGAGTTAAAGTGTTGGTTTTGTTTCTTTCTTCTTTTTTGATGTGTGAATTTATTTCTATAAATTGACTTCTGAGTACTGCTTTGCTGTGTTCCAAAGGTTTTGGTAAATTGTATTTTCATTCTCATTTGTTTCTAGGAATTTTTTTTTTTCCCCACATTTTGTGTCTTCTATTATTCAATAATATCTGAGTAGTGTATTATTCAGTTTCCACATGCTTGACATTTTTCATTGGTCTTCCTATTATTGATTTCTAATTTTACTGCATTGTGATTTGACAAGATGCTTTGTTGCATCTCAATGTTTTTAAATTTGTTGAGGCTTGTTCTATGTCCTAACATATGGTATATTCTGGAGAATCATCCATGTGCACTGGAGAAGAATGCATATTGCATTTTTGTTGGTGGAGGGCTCTGTATATATCTGTGAGGTGAAATTGGTTAACTGTAGTTGAGATACTCTGTATCTTTGTTGAGTTTTTTTTTTTTTTCTGTTTATTCTGTCCTTCCTCAAAAGTGGTATGTTAAAGTCTCCTACGACTATTGTAGAATTGATTATTTTAGTTCAGTTAATGTTTACTTTATATATTTTGGAGCTCTTTCTTTGGGTGCATAGATATTTAGTTTGGTAATGTCCTCTTGATCAATTGACCAGTTTAACATCATATAGTGTTTTGTTTTTTGTTTTTTGTTTTTTGTTTTTTGTCTCTTATGCTCCTTTGCACCATGAAGTCTATTTTATCAGAAATTCCTATTGCCACTTCTGCTCTTTTATGGTTGCCATTAGTTTGATATATTTTTTTTTCCCATCCTTTAATTTTTAGTTTATTTTTATCTTTGTGTCTAAGACGACTCTTTTGTAGGCAGCATATTGATGGGTCTTCTTTTCTTATTCAATCTACCACGCTCTTTCTCTTGACTAGTACATTTAGTCCATTCACATTCAGTGTAATTAATAAGTATGAATTTATTGCTGTAATTGTATTTTGTGTGTGTGTGTTATGTTGTAGGTGATTTCTCTGTTCCAAATATTTTTCTGTGCTGAGTTCCTTTTTTATCAATTTTTTTTTCTCCTTTCTTCATTATTGTTGGTTTTGTGTTAAAAAAACCTGTGTGATTTTCTTCTTTCTTAGTTTGGTTAGAAGGATTGGTAATTTTCTTTGTGGTTATCCTGAAGTAAATTCTTATCTCTCTACATTTGGAATGGTTTCTTCTAAAAAGACATTGTCCTGAGTTCCTCTGCATTTAGAAGTTTTGTAATTACAACATTGATTCCATCTATTTGCTTTGTTATTAGTGTCTTTCACAGGCAGACTCCTCTATTTCTCTATTTCTTGTGAGTTTATTTTGAGAATCTTTTTCTGGGTTGGTTTCTAAGTGAGGTATTTAGTGTCTTGATTTTAATTTGTTGTTCTCTGTTGCAGGTTTTCTGTTGGAAGAACTCCCTTTAGCATTTTAGTAAGGTTGGTCAGGTTTTCATAAGTTCCTTTAATTTCTGTCTGTCTGGGAAAGTCTTAATTTCATCCTCACATTTGAGGGACAGTATGTCTGGATATATAATTCTTCATTGGCAAGTCTTTTCTTTCAAGTTTTGTATATACCATCCCACTGCCTTCTTGCCTGAATGGTTTCTATTGAGAAATCATAACTTAGTCTTCTTGGTTGCCTGTTGTAGGTAACATTTCATTTTCTCTAATCTGCTCTCAAGATTCTTTCTTTGTCTTTGGTTTTGGAAAGTTGGATTAAGATATGTCTTGCCAACTTTGTTTGGGGTCTATCCTATATGGACTTCCTTGAGTTTCTTGGATGGATATATTTTCTTCCCTCATGATATGTGAGAAGTTTTCTGTTAGCAATTCTGACAATTTTCTTTCTTTCTTTCTTTCTTTTTTTTTTTTTTTTGCCTCCTCTTATTCTGGAGTTCCAATCAGGTATATGTTATTTCTTTTCATGTCATCCCATACAACTCTTAAGTTTTCTTCATTTCTCTTATATCTTTGTTCTGATTTTTCTTCATACAACCTGGTGTTAAGAGATGTGTCCCTAGATGGGAAAAGTATTCTTCAGTCAGTTTGAGTCTACTCTTTTATCCTTCCAATGTATAATCTATGTCTTTAATTTTAGTGTTCATTTTATGGATTTCTAACTGTTGATCTTGTATGATTTCTAATTGTGTATCTATTTTGAAATTTTTCTCTTGAATGAGTATCCTGAATTCTTCAAGGATATTGTCTATCTTCTCATTGCTTTTGTTTATGATTTCCTTGATCTCTTCAGATGTCTTACATATATACCTTTTGAATTCTTTGTCAGACAGCTCTATTACCTGTTCTCCCTCAGGAAGATTTCCTAATTCTTTAGTTTGGACACTTGTTTCTACTATCTTGTCCTGTTTTTTGTTGTTGTTGCTGTTGGATATGAAGTTGTCTTTTGTTTCCTAGATATTGTGAAACTGTTTTTATTTATTAGTTTATTTGTTGTTTCACACTGATTTTATGTTTTACTTTGTTTAAATATATCTGGAAGTATGACACACATGTAAGTCTTTGATTGTTAGCTTGGCTGTGCTGGGTTCCTCTCCAGCTTTCTCTGTGTTGGTGTAGTAATTGGTGAGGATATGGATATAGGCCTCTCTTCATCATTAAGAGGAGTTGCAGTTGAAATGAGCAGGTATCCACCATCTGTCATTGATCCTATTGTGTAGGAGCTAATAATGTTACTCACATGTTGAGTGAGTTGATCAGTATAATATCTGTAGTTGACTAATGGAGGGTTAATATGTTCCTACCACTAGATGAGTCAAGGGGAAAAAAAAAAGACAATGAGAAGAAGGAGAGAGGAAAAGTTAGAACAAAACTAGATGACAAGAAATAGGGAAAAATAATATAAGAAAAAGAGAAAAAAAATGGATGTGTGAGAGCGATGAAAGTTTGGTGAAAATGAGAGAAGACAAAGAGGTACAGGAGTAAAGGTTCAGATAGAAAGGAAGAAAAATTGAGTAAGAAGGAAGTAGAAAAAATGAAAGGAGGATAAGGTGATTGAGAAGATATTTTTCTAGTTATGTTCAGCCAGCAGCCTTGGGATCAGGTCCTTGTGGCAGAATCTGCTCATTCACTGAGTACTCACATAGGGAGAAGGAGATTGGCAGAAAAAATTACCTCCAGGAGACAAGGCTAAAGATTTTTGTGTGCATCTTGGTGGGGGGTGCTTAGTGTGAGATAGTTCAGCCAGTAATAAAGCCCCGTGTCCATTTGGAGAGGTTTACTTATGCTGGCATTCACCTATCAATCTAAGGCCTGTAGTTCAAACCCACCAGCTGCACTGAAGGAGAGAGGACAGCCCTTTTCTACCAGGATCCATAAGTCTTGGAATCCCAGGACTCAAGTTACACTCTGTGTTAAAAAGGATTGTCAAGAGTTGGACTTGAGCCTACTGCCATGGGTCCAATTTGGGGTTTTGTTTATTGGAGAGAATTTCTCTTCCCTTTCCCTTATACCCTACTGGATTTCACAGAAACTTAAGCTACAGGGGCCTGATACATTTCCCAACATGATCTTCACCCACTCATGTGGCTTTAGTTCATTAGAAATCCTCATGCTCTATCTATTGTGTCTTTAACACCAGCAGGTTAGATGAAGTTTTGTTTTGTTTTGTTTTTAACTTCATGGTCTGCTTTGTGTTTCTATTTATTTCTCTTTGGCCCAGCCAGCTGGCCACATTTTTTCTTCTTTCCTGCTCCTTTATCCTGTCTTCACTGGATCTAATAGTTGATCTTCTCATTAGATACTCATAACTCCAGGATCATTATTTGTATTTGTTCTACTGGGTGTCTCAAAATCTCTGTTGAAACAGGAATCTGGTTCACTGTCTGTTAGTAGAACACCATCTTTCAGAGAGCTAAGATGTGTCTTAAGCCAATCATTTTGACATATAAAAGAGAATATTAGGCATAGAAGCAAAAATGAATGGGAAAAAAAATATGTTCCATGCACAGCTCTCCAAGGAATGCCAAGAAGAAGCTGAAATGCAGATTTTCTACCAGAGCAATCTCTGAGACACTTCACCTGAATCAATGCCATGAGTTTGGATTTTGAGATTCTCCTATTGTTGTTGTTGTTGTTAGGTGCTGAGTAGGCTCCAGCTCATAGTGACCTCATGTACAACAAAATGAAATACTGCCCGATCCTGTGCTAGCCTCACAATTCTTGCTATACCTGAGCTGATCATTGCAGCCACTCTGTCAATCAATCTCGTTGAGGGATTTTCCCTTTTTCAGTGACCCTCCACTTCACTGAGCATGAATCCTTCTCCAGGGAATGGTCCCTTTTGACAACGTGATCAAAATAGGTAAGACAAAGTCTGGCCATTCTTGCTCCCAAGGAGCATTCCAGCTGCACTTCTTCCAGGACTGATTTGTTCATTCTTCTGGTAGTCTATGGTACTTTCAGAATTCTTTGTCAACACCACAACTCAAAAGCATCAATTTTTTTTTTCAGTATCCCTATTCATTGTCTAGTTTTCACATTCATATGAGAAAATTAAAAATACTATGGCTTGTTTAATTAGCTCTCAGCCCAATAGCAGAGAAACCTACATGACAAACACCTACCCCAGTGCAATAAACCCACCTACTCTATGGAGATGCAACACTTAGATCAATCAGACATGAGACACCAGAGGGGTAGCATTCAAATAGAGGGAAAGCTGGACAAACAGGTATGCACAGATAAGAAGAGGGTAGTCACAGGGAGGAATGAGGAGGAGTGTTTTTTATGGTTGGGAATGGTAATTGGTGCCATGAAATCAAATGTGCATGAACTATTGAATGAAAAACAAATCTGTTTTGTAAATTTGCACTTAAAGCACAATTTAAAAAAAAAAAGAAAGAAAGAAAGAAAAGAAAACACCATGGGTTGGATTAGGCACACCTTAGTCTTCAAAGAAACATCTTTGCTCTTCAACAATTTAAAGAGATTTTTTTAAAGCACATTTGCCCAGTACAATATGTCACCTGATTTCTTGACTGCAGTTTCCATTAGTGTTCATGGTGGAAACAAGCAATATGAAATCTTTGAGAACTTCAATCTTTTCTCCATTCATGAGGCTGCATATTGTTCTAGTTGTAAGTGTTTTTGCTTTCTTTATGCTGAATCCATACTGCACACTGTAGTCTTTAATCTTCTTCAGTAAGTACTTCAAGTCATCTTCACTTTCAGCAAGCAAGGTTGCATTGTCTGCATATCACAGGTTGTTAATGAGTCTTCTTTGATCCTGATGCCATGTTCTTCTTCATATATTCCATCTTCTCAGATTATTTACTCAGCATACAGATTAAATAAGTATGGTGAAAGGATACAACCTTGATGCACTTCCTTCTTGATTTTAAACCATGCAGTATCCCTTTGCTCGGTTTGAACAACAGCCTGCTGGTCTTTCTACAAGTTTCTCATAAGCATAAATAAGTGTTCTACAATTCCCTCTCTTCTCAATGTTATCTAAAATTTATTATTATCCACATAATAAAATGCCTTTGCACAGTCAAATACATACAAGTAAACATCTTTTCTGGTATTCTTTGCTTTGAGCCAAGATCCATCTAACCTCAGCAATGATATCCCTCATTCCACATCCTCTTCTGAATCCAGCTTGCATTTCTGGAAGTTCCTAGTTAATATACTACTGCAAAGGTTTTGAATTATCTTCAGAAAAATTTTAGTTGCATGTGATATTAATGATATTGTTCAATAATTTCCACATTCTTGGGATCACCTTTTTTAGAACATGTACTAATATGGATTTCTTCCAGTCACTTGAACAGAGAGCTTAATAGATAAATAGATAAATTTCTAGTTATAGACAACTAAGTGTCTTCAACATGGCATCTGTTTGTTGAATTATCTCAATGAGTATTTCATCAATTTCTGAAGGTTTTTTTTTTTTTTTGCCAGTGCCTTCAGTGCAGCATTGACTTTTTCCTTCATATCATTGGTTCTTGACCCTATGCCACCTCCTGAGATAACTGAACATTAACCAATTCTTTTTGGTATAGTGACTGTATTCCTTCCATCTTCTTTTGATGTTTCCTGCATAATTCAATATCTTGCCCACAGAATGTTTCAACATTGCAGCTCAAAGCTTGAATACTGTCTTAGCAGTTCTTTCAGGTTGAGAAATGCTGAGCATGTCCTTTTCTTTTGGTTTTTTAACTCCAGTGTTTGAACATTGCATTATAATAATTGACTTTGTATTCTCAAACTGCTCTTTGAAATCTGTTCAGCTCTTTTATCTTGTCATTTATTCCATTTGCTTTAGCTACTCTCCATTCAAGAACAAGCTTCAGGACCTACTGCCATCCATCTATTTATTTACTTCCTAAACTGTAAGAAAATATTTTTTTTTTCTTTGTTAAAGATGCCCATTTGTGACATTTCTGTTATAGCAGCATAAAAAAACTAAAACAACACTAAATCCTTCTTAGTGGGTAGAAAGCAAATGTATTACAGAAAGTGACATCAACTAGCTTATTAGAAAGATAGATGTAGGAATATAATAGAAAAATGTTTAGTATTTCTGAAGGAAAATTGCCATCTAAAAAGACACAGCTACAAATCACTTGGGAGGGCTGAATAAATCCTCATTGAAGTATTTATAAACTAAAAAATGCTTCCTCCAGAGTTCTGGTAAGATGGAGGAATAGGCAGAAAGTCTGCAAAAACCCTCTTCAACAAAGAAAAAGGGAACTAATTAACACAGATATAGAAGATAATCCTGGACCCCTGAAGGATCCTTGAGGGGAAAGATATAGAAGCGGAATAAACTCCAACTGGCAGAAGAATTTGCATGGAAACTCCAAAAATGGAGACACATAGACATGTGGTCTGGCAGGGATCCTGACTGCACATATAGCTTCAATAGTGCTGAGTGGTGGTAAGAACTAAAAATTAACCTAAAAATCAGCCCTGCTAGCCAGGCACTACATGGAAGACTGCTCTGGTGGCTGGTGAATAAAAGGGGAAGCAGCGAAGAGGACAGCGGGCTGAGCTGTGGAATTTTGCCTGTCCAGAGGGTGCAGCCATTTTGAATGTTTACAAGTGGCTTGAATATTTTAGATATTTAAAGTGACAGTGTTCTCCCAGATTCCAAGGACTTAAGAACAGGCTTCACTTGCCGAGAACCACAAGGTCATTCCAGACATGGATGACTGAAAATACTTGATATTCCCCTTGTTACTCTTATGCCCCACACCCTCTTGTTGAATAAAGGAGCAACCATCACTCACTTCCACCACCTTCTAGGCTGGCAGGAATTCCATGGCAGTCTCTGTGCACAGAGCCTGGATGTTCTGCCCTGCCCTGCCCCAATTTTTTTTTTTTTCTGTTTTCTGTATTTTAATTTGTTTTTTTCTGTTTTTAAACGTATCACTTTTGTCCTTTTTACTATTCTTTATTCTTGCCCTCTCAGGTTGTAGTTTTCCACTTTTTTTTTCTTTTCCCTGTTCCTGGTTGCAATTTTTTTTTTTTCATGGTTAACTCTGTACCTTGTATTTCTTCTGAATTTTTCCCATATTTTCTTAAT
>NW_006921812.1:4137542-4138995 GCF_000298275.1 Orycteropus afer afer | reverse complement strand
CAAAGGAAATGATAACATGATTCATAAAGATAATGAGCTCAGCAAAGAATTATGGAACAAAGAAACCAGGGACACCATGTAAAAACACATAACAAAATGACAGCAACCAATTCATACTTGTCAATAATTACACAGAATGTTAATGGATTAAATGCACCACTCAAGAGATGGAGAGTTGAAGATTTGATAAGAAAACAAATTCCATGAATATGCTGTCTACAGGAGACAAACCTTAGAGACAAAGAAAAAAATAGACTAAAAATCCAAGGTTGAAAAAAGATGTATCAACCAAATGGCAACCATAAAATAGCAGGAGTGGCATATTAATTTTTGATCAAATTGACTTTAAGACAAAACCACCATATGAGACAGGGAAGGACATTATACAATGATTAAAGGATCAACTGAACAAGAAAATATAACCATAACAAATATATATGGACCCAATGAAAGAGCCCGAAAATATATAAATCAGATGTTAAAAGAGCTGAAAAGGCAAATAGATGACTCCACTGTCATAGTGGGAGACTTTAATACAACACTTTCAATGAAAGACAGAACAACTGGAAAGAAACTCAACAAAGATGCAGAAGAGCTAAACAGTACAATCCACCAACTTGACCTTATGATATCTACAAAGCACTTCACCCAACAGCAGCACAATATATATTCTTTCCCAGTGCACATGTAACATTTTCCATGATAGACTATATGTTAGGTCATAAAGTAAGCCTTAATAAATTTTAAACATTGAAATACTGCAAAACACCTTCTCAGATCATAAGGTATCAAATTAGAAATGAATAGGAAGATCAATGGAAAAAGAGTAAACACATGGAATCTGAAAAACACCCCCTTTATTAAAGACTGGGTAAGAGAAGAAATAAAAATTGAAATTCAAAAACTCCTTGAATCATATGAGAATGAAAACACAAAATACAAAAATCATTGAGACACAGAAAAAGTAGTAATCAGAGTCCAATTTATAGCAATAAATTCACACACAAAAAAAAAGAAGAAAGAGCCAATATCTATGTTTTAAACCAACATCTTCAACAATTGGAAAAAGAATACCAAGAAAAGCCTGGAGTCACCAGAAGAAAGGAAATAATAAAGATTTGAGCAGAAATCAATGAATCAGAAAATAGAAGGGGAATAGAAAAAATAAACAAGACCAAAAGTTGGTTTTCTGAAAAGATTAATAAAATAGACAAACCCATGGCAAATTTAACAAAGGAAAAGAGGGAGAGAATACAAATAACACAAATAAGAAATGAAATGGGTGGCATCACAACAGAACCAAATGAAATAAAAAGGATCATATCAGGATACTATAAAGAACTGTTCCAACAAATTTGAAAATCTGGAAGACATGGACAGATTTCTAGAAACACACCACTTACCTGAACTAACTCAGACTGATATGGAAAAGTTAAACAATCCATACAAAAGA
>NW_006921812.1:4135855-4137075 GCF_000298275.1 Orycteropus afer afer | reverse complement strand
ATTTGATAAAATCCAACACCCATTCCTGATCAAAACTCTCAGCAAAATAGGAATAGAAAGGACATTCCTCAACATAAAAAGAGCATCTATGCAAAACCAACAGCCAACATTATACTCAATGGAGAGAGACTGAAACCACTACTCTTGTGAACAGGAATCAGACAAGGGTTCTCTCTATCACCACTTCTGTTCAACATTGTACTGGAAGTTCTAGCCAGGGCCATAAGGCAAGAAAGGGAAATCAAAGGCATCCAAATCGTTAAGGAAGAAGTCAAATTATCCTTGTTTGCTGATAATATGATCCAATACCTAGGAAACCCAAGAGACTCGGTCAAAAATCTGCTGGAATTAATTGAGAGATTTAACATCATGGCAGGATACAAGATCAATGTCCAAAAATCAGTTGGATTCCTCTACACCAGCAAAGAGACTGCTGAAAAAGAAAGAAGGAAATCAATACCATCTAAAATAGCTACCAAAATTTAAAATATTGGGAATAAATCTTACCAGGGACACAAAAGCCCTGCACAAAGAAAACTATAAAAAACTACTTCAAGAAACCATAAAAGATGTACATAAATGGAAGAATATACCATGCTCATGGATAGGAAGATTGAACGTCATGAAATTGTCAATTCTACCCAAAGCAATCTATATGTTCAATGCAATCCCAATCTGGGTCCCATCATCATTTTTTAAGGATATGGAAAAACCAATCACTAACTTTATATGAAAAGGAAAAAGACCTCTGATAGGCAAAGCAATATTGAAGAAGGAGAACAAAGTATGAGTTCTCACACTGCTGAATCTCAAAACCTGCTATACAGCCACAATAGTCAAAACTACCTCGTATTGGTATAATGACAGACATATAGACCAAAGGGATAGAATTGATAACCCAGAAATAGATCCATCAACCTATGGTCAGCTGATCTTTGACAAAGGGACAAAATCCATAAAATGGGGAAGAGAATGTTTGTTTAATAAATTGTGCTAGCCAAACTGTATATTCATTTGCAGAAAAATGAAACAAGATCTCTACATCATACCATAAACAGAAACTAATTCCAGATGGATCAAAGACCGAAATGTGAAACTGAAAACTATAAAGTTCCTCAAGGAACTTATATATATGCTATATATTAGGACCCCGAATTTGCCCCTAGTTTTTCCTTGAGGAATAGGAGCTCTGGTAGCATAGTGCCTAAGGCACTTGACTG
>NW_006921812.1:4133450-4135087 GCF_000298275.1 Orycteropus afer afer | reverse complement strand
TGTAAAATGGTGTAACCACTGTGGAAAACAGTATGGTGACTCCTTAAAACGCTGGAATTAGAAATAGCATTTGACCCAGCCATTCCATTACTAGGTATATATCCTTAAGAAGTGAGAGCCATGACAAGAAAAAACATATGCACACCCATGTTCACTGCAGCACTATTTACAATAGCCAAAAGATGGAAACAACTTAGGTATCCATCAACTGAGGAATGGATAATCAAACTTTGGTACATACACACAAAGGAATCCTATGTAACCCTAAAGAATAATGTAGAATCTGCAAAACATTGCATAACATGGATAACTTGGAGGACATTATGCTTTGTGAAATGAATCAATCACAGAAGGATCAATATTGTATTCATCTATTATTGTAAAAGTCAAGGATAGGTTTATCTATGGAAAAAAATTTTCTTTATTGGTTACCAGAGGTGGGAGGGGAGGGCAGGGAACACTGTTAAATAGGTAGAGACAAGTATTGATTTAGGTGAAAACAAGGGAAATGTACCAAATGTGAGTGATCAACATGGTGGCATTGAGGAAGAGGAAGACATTAGAAACGTGCATGGGAGGTACAGACAACAAAGATGAACCCTTTTGCACATACATTACTGCACTGTCAGTGAAGGCAAACATGTGTATATGGGTGGATAGATGGGTGGACAGATTGAATTATTAGGTATGTCTATGAAGCAGGGTGTGTACCCAAGACCCTGTATAGGACTGGCAGACAATGGTCCTATAAGTGTATTTGTATTACCTGTAAGAATTCCCAGGTGTTTAGCAGAGTTAACAAGGGACAAAGTTGTAGTCACTTCTTGGCCAGAGTTAGCTACCCAGAAGGAGCAAGCAGTTGAACCTGTGTGTTTGGGACCATAGTTGCAGGGTACATCAAGCTCAATTGGCATAACATACTACATAAAATATTGTTCCACCTCCTACTTTGGTGAGTAGTGACTGGGATCTTAAAAGCTTGCAAGCAGCCATCTAGATGCAACAATGGACTCTCCCCATCCAGAGCAAAGAAGAATGAAGAAAACCAAAGATTCATGGAAACAATTAGTCCTAGTGACTGGTACACCACTCAATCCACAGTCTATATGACCATGAGACCAGAAGAACTAGATGGTACCTAGCTACCACTGTCAACCACTTGGAGGGGGTCTCTGTAGGAGATCCTGGATAGAGAGGGAGAACAATGTGGAACAAAACTCAAAATCATTTTGGGGAAAAAAAAAAGTGGAGGTGACCAGGTTTGCTGGTCTGATAGAGCTTGGTGGAACCACTGAGACAATGGCCTCCAGCTTCCCTTCAGGTCTGGAAATTAACCCATACCTGTGGCTTCCAGCCAAACAAAAGACAAGCATATGAGTTGAACATTTACCTGGGTAGGTACGCTCCTTGGAGAGAACAATCATGGGAGAAAGAAGGGCTGTTTATCACAGGTTAACAACTCAGGGAGCAGGAGTGCATAGAGGGATGGACACAGGGAAGAGGTAACTATTGGGAGGAAGTGGGAGGGGAGCTGTTGCATTGGGGTAAATTGTAGTCAATGTCATGGGACAAAGAGTATGTGAAGTGCTGTATAGAAAGTGAATTTGCTCTGTAAATTTTCACCTGGATCACAATTA
>NW_006921812.1:4123569-4128925 GCF_000298275.1 Orycteropus afer afer | reverse complement strand
CTGTGTTAATTGGTTTCCCTTTTCTTTGTTGAAGAGGGTCTGTGCAATCCTTCTGCCTAGTCCGCCATCTTGCCCCGCCTCACAAATGTCTTAAAATGAAGACTTGGGGGGAATATTCAGCTACTCAAACCAAAAAACAATGTCACTGCTTTTAAGTCATATTTGACTTACAGCAACCCCTCCTTGGGTTTCAGAGGCAATATCACTACAGAATTAGATTGTCCAATCTTCCTTCTGAGGAGTGGCTGGTGGATTTGAACCACCAGCCTTCTAGTTAGCAGTCAAATTCCTTAGACACAATGCCACCAGAACTCCCATTTAGCTACTGATGCATCCCAAATGCCTAAAATATCATCTGACTCCCATTAGGTGTTTAAAAACATTGGTTAAGGTAACAAATAAAGGACAATTCAGAAGAAGAATCAGGAGATCTCCATGCACAAAGAAGCTTGGCAATATGGAAAGGTTGACTGAGAGCTTGTAAAACTGAAGAGTATTTATGCTTGCCTCTGCACACACACACACACACACACACAAGGAAACTAAAACCTCTAAACAAAAGATAACAAAAACAACAATGGCATGAGAATAGAAAACTCTATTTCTAATATTAAAATATAAATAAACTTTTGTCTTCTAGAAAATAATGATCTCGAAAAGTTAGAATCCATTAAATGCTAATGCTAGGAACATTCAGTTAGAGTAGCTTCCCTTTAAGACCATGCATACACAAGAAGAAAATGTAATCTTAGGGAAATACTTGGCCCCAATTTTAAAAATTATTATCATGTTTTAACTTTTACTCAAACTTTCTATCTTACCAAGCTTCCTTTATCTTAGTTTTTGAATTTATGAGTCAATTTAGTGGCTTCAAGACATATTATTACTAGAAGGTGGGATTTGAAATCATGAAGAATGTTAGAAGATAAGATGTAGTTTCTAACGTACGTGTCTTTCAAAGTAGAGACTCAGTCAATTCTATTACAAAAATGTGAAAGAAGACAAAAAGATATCATTACATTAATTAAAGTCAAGGGACCGCTGGTATCATAGTGCCTAAGGCACTTGACTGCTAACCAGAAGGGTTGTGGTTCAAACCCACCAGCCACTCCTTGGAAGGAAGATGGGGCAATCTACTTCCATAGTGATACTGCCTCGGAAACCCAAGGAGGGTTTGCTATGAGTTGGGTCCGACTTGACGGCACATAACAACACAACAACAATTAAAGCCATAATTTTAATAAGTGGAAAAATTCATAAAGAAATATAAAATCTTTGATGAAAAGGGATGGCATAAATTAGAAATATCAGGATATAAACATAAATGGTTGACTTTACATGTATCAAGAAAAAAATGTCTAAGCATATTGTTCTGGTTAACTAGTGCTTCTCTGACAGAAATATACCACCAATGGGTTGGACTGAACAAACAGGAGTTTATTCTTTTAGAATTGGAGGCTTTAAATCCAAATTCAAAGTACCAGGCTCTAGGGGCTAGGTAAAAGCCCCTCAACATTGGTCTGCAGCTCTGCCTCCTGCTCCCAGCCCACTGAAGCTAGGGCTTTTATTCACTCAGACAGCTGCTGGCTGCTGAAGCTGACAAGCCCAAGGTTCACAAGTAAAAATGACACAGTCCTGATGTTACCAAAGCACATGGCAGGCCATTAATTCAAGTCCATTGAAAGTCCCAAGGTCAGCAGAGCATGGGAGGCTGTTGAACAATGACTCGGCCACACGCAAGGTTCAAGTGTGCCATAAGCTAGAGACCATTTCCCAAGGCTTCTCCTTATATACAAGAAATAGACCACATCCCTAAGGCAGCTATTCAGCTGCTTACAGTAGATTCACCAGGGAGTCGATTACCAGTCTCATCATGGGGAATACTAGATCCATCTGCTCAGCCACTTAACCCAGCCCAGCCAAGTTGATACACAAACTTATCCACCACCATTCCACCCCCAGTTAACTTGGCACCTGTACAGATCTTCAATGGGTAGCTTTTTACAGATCTCCTTCACTGGGTGGCTCCAGTTTCCTAGTTCCTGAGTGGTGACCTCACCCCTTGGCCTGGCAGCCCCCATTCCTCTCCTTCTTTGACATGGCAGCCTTGCCCCTGCAGTTTTGGGCAGCATCTGTATCTCCATCCCACTTGCTCACATGAACGAGCAGCCCCACTTGGTTCACTAACTCCAGAAGCAAGTTAGTGAAGGTCTGGCTCTTTGAAACCTAGGGAATTGTGGTGGCTCCACCCCACCTCTAACCTTTGAGGCTGAGGCAGCTTTGTATCCTGTTTCCTTGGTCTCTCCACTTCTGCTGCTGATTAATGCCAAAGGCAATGCACAATGCCAGAAATTTTCCTGCCCCAGGACTCAGCTTTCTTGCTCTGTGGGCTGGCCAACCTGCTACTCCAACTCATGCTGATCTCTTCTACCTGTTAATGTCCAAAGGCAACCCATTCTGCCAAGAAGTTGCCTGCACAATGGCATTCAGCTTTTTCTTCCATGGGCTGGTAAGGTTGTCGCTGTCTCATGCTGGTTCTCTCAGCTCTGCCCCTGCCGTCTCTCATGCCGAATGCCAGGGATGCTGCCCAGGTCTCGAGTCAAGGACGTACTCCACTCCTGTTTCCACATTTTAGGTATCTGTCAGATCTGCACTCCACTCTTGGTACCATCTTCTGTTCTGATTACCTAGTACTGTTGTGACAGAAATATACCAGCAATGAGATGGCTTGAACAAACAGGAGTTTATTCTCTTACAGTTTGGAGGCTTTAAGTCCAAGTTCAAAATGCTGGGTTCTAGGGGCCGGGTGAAAGTCCCTCAACCTTGGGCTTCAGCTCTGCCTCCTGCTCCCGGCCTTCTGAAGCTAGAGACTTTTCATCACTCAGACAGCTGCTGGTTGCTGTGGTTGACAAGCCAAAGGTTGACAAGTTAAAAGGCACACTCCCAATGTTACCAAACCACATGGCAAGCCATTAATTCAATTGCACTGAAAGTCCCAAGCTCGGCAGAGTGTGGCAGGCTGCTGAAGAATGACTTGGCCACATGCAGGGTTCAAGTATGCCATAAGGCAAAGACCGTTTCCCAAGGCTTCTCCTAAAATACAGGAAGCAGACCACATCACTAAGGCAGCTACTCAGCTGCTCACAGTAGTTTCCACCATGGAGTTAATTACCAGTCTCATCATGGGAATACTACATCTAGCTGCCCAGTCATTCAACCAGGCCGTCAAGTTGACACAAACTTAACTACCACACATACTTTCAGTAACCAGATAATCACCAGAAAACCTGAAAATGACAATATCAATTTGCCTCAAAAGCATGGGTGAATGTAGGTAAGGTAGGGATTTGAGAACTCAGTTTTTCCTCTTACATACTTCTGTACAATTTTATTTTTACCATGTACCTACATCACTTTGATGAAAATTCATTTAAAACTATATACAGATATATACATCCAGACATACATATAAATGTCTATAAAATTAATTTGTAGGTACCTCAAAAAGTTTTCTATGTCAAAGCAATATCTTTAAATTGTGTTATCTTGAGTGAGACAATTTCAAAATGATGAATTGATAAAAATATTTCTCCCTAGTCTGATGCAGGTCTTGCTATTTTATCTAGTAGCAGTTACACATTAGAAAATATATTTAAACAGAACACAATATACATTTTAAACCAATATACAGGGATTTTTTTTGTATATGCATTTGTTTTTCTAAGAACATAATTTAGGCCAATGTTAACAGGATATGCTTAATTAGTAAAAATCAAGAGTTATCACCTTGTGTACTTGTTATTTCCCAATGTTTTCCTTTTTTCTCTTTATGAATCAAAATAACAGCAAAGGCCATTTTTTAAAAAAAAATTTATTGTGATTTGGATGAAAGTTTGCAGAGCAAATTCATTTTCCATACAGGAGTTCACACACATTTGTCTTAAGACATTGACTGCAATTACCCACAATATATTTCCCACTTCCTCCTGTAGTTACCTCTTCCCTGTGTCCTTCCCTCTCATGCACTCCTGCTGCTGAGTTGTCTGCGTATGCATACACAACCCTTCTATTCTCCCATGATTGATTTCTCCAAGGAGGGTGCAAATGTCATTTTTATCTGAAGAAAAAAAATCCATTCTGAAATTTAAAACTACAATTGCAAACATCCAGAAGCAATTACAGATGCAAGACTTGCCTATAAAATGTATATATGAAATTGCTTAATTAATTTTATAATAATGCTCAAAGATTTGTTATTTAATCCAAGTCTTGTATTTCTACATTATTAATACATTAGTACAAGGAGCTCTGGTAGCATACTGCCTAAGGCACTTGACTGCTTACCAGAAGGCTCTCAGTTCAAACCCACCAGCCACTCAGAAGGAAGCTTGGGAAATCTACTTCCATAGCAAATAACAAGAACAACAGTACATTAATACAAGGTAAAATGTCGAATTTACATGACATCTCAATTTTATCTAGATAGATTGATAGAGAATTTTCATATATGTATTTAAGTAACACTTATTAAAATATAGACACATTTGCACCCCATTAATAAGTTCTAGAAAACTCTGTAAATTAACTTTATATTAAACTCCATACATTCTCAAGGGATCAGTATGTATTTAAAAATACACAGAAACACACACACACACACACCTATATAAGAAATCAATACTTCAATAGTCATAAAATTAGTTCATATCTAATTTATTTCCATTTTGTGTGCAATAAATATAAAATATAGAATTTATTTCTCTTTTGTGTGCAATAAATATAAACAATCTCTTTCTTCCTTACTCAGATTTAGGAAAATCTCAATCATAGCATACAGTCCTCAATTTTAGGATTTTTGAATAGATAATAAGCTATCATTAGATATAATATTTGCTTTATTTTCAATTAGCTCACTTCTCAAAATCTTTAGAAGCTATCAAGGTCTTATCACTTTAATCTCATCCCATAAGAAGCAGTATAAAAGAGACTGTCCAATAAACTTTATTATCTGGAGTTTACATGAGGTTAAATGAGATACTCCACATCAACCTCAAAACATGTACCAACTATTGAATTTTCAGGTTAATGAAACTAAGAAATAGTTACAATGTTAAAATAAAATGTATCTAGTGCAATGTAAAGGACATATGTTAAATTTTATTTGAATGATTAAAGGTTTCTGTGAATACACTTTTTCACTGGTTACTTCTTCAGTGTAAAAAAGTACACTTGGGAAGGAAACATTCTTCAGGGTTTTTTGTTTGTTTTCTAAGTTTACTAAGATAGGGTTAGGAGCTCTGGTAGCACAGTGCCTAAGGCACTTGACTGCTAACCAGAAGGCTGGTGGTTCAAACCC
>NW_006921812.1:4121974-4123469 GCF_000298275.1 Orycteropus afer afer | reverse complement strand
CTAACCAGAAGGCTGGTGGTTCAAACCCACCAGCCACTCCTTGGAAGGAAGGTTGGGCAATCTACTTCTGTAGTGATACTGCCTCGGCAACCCAAAGAGGGGTCGCTATGGGTCAGGTGCGACTCGACGGCACATAACAACAGTAATAATACTGCCTCAGAAACCCAAGGAGGGGTCGCTATGAGTCGGGGCTAACTCCATGGCACATAACAACAACAACAACAAGATAGGGTTGGATTAGAAGGAGGGATATTTGATAATAACATTTTAACAAAAATGGACATTATATTCTTCTTTGGGTCTCTTTTATCTCTCTCTATCAAGAAGATTTAATAAACATTCACTTACTGCTCAGCAGTATCTTTATTTCCCAACACTTGGTGTTGTTACTAGGTGCCTTTGTGTTGGTCTGACTCATAACTACCCTATGTACAACAGGAGAAACACTGCCAGGTTCTGCACTATCCTCACAAACTTACTATGCTTGAGTCAATAGTTGCCCCCACTGTGTCAGTTCATCTTGCTGAGGATTTTCCTTTTTATTGCTGACCTCTACCTTAGCAAGCAAGATGGCCTTCTCCAGAGACTGGTCCCTTCTGACAACATGATCAAAGTAGGTGAGATAAAATCTTGCCATTCTTGCTTCTAAGGATCATTCCTGCTCTCCTTCTTCCAAGGCGTGTTTGTTGGTTCTGCTGGCAAAAAAAAAAAAAAAAATGCACTGCCACCCAGTAGGATCCAACTTATAGTGAACCCTCCTTGGATTTCTGAGGCATTATCTCTATGGAAGTAGATTGCCCAACCTTCCTTCCAAGGAGTGGCTGGTGTGTTTGAACCGTCAGCCTTCTGGTTAGCAGTCAAATGTCTTAGGCACTATGCTATGGCAGTCCATGCTGTTTTCAATACTATTTTCAACACCACAATTCAAATGCATCAATCTTAGCTCTTCCTTATTCATTGTCCAGCTTTCACAATCATAAGAGCCTATTGAAAATTCCATGGCTTGGGTCAGGATGCCTTATTCCCAAAAGTGAGATCTTTGCTCTGTGTGATAGTTGGAGCTGTGTGTCAACTTGGCTGGACCACAGTTCTGTGTGGTTTAAGCAATTGTGATGTGGATTGTTCCCATGATGGGATCAAATGTATATGTTTTGAGCAGCCAATCCATTGAAAGGGAGTTTCCCTAGGGATGTGGACTGCTCCAATGTATTTATGGACAACCTGCAAAAAGAGACACTCTTCCGGGATCAGGATCCTGTTGTGCTGCCTACAACTGTCCATGAGCAAACAATCCACTATTTGGCCTGGAGATCATGGATTTGTCATTCGTTGGAGTCAACAGCCTTTACTGCCTGCCAACCTTGAGCTCGTCAGCCCCTGCACCTGTGTGAGTTGGGAAAAGCCTCCAGCTTGACATTTGATCCAAGAACTTGGGACTTGCCAACTTCTATAAGTATGTGAGTCATTTTCCTGAGACAAATTTCTCTTTCTCTAT
>NW_006921812.1:4093186-4121724 GCF_000298275.1 Orycteropus afer afer | reverse complement strand
GACAGCAGTGCATTGTCACATGATTAAGCATCAATCAATTATTTTTGGTACAGTGAAATTGTGTATCCTTTCCATCTTTTTTTGATGCTTCCTGCATTGTTCAATATTTTGCCCATATTATTTGTCTTCCTTTTAAAAATTTTTGTCTGGCTTAACCTGCTAGTGAATAGATGTATTCTTGCTTATAAGTATAATTTTAAGCTTCTTAAAGATAAGGGAGATTTATATGATAAATTTTCAACCTCAGATTTTCTATTTAATCAATATTGCAATTACTTGTGTCTCAGTTGTCATGTATAATGAATAGTGACCCATAAGGATAATGGCATAAGCAAGACCATTCTACTCATCTGAATAAAAGAGTGTTATGAAATAATAATACCAATATATGTATATTTTTTCCATTTAAATCAAATTTCAACTCATAGTGACCCTATAAGATACAGTAAAACTACTCCATATTGTTTTCAAGGTTGTAAATCTTTACAGATCTATTGAGTGGCTGGTGGCTCTGAACCATCCTTTAGTTAACAGGTTAGCACTTAACCACTGTACCACCAGGGCTCCAGTATTATAAATAGGAAAGGAAAATTAATACTGTTTTTCACATCCAGCTCATCATCAGATTTCAAGTGCCATTTTAAAGATATAACAAATAACTTAGAAAATACAATTTCATGATATATGTATTCATTGTAAAATTATGCCTGAGAGAAGTCAAGACAGGTAGATACAAGCTATACTTCCTTGGAGCAGCAGCAGGGACAACCCAAAATTTCAGAGTTGCAAAGCAGTAACTACAAAACATACTCTATAGGTAAAATCTCTTAATCCACTTTTCTAGCAATTAGTTCATTCTACTCTTCTCTATTAAAACCCAACCAACACACACAAAAAACACCTATTTGCTGTTGAGGCAATGCTAACTCATGGAGGTTCTAATGTGTTTCAGAGTACAGCTATGCTTCATAAGGTATTCAGTGGCTATGTTCTTTCAGAAGTACATCAAGGCACCTCTTTGTAAATTTAAACTGCCAATATTTTTGTCAGTAGTCAAGCACTTAACCCTTTGTGTCATTCTCAGACTTATATTTTTAAACAGAAACTTCTAATTATTTCTACATAGAAATTTCAGTGTTGTCTTACAAAGAGATTCAGGTTAGTATATGATTGGTCTTTGGCTCAAGAACAGTTCACCAGGATAATAATATCAATAGAAAGGTTATTGTTAAAAAAAGGAGACCTGATTGTGCCGTGGTTCAAACAATCAGCTGCTAAATAAAAAATTGAACTTTGAACCCACCTATCACTCCACAAGAGAAAGATGTGGCATTCTGTTTACATAAAAATTTCAGCTTTGGAAAACTTGTGGGGCAGTTCTACTTTGTCCTACAGGATACTATAAATAAACAATCAAAATATGTAAGTATAGAATAGAGAAGGCATGCCCTGGAATCTTGTAATTGGAGCAAAAGGAACACAATTTGTAAATAAATAAATAAATAAAGGCAGGGAGCAAATTGTCCATCATGAAAGCAGCTGGCATCCTAAAAACTGTAAAAGCTCCAGCTGGCACCTCATATAACAACCAACAAGCCAACTCTTCACATGGGAAAAGTGCTATATGATTTTATGTGAGAAAGCAACAAAGCAGATATTTGTGAATAAATATTGGTTTGACAGGAAGTCAGACAAACTCCATTTTTACTCAAAGACATGTACTTAAGTACAAGGTGCCAAACGCAATGTCTATTTAAAGAGTGAAAAATGAGAGAGAGAGAAAATCTGCATCACAGTGAAACTGAAGCAGATGGTATAAATTGGTCCTTTGTTAGCCTTAATTTTTTAAATAAAAATTTCCTAAATTGGAGTTTAAAAAAAAAAAAAGAAGTATTTTTTGTCAGAAATAAAACACTTTCAATGTAACACCTACAACTTCTGGATTTCTTTTTTTTTTTCCTTCCACTTCGAATCCCCTCAAAAATATACTTCTGATTCAACATACTCAACCCAAACAAAACCCGTATAACTAAACTATTTTAAATATAGAAGTCACAGACAGCTGATAAATATTTATTTCTTCTGGAATAAGCTCACAGTAAATGCAGAGTGCATAACTACATTTCTGGGGGGATATATAGGATTTTTGAAATGAGGGTTTCTTAAAAATAGTAGGTAAGACAGTAACTCTTCATAAACCTCCTCTAAAAATGCAAATATTGCAGTAACTTTTTATTATCTTTATTACTCACCTATATAATTATGTATAATCCCTGGTTGCATAATGGTAAAGCTTTTGGCTGCTAACAGAAAGGTTAGTGCTTTTAACCCACCAGCTGCTCAACTAGTGGAACTCTACTTCTATAAAGATTACAGCATAGAAAAACCCATGGAGCAGTTCTACTTGTCCTGTAGGATCACTGTGAGTCAGAATTTACTCAACAGCAATGGTTTTGGTTTGGGGTGATGTACTTATGTGTCACATTAGCTAACCCTACTCCCAAAACTCATATATTTACTTATCAAAGAAATGAAAGGTCATTGAAGTAATTTTTTATTTGATAAGTTACAATTAAAGAAAATTATAAAGATACTGAGTAGTAATGCTGAGAGCAGTCAGGTCAAATCACTTTAGAGATGGAAATCATGCAATTAGGAAGGAGCATTTGATACAACAAATATTCAATGTTTAGGTGTGTATTAGGCTGTTCAGTGAAGTATCTTTCACCATACTACCTGTGATGGTGAGGGTTATGTGTCAACACGGCTAGGCCATGGTTCTCAGTGGTTTGGCAGATATGTAATCATCCTCCATTCTGTGCTTTGATATGTGAGCAGCCAATCAGTTGAAAAGGAAGTTTCCTTAGGGATGAGACTTGCATCCAATATATGTGGATGTTCTGGCAAAGCTTGCTTTCTCTTGATCCTGCATCATCCTGAGGTCTTTGATTGAAAATGATACATGAGCCAACAGTTTGATGCTGACCTGCTAACTTTGCCATCATCAGTCCCTGCAAAAATGTAAGCCGAGAGAAGCCTCCAGCCTAAAGCCTGATGCATGGATTTGGGACTTTCTAGCCTCTGTAGAAATCCTTTTGCAGCAGATTTATGGCATAGTAACTAAGGCATTTGATTGCTAACCAGAAGGCTGGTGGTTCAAATCCACCAGCCACTCCTCAGAAGGAAGGTTGGACAATCTACTTCCATAGTAATACCACCTGAGAAACCCAAGGAGGGGTCGCTATGAGTCAACAGTGAGTTTTCTCCATTTATCATGATGCTGCTTATTGGTCCAGTTGTGAGAATTTTCATTTTCTTTATATTGAGATATAATCTATATTGCAGATTGTAGTCTTCAGTCTTCATTAGTAAGTGCTAAAAGTCATCCTCACTTTCAGCAAGCAAAGCTATATTGTGAATGGTTTTTCCTCCAATCCTGATACCATGCTCTTCTTCATATAGTCCAGTTTCTCAGATTATTTGCTCAGCATACAGATTGGATAAGTATTTTGAATGGATACAACCCTGACACACTCCATTACTAATTTTAAACCATATAGTATCCCATTGTTCTGTTTGAACGACATCCTCTTGATCTATGTACAAGTTCCTCATGAGCACAATTAAGTGTTCTGGAATTCCCATTCTTCTCAATGTTAGCCATAATTTGTTATGATCCGCACAATTGAATGTTTTTCATAGTCAGTAAAACACAATAAACAGGAATATACTCTAGACCAATGATAGATTCATTGAGGATAATCTTGCACAGATACTAGTGATACAAAATAACCACAATCTTTACAGAAGCAACAGAAGACTGACTTGGAGTAATCATTCAGAGACAGCCAAACACCTTGGGAGAGAGAACCACTAGCCCTGCCAACTCAGGACCATAGTATTGGTGGACACAGGCTCAGTAGGCACAAAATACATAATAATCTTGTTTCATAACCTACATTGGTGAATAGAGATTGTGGTCTTAAAAGCTTTTGAGCAGCCACCTAAGATGCAGCTGATGATCTCCTCTTGTCTGAAGTGAAGAAGAGTGAAGAAAACCAAGGGGATTTGGAAACAATCACCCTTAGGATACAATGGGCCTTAAGACTAGAACTAGATGGTGCCTAGCTACCAATGCCAACCACTCAGTAAGGAGATACTGGATAGATTGGGAGGAAAACCGTGGAACAAAATTCAAACACACAATAATGACCAGAATTACTGGTTGGGTGGAGGCTAGTGGGACTCCCAAGACTATGGTTGGCCCTGGGATACATTTTGGACCTGTAAAAAGACTCACTCCCAAAGGCTGGCTCTCACCCCAACAGTAGTAAGAGTTAAAAGCAGAACACCCAACCCAGGACAATACACCCACTACTCTATAGACATACACCCTTTGGAGCAATCAGCCATGGGGGACCAGAGTGGCAGCATTCACATGGACAGACAGGAGTCCATAACTAAGAAGGACACAAGGATGGGGGGTGGTCCAGAGAAGGGAGAGGAGGAGAGTGGGTTAGGGTTGGGGATGGTAATCAGGGAGAGAAACCAAATGTACACAAAAGGTTGAATGTAAAACTAATTCTGCTCTGGAAATCTGCACCCAAAGCACAAATGAAAGGAAAAAAAAAAAAAAAACACAAGTAAATATCTTTCTGGTATTCTTTGCTTTCAGCCAAGATTCATCTGACATCAACAATGATATCTCTCATTTCATATCCTCTTCTGAATCCAGCTTGCATTTCTGGAAGTTCTCTGTCAATATACTGCTGCAACCATTTTTGAATTATCTTCAGCAAGATTTTACTTGTGTGTGATATTAATGATATTGTTCAATATCAAAATTGTAAGGGTGAGTTTTCTATATTGATTCTTAAGTCTGTCTATTCTTAAATGTGATGATGACTGCCTCTACTTGTAAAGTTGCTGCTATGTGCCATCAAGTTGCCTCCAATCATGGCGACCCCTCCTTGGGTTTCTGAAGAAGTATCACTACGGAAGTAGATTTGCCCAATCTTCCTTCCGAGGAGCGGCTGATGGGTTTGAACCGCCAACTTTCTGGTTAGCAGTCAAGTGCCTTGGGCACTACGCCACCAGAGCTCCTAGTAGTAAAGAAGGCACTATTAAACCATAGTATGGAATGGCAGTAAAAATACACAAATATCACCATCAATAGATCATATATTTATGAGAGCAAGGTTCTAGGTGATAGCATATTTTACACTTTCCTACAATTTTGTCTAAGAAATATAAGCTCATTTTTTGGTGCAACCTTTGCTAGACAAAGTGGTAAAGGAAAGAAAGAAGCTCAAAGCTTCAGAGTCACAGCTCAAGCACTACATATAAGACCTGAAAGTTGCCATTTCTGTCCCAAAAGTATTATTTCTTGTAGTAACAGAGCTGATACTGCCAAAAATAAAATCTACTGTCTCATCATTAAGAGTGGCTGAATGACACCAATGGAATTATCAACCTCGAGTGGTTTCTCAAGTTAACGTTATTTCATTGATTGTGAAGAAATGGGATCCAGAAACTTGGGATGAAGACATATGGGTAGATAATGAGAAAGCTTGGATCATAGAACACCCAAATTCTCTTGAATCACTTCTGCCAACACTGTTACTTCCATCTGAAGAGCTTGCTCCATCTTTGTCTGCTAAGCAACCTTTCCCAGTAAAATCATTATCTTTTCCATTCCCATCTAATAATCTTAACTCAGCTGTGCCTGAATTGTCTTTGTCTAAGATATCACCTGGGGGTCACCTAGAACATTTCCTGGGGCATTGTCTGAGGCAGATACTTTAGAAGACATTGCTCCTCAGGATCCACCCCACCACCCATTTTTGCCTCTAGGCCTATAGCTAAGCTTAAGTCCCAGTGTGCCCCGAGGCGAATACAAAGTGTGACCCAGGAGGAGACACACTACACTCCAAAAGAACTGCTTGATTTTTCTAATATATACAAACTGAAACTTGGGGATTATGTGTGGTGATGACTATTAAGGCTTTTGAATAACACTGCAAGGAACATAAAGCCTTCCCCAAAGGGAAATATGGTCTTTTCATTGGGTAAAAGGAAATAATCAGACTTTGCAGGGCATGTTCCACTCGCTCCTCACTAGCATCCTCTCACTCTGCTCCCACCACCACTCTCTAAGCTGACATTGCTACCAGCACCCATTCCTCCAGGCTCTGCCAGCATCTTCAGCAGCAGCAGCAGTGACAGCAAAGCTGATGAGGATGAGGACAAAGAGAAGTGGGCTCCAGCAAGGTTTAAATGTGGTGTTCTTACAATATCCAAATCACATAGTATTTTATTTCACATAATTTATTGTGGATATTAAGTGATGCATATCTGTAATTAAATATAACTTGTTAAAGTAAGTTAGACCATTGAGTCACTTCTAACTCATAGTTACCCCCATTGGGTTTCTGAGGCTGTAAATCTTTACGGAAATAGATCACCTCACCTTCCTTCTGCAGAGAGGCTAGTGGGTTTAACCACTGACATCTTGGTAAGCCATATATGGCAAGGGCATAGTTGTTCCACTCATTATCTCATAAGGAGTGAGTTTGTCCTTTCCAAATGAAATACATCTCAAATTTAGGAAGAATAAAGGAAGACTGTCACTATAGGGCAGAGTCAATGAGTCACAAAGTTTGGTTATTTGGGTTTAATTATAATATGGTTTTTCCACCAATACAGAAGACGATGGATGATAAGGGGTGGTGCAGTATTTGATAAACTGGTAAAACTTTACATATCTTTTCAATCACCTTACTCATAAAGTGAATACTGTCATCACTGCACAAAGATTTGGGAGCTCCCCAAGTGGGGATAATATTCCCTAAAAATATATTGCCCACCAGAGTAGCAGTAGTATTTCTACATGGCAAAGCTTCCACCTACTGTGAGAATAAACACATAATTACTAAAATATATTTGTATCCATTTTATGGTGGGAGTTGAATAAAATTTAATTTCCTCTCAAACACAGGCTCAGAGACCAAGGGTACTGAAATGATTTCCTTTAGAAAGTTAAACACAAGACTGTTTCCTATTGTTGTTGTTGTTGTTGTTATGTGCCATCGAGCCGGACCTGACTCATAGCGACCCCTCCTTGGGTTTCCAAGGCAGTATCACTACGGAAGTAGATTGCCTCATCTTCCTTCTGAGGAGTGGCTGGTGGATTTGAACCGCCAGCCTTCTGGTTAGCAGTCAAGCGCCTTAGGCATTATGCTACCAGAGCTTGTTTCCTATTAGGCAGTGCTTAAAGATGTCCCAAATATCCTTTTCCAATTTGTCATCTCAAAAATCAACTTCTCCTTTCCTCAGTACTCTGCCTCCCATCTTAGGGTTTCCTTATCTTGCTGAAACATCTCATTAAAACTCACAAACTGCCAACAAAATGTATCACACAGTGGTTGTGGTTGTTTTTGTTAGGTTTCATCAAGTTGGCTCAGACTCATAGTGACAGAATGAAACACTGCTCAGTCTGGCATCAGCCTCACAATGCTTGATACACCTCAGCCCATCATTGCAGCCACTGTGTCATTCCATCTTGTTGAGGGCTTTCCCCTTTTTCACTGGATCCTCAAATTTACCAAACATGATATTCTTCTGCAGGGAATGGTCCTATGTTAGGTTGGGTTCTCTAGAGAAGCAAAACCAGTAAAACTTATATAGAGAGTGAGAGAGAAATTTATCTTAGGAAAATGGCTCACACACTTACAGAAGCTGGGAAGTCAGAAGTTCTTGGATCAAATGTCAAGCTAGAGGCTTTTCCTGACAAACACAACTGCAGAGGCTGATGAGCTCAAGGTTGGCAGGAAGTATACTGACTGTTGACTCCAACGAATGGCTAATCCAAGATCTCCAGGCTGAATAGTGGATTTTTTTGCTCACAGACTGTTGTAGGCAGTACAACAGGATCCAGATTCACAGAAGAGTCTATCTTTTTTCCCAGGATGTCCATATATATATTTGAAGCAGGCCATACCCTTAGGAAACTCCCTTTCAATGGATTGGCTGCTCAAAACATATACATCTGATCTCGTCACAGGAATAACCCTTATCACAACTGCTTAAACTTAAAACTTAAAACTGAATGACACCAATGGAATCATGGTCAGAATCATGGTCAAGACAAGTTGACACACAATCCCAACTATCTCAGTCTACTCCTTGTCAACTTGACAGTTGTGTGCATCTCCTTAACCACATATAATCTCTAAATAAGGACAATTATAAAGTCGCATTTACATTAATATGATATAATAATATGTGTACAACCAAAATGCATTAACCCTGTTTACATTTCATAGTTAATAACAGAAGAAAACAAAAAATATTTGATGCACACATACGATGAAGAAATACAACAATCTCAGTCACCATTTTTGTAATTCGTCATGTGGTAGCTGATATTCAGAGCTATCTTCTTCCATCATTGATTCTGTATTTCCCTTGCCCTCAGCAAGCCCCTCAGCTAGTCACTCTGGTGGGGTGACCCAACCCTTCATTCCTGAAGCATCTGTGCCACTAGTAGTCATATCAGAATTGGGTTGCTGTAGTTTTCCACTAACATTAATCCCAGGGCATCCTAAAGAATCTCCCAATAGAAAGAATCTCCTGTATTCCAGAAATATTCTTCTTTACCTCCATTATGTAATGTCAATCCAATTTCCCCTTGGTAATCAGGGTCTATTACACCAGATAGTATGGTAACACCCTTCTTTGTCTGTTGATCCGGAGGCATGGGGAAGCCAAAATGGCCGGGTGGCATTCTGAATCAATTCAATGCAATCAATATTGTGTCTCCAGGTGGAAGTGTTCCTCCCTTTGGGACTAAGATCTCCAGACCCACAGAGCACAGCATATCAGGGACAGGAAGCAAAATTTTTTTGAGTGGGTCACTAGGGGTAATAGTGAGTGGTATCACTCCCATTTCCACCCCTTGGTTCCTGCACCTGTCAATCCTGTCTATTGGATAAACAGTACCATATATTTGATGCTGCTTTAGACCATATACAGACTCTTGAAGAACATTGTCTCAGCCCTTCAATGTATTGCCAGCTAGCTAGCACTGTAACTGTGTTTTTGGTAGGCCATTCCATAGTTCTATCAAGCCAGCTGCTTCAGGGTGATGGGGAACATGGTAAGACCAGTGAGTTACTTAAGCATAGAGCCATTACTACAGTTTATTTGCTGTGAAGTGAGTCTCTTGATCTGAAGCAATGCTGTATGGGATACCGGGATGGTGGATAAGACATTCTGTAGAGTCCACAGATGCTTGTTTTGGCAGAAGCAGTTAGTGCAGGCAATGCAAATCCATATCCAGAATAAGTATCTATGCCAATAAGAACAAAACACTGTGCTTTCTATGATGGAAGAGGTCCAATGCCACCAAGTTGCTGACTGATCACCCCAAGGAATGGTTTCTTATTGTGGACTCAGTGTTGGTGCTTGTTACTGGTAGCTTTGGCACTCAGCAGTGGTGGTAGCCAAATCAGCCTTGGTACATGGAAGTCCATGCTACTGATCCCATGCATAATCTCTTCCCCTGCCACCATGCCCAATTTGTGCATGAGTTCATTGGGCAATGACAGGAGGAGTTGGGGAAAAAGGATGACTGTCTTCCAAGGAATGTGTCATCCCGTCCACCTGATTGTTAAAGTCCTCCTTGGCTGAGGTCACCTTTTGGGCATTCAGATGAGACACAAATATCTTTACTCCTTTGGCCCATTCCAAGAAATCTATCCATATGCTTTTTCCCCATACATCCTTGTCAACAATTTTCCAATCGTGATTCTTCCAAGTCCCAGACCATCCAGCCAAGCCATTGGCCACAGACCATGAATCTGTATACAATCATACATCTGGCCATTTCTTGTTTCATGCAAAGTGAACAGCCAGATGCACAATTCAAAGTTCTGCCCATTGGGAGGATTTCCCTTCACCACTGTCCTTCAGGGAAGTCCCAGAAAGGGGCTGCAGTTCCACTGCTGCCCACTTTCTAGAGGTGCCTGCATATCACACAGAACCTTCTGTAAACCAGGCATGAGTTTTCTCTTCCTCAGTCAACTGATCATAAGGAACTCCCCATGAGGCCATAGGTGCACACTGGGAGAGGGAAAGTAATGTGATTGGAGTGGAAACTGTAATGGAGAGCAGAGTCAAAACAGTAATTAGAATACTCTGACTCGTGTGGAATTATGGCATTGGCTACTGATGTATGGTGTCCCTAGGAGTGAAATACACAGGAAACCTACTAAATATTTTCTTGATCTGTGTACTAACACCTCATTGCCATCAAGTCAGATCCAACTCATAGTGACACTTCTTTGGGTTTCCGAGGCAATATCACTGCAAAATAGATTGTCCAATCTTCCTTTTGAGGAGTGGCTGGTGGGTATGAACTGTCTGCTTTCTGGTCAGTAGTCAAGAGTCTTAGGCACTACGCCACCAGAGTTCCCCTTGATCTGTGTAGACAGAAGAATTCTAGGTCACATGAGCAGCAATCTAGATTGAATTGCCAGAATACAGAGTCACAGCCCCTCAATCAATTCCCAGACTTGAGTCAGTTTACAGACTCTACTCCTGGTACCAAATGTGTTAGGTTGGGTTCTCTGGAGAAGCAAAATCAGTAAATCTTATATATGTAGTTGTTGTTATTATGTGTTGTTGAGTCAGACCTGACTCATAAAGACCCCTCCTTAGGTTTCCAAGGCGGTATCACTACAGAAGTAGATTGCCCAACCTTCCTTCAGAGGAGTGGCTGGTGGGTTTGAACTGTCAACCTTCTGGTTAGCAGTCAAGTCCTTAAGCACTATGCTACCAGAGCTCCTTATATATATATATACAGAGAGAGAGAAATTTATCTTAAAAAATGGCTCACACACTTATAGAAGCTGGTAAGTCTCATATTCCTGGATCAAATGTCAAGCTGGAAGCTCTCCCTGACTCATGCAACTGCAGGGGTTCACGAGCTCAAAGTTGGCAGGCAGTAAACCAGCTCTTGACACCAACAAATGATGAATTCAATATCACCAAGCTGAATGGTGGAGTGTTTGCTCACAGACCATTGTAGGCAGTACAACAGTATCCAGATCAACAGAAGAGTCTGTCTTTTTCCCAGAGTGACCATATATATATTTGAAGCAGGCCACACTCTTAGGAAACTCCCTTTCAATTGATTAGCTGCTGAAAACATATACATCCAATCTCACCATGGAAATAACCACATAACAACAGCTTAAACCACTCAGAATCATGGGCAAGCCAAGTTGACACACAACCCCAACTAACACAGGTCCCTTCTTACAACATGGCCAAAGTAGGTGAGACATAGTCTGGCCATTCTCACTACCAAGAAGCATTCCAGCTGTACTTCTTCTAGGACAGATTTGTTAGCACTTTTAGAAGTCCATGGTACTTTGAGAATTCTTTGCCAACACCTCAACTCAAAAACATCAACTCTTCTTTGGTCTTCCTTATTCATTTTCCAGCTCTCACATGTATATGAGGTGATTGAAAATACCATGGCTTGGGTTAAGCGTATCTTAGTCTTCAAGCGGATATATTTGCACTTCAGCACTTGAAAGAGGTATTTTGCAACAGATTTGCCCAATGCAATACATCTTTTTACCTCTTGACTGCTGCCTTTCACTGGTTCCAGGGCTGGCTTACTGTGGTCTAGCCCTGGGGTGCTCCACATGCACAAACTGCTGTCTTCCACTAGTCCCAGGCATTTTGTCGAAAGAATCTTCCAAAATTCAAAACCTGAGTGGTAGTATTGGAAGATTTTGACCATAGAATCTTCCAATATTGCAACCCAAGGCTTGAATTTTTTCTTCAGTTCTCTCAGCTTCAGAAATGCCAAGCATGTTCTTCCTTTTAGCTGTTCTAACTCTGTACATTTCATTATAATAATTGAGTTTGTCTTCTCAAGCTTCTCTTTGAAATCTTCTGTTCAGCTCTTTTATCTTGTTATTTCTTCTGTTGACTTTAGTTATTCTCCATTCAAGGGCAAGTTTCAGAGTCTCTTCTAAAATCCATTTTGCTCTTTTCTTCCTTTCCTGTTTTTTAATGATCTTTTGCTTTGTTCATTGATGATATTCTTGATGTTATCCCAGAATTCCTCTGGTTTTCTATCACTGGTGTTCAATAAATCAAACCTATTCTTCAAATGGTCTCTAAATTCAGGAAGAATATGATGAAGATCATATTTTGGTTCTTGTGGAATTATTTTAATTGTCTTTAGCTTCAACTGGAACTTGCATATGAGCAGTTGATGGTCTGTTCCAAAGTTAGCTCCTGGCCTTGTTTTGGCTGAAGATATTGAGCTTCTTCTTGGCCTCTTTCTGCAGATGTAGTCAGTCTGATTCTTGTGTACTCCACCTGGTGAAGGCCATATGTATAGGTGTCATTTGTGTTGAAAAAGGTATTTATAATGAATACGTTGTTGGTCTTGCAAAATTCTATCATGCAATCTCCAGCGTCATTTCTATCACAAAGACCATATTTTCCAACTACTGGTGATTCTTCTTTGTTACCAACTTTTGCATTCCAATCACCAGTGATAATCAACACTTCTTGATTGCATGGTTGGTCAATTTCAGACTACAGAATTGGTAAAAATCTTCTGTTTCCTTGTCTTTGGTTTTGGTGGTTGGTGCCTAAATTTGAATAATATTAGTATTAACTATTCTTCTTTGGAGCTCTGGTAGCATAGTGGCTAAAGCACATGACTGCTAACCAGAAGGCTGGCGGTTCAAACCCACCAGCCACTCCTCGGAAGGAAGGTTGGGCAATCCTACTTCCGTAGTGATACTGCCTCGGAAACCCAAGGAGGGGTCGCTATGAGTCAGGGCTGACTCGACGGCACACAACAACAACAACAACAAACAATTCTTCTTTGTAGGCATGTGAATATTATTCTGTCACCAACAGCATTGTCTTTCAGGATAGATCATGAACCATTCTTTGTGACAATGAATGCCATGCCATTTTTCTCCAATTTGTCATTCCCAACATAGTAGATTATATGGTTTTCTGATTCAAAATGGCCAAAGACAGTCCATTTAAGCTCACTAATGCCTAGGATATCAATCCTTATGTGTTCCATTTCATTTTTTACAACTTCCAATTTTCCTAGATTCACATGTCATACATTCCATGTTCCAATTATTAATAGGTGTTTGCAGCTTTTCTTCCCATTTTGAGTCATGCCACATCAGCAAATAGAGGTCCCAAAAGCTTTATTCCATCCACATCATCAAGGTCGGGTCTACTCTGAGAAGGCAGCTCTTCTCCGATCATATTTTGAGGGTCTTCTGACCCGAGGGACTCATCTTCCTGCACTGTGTTGGACAATGTTTCAGGGCTATTCACAATGTTTTCCAGTAATATATCAGGCAGTGTTTCACTGCTATTCATAAGATTTTCACTGGCCAAATATTTGAGAAGTGAATAGTCCCTTCCTTCTTCTGAGTGTTTCTCAGTCTGGAAGCTCTGCTGAAACCTGTCCACCATGGGTGACCCTGCTGGTATATGAAATACCAGTGATATAGCCTCCAGCCTCACAGCAACATGCAAGACACCATAGTATGACAAACTGATAAGACAAGTGGTGGATTTTGCCCATAGAATATTGCAGCTCAAGGCTTGAATTTTTTCTTCAATTCAATTCAATTAACATTGAAAAAATGCTAAGCATGCCCTTTCCTTTTGGTTTTCTAACCTTAGGTCTTTGCACATTTCATTATAATAACTGACTTTGTCTTGTGCTGCTTTTTAAAATCTTCTGTTCAGTTCTTTTATTTTATTTGCTTTAGCTGCTCTTCATGTAAAAGCAAGTTTCAGAGTTTCTTCTGACATCATTTTGGTCTTTTCTTTCTTTCTTGTCTTTTTTAATCACCTTTACTTCTTCACATATGATGTTTTTGATGTCATCCCACAATTAGTCTGGTTTTTGGTCACTGGTGGTCATTGCATCAAATCTATTCTTCAGATGGTCACTAAATTCAGGTGGGATATAATGAAGGTCATATTTTGGCTCTCATGGATTTGTTTTAATTGTTCTAAACTTCAACTTGAATTTGCATATGATCAATTGATGATCTGTTTCACAGTCAACTCTTGGCCTTGTTCTGGGTGAAGATACTGAGTTTCTCCATCACTTTTTTCCACACATGTAGTCAATATGATTACTGTGCATTCTATCTGGTGAGATGTCCATATGCATAGCCACAATTTATGTTTTTGAAAAAAAGGTATTTGCAATGAATAAGTTGTTGTTGCAAAATTCTGTCATGCAATCTCTGGAATCATATCTATCACCAAGGACTTATTTTCCAACTACCAGTGATTCTTTTCTGTTTCCAGAATTTTGCATTCCAATCAGAAATAATCAAGACATCTTGATTGTATGTTTGGTCAATTTCAGTCTGAAGAAGTTGATAAAATTCTTCAATCTCCTCATCTTTGGCTTTGGTGGTCAGTGTGTAAATTTGAATAATGGTAGTATTAATTGGTCTTCCTTGTAGGCATATGAATATTATCCTATCACTGACAGCATTGTATTTCATGATAGATCTTAAAACATTCTTTCTGACAGTGAATGGCACACCATTCCTCTTCAATTTATCATTCTTGGTGTAGTATATCATATGTTTTTCTGATTCAAAATGGTCAAAACAAGTCCATTTCAGCTCTCTAATGCCTAAGATATCTATCATTATGTATACCACTTTATTTGTGACAACTTCCAATTTTCCTAGATTCATACTTCATACAGTTCATGTTCCAAGTATTAATGGATGTTTGCAGCTGTTTCTTCCCATTTTGAGTTGTGCCCCATCAGCAAGTGGAGGTCCTGAAAGCTTTACTCCATTTATATCATTACGGTCAACATTACTTTCAGGAGGCAGCTCTTTTCCAGTTGTACTTTGAGTGCCTTCTGACTTGAGGGGCTCATCTTCCAGCACTAAAGCAAACAGTGTTTCAGGGCTGTTCTTAAAGTTTTACATATATACATATGATATATATATGATATATTAGTATATCAGACAGTGTTTTGCTGCTATGCATGAGGTTTTAACAGGCCAGTTCTTTGAGAAATGGATGGTCCCTTCCTTCTTCTGAGTGTGTCTTACTCTGGAAGTTCCACTGAAACCTGTCCACCATGGGCGACCCTGCTAGTATTTGAAATGCCAGTGGCATAGCCTCCAGCATCACAATAACACACATGCCACCACTGTTTGACAAACAGACAGATGAGTAGCAGTCTCATAGTGGTGGAAGAAGGCAAGTCCCAGATCCATGGGTCAGGCATTAATCTGAAAGATCCTCCTCACCATGTGGTTTCAGGGTTGATAAACTCAAATTGGCAGACCAGATGACTGGCTGCTGTCTCAAGTCTTGAGATGAGATGTTAGTGAACAAAACGCAGGATCCAGAGTCACAGAGAGAACTTTTCCAATACTTTCTCTTTTATACCTTCAAGGAAACTAAGGGTAGTGACTTGAATCACACGTTCCAGCAAAGTTTGACTCAAGATATATCCTACCCTAATTCTGCCTCATCAGTGCAACAGACAACTCATCCCAAAATGGGAGCATAACCACAGGCATACAGATTAGGAGTTACAATACATCACAAAAAGTAAGCCTATGGCTAGAAAGGCTATATTGAGGAATTCACTGCATTGCAAAGGGGTATTGTCTTGAAGGAAATTGAAGACCCTTCCTAGGGTTATAACGGAGGCAAAGCCAGCAATAGCTGGTGATACGTTCAACACCTTCAAAAAATTTAGCTCATCAAGATTTTGTCAAGGTTTCAATTATTTCGTCTCATTCCATCTGGGAATTTAAGAATTTATGAAAAGCCATGGCCATGAAGACACGTAGAGATCTAGGAAGGACAAGTTTATTATTAAGTTCCATTCATAATCTAATTGTGATGTTAAAAGCATAACCTGAATATTTCCATTCTATAATTTCTGCAATGGGAAAAACCTTTTGCCTTTTAAGAAATCTTTTTGAAGTCATTATGATGGTATCATATCTTCCATGATCATGTCATGAATATCCTTATCTCTTTCCTTTGCATCATGATCTGAGATATCATAATCATGTATTAGAATTCATTTAGTTATTATACAAGTAAAGAGGATTTCAGAGGCAGCTTATTTAGCTGCCTAATCTGCTGAAGTGTTTCCTTTAATTGTCCCTCTTTGAGATTGGTGGGCTTGTATCTTGATGGCAATAGTCTCAGAGGAAAGCAAAAGGGCTTCTGGGAGGTCTTCCTCTTGATATGATATGATATGAAATCATATTTAATTTTTGTCCCAGAGGATGTTATGAAACTCTTCTGTTCACATAGTATATCAAAATCACAAACTACAAAAGAACTACACCTTGACTTAGTGTAAATATTTACTAACAATCCAGAAGCCAATTTGCAAGTGGTCATTAATATAATCAGCTTAGACTGTTGAGCTGAGGTGAACTCTGGAAGTCCACTCTTTCAAGAATTTTAGGAGAGTTGTAATGGCATAGCCTCCCTGATAATGAGAGGTGTTGGGGTTTGGTCTTAAATTTGATCCATCTCCCAACAGAATTAAATAAGTTTTAAAAAGAGGAGTTTCCCTCAAATACTCTCTAGTAGATAGAAGTTGTTCAACTAAGCCTAAGTAACATGTGTAGAGGGATGATTCCTGTCTTCTGGAGTGAATAAAGTTGTGGCCAAGTTTTAGCAACCTCCCACATGTTGCTGAATGTTAGAGGAAACCAGGAGGAGAACTTCATAAGAAATTAGCCTGTGAGCTGACAAATGTTGCATTAAATTGAAGTTTGAAATAGCAGACACTGTATGAGGAACATAAAAATGTTGAAGTATATCCTAAAAGAAAAACTATATTTGCCATTGCTTCCACTAGTTTGGCAGTGGCAGCAACTGCTCTGAGGCAAGGAAGGGAAACCCTGTTGAATGAATCTATTTGGAGGCTATAGTAGCCAACAAGTCCTTATTATCCTTTATGTTTCTCAGTGATAACCCATAAGGCATTACCTAGACACCTTATGAACAAAAACTAAAAGATACAAATGGTAATTAGGGAATTCTACAGTCTAGGTATTAGTTAATGATTCTTTTAATGTTAGTGTGGACTTTTTGCCATCTTCTGTAAAGCAAATGGAGTCAGGCTTTGAAAACTTTAGGTACTGATACATTGTTTGGCCAGGAAATGGAAATTTTGATATCTGTAATATACACAAATTCCCAAAAAGTTTCCCCTTAGGTTTTATTTATTTGTTTGTACTGCGGACAGAGAAAGCTACAATTATTTATCTATTTATTTATTTTAGGGTCAATAGTAATCCGTTTTTTCTGAGGCAGCATGCCTGAAGTATTTAACTGATAGCTGAGCCAGTTGTAATTTCTCTTTAGAAATTTGTGACCATCATCAGCAAAATGTTCTAACAAAAGAATACTGTATTCAAGACAATGTTGTTGATATTCAGAGTTACCAGTAAAACCATCAACATATTATAGTAAAGTAGATCCAAGGACAAATCATGAAAGTTGTAAATCTCCATGTAAAATCTGAGAAAAATAATGGGGATTCAGTGAAACCTTGTAGCATCATTGTCCACATGTATTGCTATTACTACCACCACCACCACTATCACTTACCAAGTAAAAGCAAATAAATATTAACTATTGGGATATACAGAGATACTGGAAAATGCACCATAAAGATGAATCACTATAAAGTGAGACAATTCAGTGGTATATTATAAAGGAGTAGATATAGATTAGGAGCCACAGGACATTTAGGAAACACAATGTGGTTAAAGGCACACTGATCCTGTATAAAACTTCAGCCAAGATTATTCGACTTTTGAGAAGGGAAAATGGTAGGGTTACAAGAGATAGTGGAGGGAGTAATTAAATCTTTAGGAAGAAAACACTGAATTATTGGAATAAATCTTTCTTTTGCTTCTCATTTTAAAGGATACTGATACTGGATGATTTCAGGCAAAGTTTAAAACAAAACAAACTCACTGCCATAGAGTCTATTCAGACTCATAGTGATCCCCATTGGGTTTCCAAGGCTGTAAATATTTGTAGTAGAAGATTGCCTCATCTTTGTCCCACAGAGCAGATGATAAATTTGAACCCTCAACTGTCTGGTTGGCAGCCAAATGTCAGGTAAAGGTTAGGAAATATCAATTTGAATTACAATGGACTCTGCTGACAGCATCAAGTCAACATCCATGGAAGTTGTTGCCCACAAGGTTTCTGTTCCTTAAGAGAGAACATCTAAATGAATGAAAGGAGTAGATGAGCTTCCTATCTGTATTGGCAAAATAAATGCTTGTAAGTACAAAAGGAGCTCTGTTAGCATAGTGGCTAAATCACTTGACTGCTAACCAGAAGGCTGGTGGTTCAAACCCACCAGCCACTCCTCGGAAAGAAGATTGGGCAATCCTACTTCTGTAGTGACACTGCCTTGGAAATCCAAGGAGGTGTCGCTATGAGTTGGGGCTGACTTGACGGCACATAACAACAACAACAAAAAGTACAAAAAAAAACCTCTTGTGAGATTACCTCAATTTCATGGTGACTAGTGCCTAAGGCATGTTACTGATAACCAGAAGGCTGGCTCTTCAAACCCACCAGCCACTCTTTGGAAGGAATATTGTGCAATCTACTTCTTTAGTGATACTGCCTCAGAAACCCAAATAGGTGTCACTGTGAGTCAGATCTGAATCGACAGCAGTGCATTTGGTTTAGTTTTGGGCATCAGAGTTCCAATAATATTTCCCACCATCTATTAAATAGTAGGACAATTCCACTTAGGAATAAATCTCTTTCTATTCAATTAACTGGATATCATGACTAAATATAAAAATATGTATATCCACCATAGGACCAAAAGCTATAGTACTGGGCTTATAGTGGGTTAGAATTTGTCCCTAAATAGTGACCCCCTACAACTTTAGAAGTTTTAGTGCTCTGAAAACAGAGACTTCTGTAAATATATGGTGGTGATGGCAGACAGGATGGCATAAGTGTCAATTAAAAATTGATAAGATTCACCATTCACTTGAATAATTGTTTCTTCTTTCGTATTTAAAGCCACATAGGAAATGCCCCTGTGTTATCCCTAGATCCCTTTCATTTAGATTTAGACTGAGCTTTGTCTAATAATATGTTGTCATTTTATTCTTTAACTTATTACAATCCTTCTTAAAATGCCCAGATTTTTTTCCCCATTTACCATTCCTAACCAAGTCTCCTCCCCTCCCTGCCCATTAACCCACCAATACCCCTCATAGTTATGCACTTCTGTGTGTACTGCATTTGCTCTGTGTGATTGTTGCCCCTCTGGTGCCCCATGGCCGATTGCTCCAAGGGATGCATTTCCATAGAGTATGTGGTTGCATCACTCTGGGTTGAGTGGTCTGCATGCACATCTTGTTTACTATTGGACTATGACCCAGACCCTGAGAGTAAGTTTTATTCCAGGCTCAAAATGTATCCCAGGGCCATACTAATTGGAGTCTCACCAGACTCCATCTGACCAGTAATTCTGGTCATTATTGTGTTTTGGGGTTTTGTTTCACGTTTTTCCTCCCATTCTATCCAAGATCTCCAGTTTTGATCCTTTCCTGAGTAGTTGGCATTGGTAACTGGGCACCATGTGGTTCTTCTGGTCTCGAGGTCCATCATGCCCTAGGGGATTTCTTCCAAATGCCCTTGGTTTTTTGCACTCTTATTCATTTCCAATGTTAGGAGACCATTAGCTGCATCTTAGATGGCTGCTTGAAAGCTTTTAAGACCCTATTCACTACAATGCCCATAGTTTTATTAATAATAAGAAATACTGGGTTTAGTACCTCCAGAAGATCTATTCCTCCTTGATTAGGAGACTGAAATTGTGGTAATTATAGAGCCATCAATTGGCAATTTGTTTATTTTCTACTATTTGAGCAAGTTAATGAATTAAACAAGTCAGCTTGGCCATTGGAGCAGCCTTCCTATACATATGGTGTCTTTTCACTAACGGGTTCAACACCGGGGTTACATCCATGTACAAAGGCTGCATTAAAAGCTTCAATTGCCATAAGGTAAAAGGGTCAAGCCCATAATGTTCTCTAAATCTCTGAGGGAGCCAATTTTGGTAATCATAAACAGTTCCATCTGCAAGCATGGATTTTTGTCCAGTCTATATTATAGGGGAAAAGGCTTTACTAAAGGTATCAATAAATCTTTCTCTTTTGGGGAGGGATTCTTGGGGGAAACCACCTGCTATCTTATTTTTATCTAAGTGTTGATTAACTTGAGAATCTTTCTAATCCTACTTCAACCATGATTGACCATCCTCAGGGCTTGTTAACAGTTGATACAATTGATACAAATCAGGTATCCCTGGTTAGTAAGCTTCAATAAGGATTGTAAATTCTTTATCAAATTTATAGGGGTACTTTCATTTATCAGGGAGCTCTGGTGGTGTAGTGCCTAAGGTATTTGACTTCTAACTATAAAGTTGGTGGTTCAAACCCACCAACCACTCCTTGGAAGGAAGATTGGGCAATCTACTTCTGTAGTGATACTGTCTCAGAAACCCAAGGGGTCATTATGAGTCAGATATGACTTGACAGCAGTGAGTTTGGTTTGGTTCATACATTAAGGAGCTCTGGTGGTGCACTGATTAAAACATTAGACTGCTAATCAAAAAGTCAGCTATTTGGTATCACCAGCTACTCTTTAAAGAAATCTGCTTCTGTAAATATATACTGTCTTGGAAACTGTACGTGGTTATACTAGTCTGTCTTAAAGGATCAATATGAGTAAGAACTGACTCAATGGCAGTGGGTATGGTTTGGTTTTCATATATCTGGAAAGGTTAACAATGTTATGTAACTCATTATAGGTCCAAGGAACAAAGGGTATGTTTGGCTTTTGAGAAGTTTCACTAGTATCAAATCCAGGACCTGGAGATTGGATTTTAAATGACATTTCATGGTTAGGATTTTCTTCCTGAGAAGGAAAGAAAGGAAGTTCTGAGAAGGTGGTAGTAGAGGTGTAAGAAGGTAGTGTTAGATGCAGAGAGGATATACCCAACTAAAGAGCAGAAGGAAAGAGTGTGGGTGCCTTACATTCTAACTCCTTTCATCTTTTAGTCAATTTAAAAAGAGATTTATCAGGACAGGATAGAGTCCTGTTGACACATTCAACTAAATCCCTCTACAACAGACACCTGAAAAAAGCCAAGTAAAACAGACACAAATAATGATCCTGGAAATGTTAGCATCAAATGAAGGAATAAAGATTTGGGTTGAATGCCAAATGGTAAGGGAGACTGAATGAAGACTATGACTAGGGACAGAGAAGAAACTGTGGCCCAAGAAAGAATGGCCATTTGGAGACACAGAAGACATCATACACAGATGAGAAGAAACCAACTTCATAGAATTCAAAATGGGAAAGAGATACAGTATGGACAGATCCAAAGTGAAACAAGGTGAGCAGAATATGCACTGGATCTTGGAGAGGAAAGTTCAGAGAAACAGGCAAGAATCCCAGGGGCACAGGCAACTGTAGAGCAAGGAGAGACCAGTGAAAGGGAATGAAACAACTCACTCAAGTGAACATTAAACATTTGAGATGAGAGCCCACATGAAGGGAAGGCCTGTGGAGTGGTGGTTGGAGACACTGGTGGCACCCCACTTGATTTAATTCATGCAGGAACTGGATAATTGGCTGTGTGTACCTAGATGTGCACTGAGTCTATGCCAGTGAACTGTGACCACAGATTCTTTCTTCTTAGTTTCCCAGCACACTTTCCCAATGAGCAGAGGCAGGCCTCCTTCCCACCCTCACTAACTCAGTAGTAATGATGCCTCCCTTGCAGCTTCCCATTAACTCAATTCCTCAGGCCATTTTGCTCCACCAGCAGTCACTCACCACACCATGCCCCAAGCAAGAACAGATGAGTGTCTGTGTACTGTTTGCCAGCACCAATGTGAATAACAGATCACATTTTCACAGAATACAAGAAGAGGTCCCATGCCTTCCACTGTTGGGGGTGTTTACACAAGCAAGGCTCTAACGTCTTCCATGGGCACATGCTCCCACTTATTTTGATACAGCCATCTGCTGCAATTGCTGCCTACTGACCATAGTTGTACTTTTTTCAAATAGTTGCCCATAGCCCTCTTTTTTTTGTTCTTTCTTTTTTCTCTTTTTTCCACTTTTTCTACCTTTTCATTTATTTTCCCCTCATCCTCTGCATATATTTTTATCCACATTTTATCTCACCCCTCCTTTTATTGCTCCTTCTTGCCCCACCCAATGGGAGGCAGGTATTATCCCCCCCACCAGCCAACCATACATATTACACTTACCTCCTACCATCTCACTCAATGCAGAAGAAACATCACCCATTTTTGCACCACTGCATCTAAAACAGATGGTGAACAACACCTGCACACCAAAAATAAAGCTCCTTTTGACTAGCAAAGACTCACAACAACATTACTAACAGTTACTACACCCACCTGGGCACAGGTTGGAAGTGCCTCAATTCTACCAAACTAGTAACCAAAGAAGCCTACCCCTCCCACCCAGGTATGTCAAAACAAAACAAAGATATAACAGTGAGTAAAAAAATAAATAAAAACAAAAACTCCAAAATGTTTCAGACAAGACAGACTATTTAAAATAAAAAAAAGGACAAGATGTTGCAAGCAAGTGACCAAAATAAAGAACTAGAAAAACTATATGTATATTTGTATATATATGTGCATATACATATCTCCTTGGGGGCTTTGGTGGCATAGTACCTAAGGCATTTGAGTGCTAACCAGAAGGCTGGCAGTTCAAACCCATGAGCCACTCCTAAGAAGGAAGGTTTGGCAATCTACTTCTGTAGTGCTACTCCCTTGGAAACCCAAGGAGGGGTTGCTATAAGTCAGATCTGACTCGATGGCAGTGAGACTTTGTGTTACATATATCCTCCCAAGAGATTAAGGAAAACAGACACAATGTTGTTGTTGTTATGTGCCATCAAGTCATCCTCAACTCATGGTGACCCTTACTTGGGTTTCTGAGGCAGTATCACCACAGAAGTGAATTGCCCAACCTTCCTTCCAAGGAGTGGCTGGTGGGTTTGAACTGCCATCCTTCTGGTTAGTAGTCACGTGCCTTAAGCACTATACTACCAGAGCTCCTAACAGAAAAAATACCTTAGAACCTGTTGGATTGATATACTTCTGTCTTTCATGATATTAGGGAAGTTTTCCACTAGCAAGTCTTTAATAATATTCTCTAATTTTTTTTCTGCTTCTTCATGTTCTGAAATTACAATCACATTTAAATTTTCTTTTTGATAGTGTCCCACATAATTCTTAAGTTTTCTTCATTCATTTTTTGTGACTTTTCCTCACACAAGTTGGTGTCAAGGGATTTGACTTCTCATTCACTAATCCATTTTTCTACTGATTCAATACTACACTTTGGTTATTCTAATGTGTTATCTATCTCTGTAATTGTAGTGTTAATCACCTGAATTTTTAATTGCTGTTCTTGTGTGGTTTCTAATTCTTTATTTATTTAGCCATTTTACTCGTATATTGTTTTCCTAATTTTTTCTAGGGTATACCAAGAAGAAATAGACAAATTTACAGAAATACACAACCTACTAAACTAACACTGACTGAGGTAGAAAATTTGAACCAGTCAATGACAAAATGCTACAATGGAGAACACTATCAAATGTCCAGAAAAGAGCTGGCACTAATCTACTCCAACTATTCCAGAACATGCAAAAGAATGTAATTACTGTTGAATTCATTTAATGATGTAAACATAACTCTGATACCAAAGCCAGTCAAAGACACCATTGAAAAAGAAATTTACAGATGAATATCCTCCATGACCATATTGTTGTTATGTGCTGTCAAGTTGGCCCTGACTCATAGCAACCCCTCTTTGGGTTTCTGAGGCGGTATCACTATGGAAGTAGATTGCCCATCCTTCCTTCTGAGGAGCATCTGGTGGGTTTGAAACACCAGATTCTGGTTAGCAGTCAAGTGCCTTCAGCACTACACCACAAAAATTCTCAACCAAATACTATCCTATAGGATCCAACACCATAACAAAAAATAATGTCTCATGACAAAGAGAGTTACATACCTGGACTGCAAGGATTGTTCAACATTAGAAAAACAATCAACATAATCCACTATATAAATAAAACATAGGGAAAAAGTCACATGATCATACCAACTGATGCAGAAAAGGCATTTGATAATATCCAACACCAAGTCATGATTAAAACAGTCAGCAAATTAGGAACAGAATGGAAATTCCTCAACATAATTAAAAGAATATAAGCAAAACCAAAGGCCAACATTATTCCCAACAGAGAGAGAGTGAATGCATTCTCCTTAATAAAAGGAAGCAGATAAGTATAAATCTACTACCACTCATATTCAATATTTTATTGGAAGTGTGATCCAAGGCAATAAAGCAAAAAAAAAGAGAAATAAAAGGCATCCAAATTGGTCTGTAAAAAGTAAAACTATCTATATTTGCAGATGATATGACCTATACATAGAAAATCCAAGAGACTCAGCGAGAAAACTACTGCAACTAATTGAAAGATTCAGCAAAGAGCCAATGTATAAGAACAAAAGACAGAAACACGTTCTATTTCTCTACATAAACCTAGAGAACTCTGAGAAAGAAATAAAGATAACAATACCATTTTCAATAGGTATCAAAAAGATAAAATACCTGGAAATAAAACTGACCAGAGATACAGGGTTCCAGAAAGATGGCGGAATAGGCAGAAAGACTGCACAGACCTTCAACAAATAAAAGGGGAACTAATAAACACAGATAGAGAAGATAATCCTGGAGCCCTGATCTTTGACAAGAAGGATATAGAAGTGGACTAAACTCCAACTAATAGAAGAATTTGCATGAAAACACCAAAAAAAAGAGACATACGGAGCAGCGGTCTGGCAGCTATCCTGACAGCACAAACATCTTGGATACTGACAAGTGGTGTTAGGACCTAAGAATTAACATAAAAACCAGCCTTGCTAGCCAGCGACTGCATGGAAGACTGCACTGGTGGCTGGTGAATAAAAGGGGATGGCAATTTGGAAGGCAGTTGAGGACTTTTGCCTCTGGAAGGCACAACCATATTGAATGTCTACAAGTAGTTTGACCATTTTGGATATTTAAAGCGACAGCATTCTCCTCGATTTCAGGGAGCAAGCCTCCACTTGCTGGGAATAACAAGAACATTCTGGATGCCAATGACTGGAAAGGTGCGATATTCCCCTTGTTACTCTTATACCCCACACCCTATTGGTGAACAGAGGTGTGGCTATCCCTCACTCCCACCCACCTTCTAGGCAGGCAGGAATTCTATCCCATCATTTTGTTTGTTTTTGTCCATTACAAAATTATTATTATTATTATTGTCCTTTTATTATTATTCCTTATTCTTCTTTCCCAGGTTCTAATTTTCAGCTTTTTCTCTTTTCCCTGTTCCTGGTCCATTTATATTTTCTCTCTCATGGTTCATCCCATTCCATGTTTTTCCTTTTGTTTTCCACATTTCTTCTTCATTATTTTCCTACCCTATTTTTTTTTTTTCCTCTTATTGCCCTCTCCCCAGATATTGTGTTTTTTGTTGTTGGTGGTGGTTAGTATTCCGGTGTGATTACATGGTGTGGTTTTTATCCACTTGCTTTTACTTTTTTGATAGTTATTCAACTGTTATTTTTGTCTAACTGAGTGGGAGACAGGAACAGTTGCTATAAAATGCAACTATACCCTCATCTACTGCAGCTTCACTTACTGAGTAAGAGGCACCTCTTCCTTCTCCATCAATGTGCCAATGATAAACCACCACCAAGAAGAGCCTGAGTCATGCTTAGCTGTTCTTCACAATTAACAGAGATCTAAATACAACTAGGTCACAGTGTCTCTGAGACAAAAGACCATCTCAGTCCACACAAAGAAGCAAGATAAAGTGGTGAAAACAATGGAGTAGGATACAAACCCAGAACATATCCCTGGGGAAGAAACAGCATTGGAACTTCCTGATAAGGAATTTAAAAGCATAATATTTAGGTATCTTCAAAAGATAGATACAGATCAAGGAGAACACTGACAACATTAAGGAAAACACTGACAAAATCCTAGAAAAAGTTCAGAAGAAAATATAAGAACAAAATGACAAAATAAATGAAAAGTTTGAAATAATTCAAAATCTACAGATATAAATTCAGAATATTAATACTAATTGTCAGAAATAGATAACGCATTGAAAGGGCAAAGGAGTAGAAGTGAAGCAATGGAAGATAGAATTAATGAGATTAAAGACAAATGCCTGAATAGTTCTTTGAAAAGGGATCAATTGGCAAAAAAAAAAAAATCAAAAGTAACTGAAAAGGCTAAGGTTCATGTGGTTACCATCAAAAGTAATAACCTAAGTGTCATTGGAATTCCAGAATAGGAAGTGAAAAAGAAAACCACTGACAAAATTGTCCAAAATTTGTTGAAAGAGAACTCCCCTGAAATGATAAAAGATGAGAATATTTCCACTCAGGAAGTCCAATGAACCCCAAAAAGGATAGACCCCAGCAAAAATATCACCAAGACATAACATCATCAAACTCATCAAAAACAAAGACAAAGAAAAAATCTTGAAAGCGGCACAGGAAAAACAAAAAGTTACTTACAAAGGACAACGAATAAGAATAAGCTCTGATTTCTCAGCAGAAACCATGTAAGCAAGAAGGCAACAGATTTGTATATATAAAACCCTGAAAAAGAAAAATTTCTAACCAAGTATTATATCCCAGAAAAATTGTCCCTCAAATATGATGGAGAAATCAGATTTCCAGATAAGCAGAAATTAAGGAAATTTGTTAAAATCAGAACAAACATACAAGAGATACTAAAGGGAGTCCTTTGAACACAGAACCAATAAAAGCAAACAACCATTAATACACAAGATGACATAACCCAGAAACCACAGCTATGGACATATCCAAAGTAAAATGAGCTTAAAAGATTGTAAACAGCGAACCAGAGACATCAGTTGGCAAGTGAGGACAACTGCAAACCAAAAAGAGGGAAAATAGTGTGTAGTTACAGAACTTCTAAATGGTGAGGAAGTCAAGAGAGTAGCAAGACAGAATGGACAACTCTAATCTCGGGGAGAAAATTACAAATCACAGGGTAACCTCAATGAAAAATGATTAACCTTCACATCACAATAAAAAAAAAGGACAAACACAAATATTCAGTCAATACTAAAACAATAGCAACAAAGGAAATGATAACACAATTCATAAACATAATGAGCTTGGCACAGAAAATTATATGGAACAAAGAAACTAGGGAAACCATGAAAAAACACATAACAAAAGGACAGCAACCAATTCATACTTATTGATAATTACACTGAATGTTAACGGATTTAATACACCACTCAAGAGATGGAGAGTTGCAGACTGGATAAGAAAACAAAACCCATCAATATGCTATCTACAAGAGATATACCTTACAGACAAAGACAAAAATAGACTTAAAAATAAAAGGTTGGGAAAAGATATATCAAGCAAATGACAACCAAAAAAGAGCAGGAGTGGAAAAATTAATTTCTGATCAAATTGCCTTTAAGACAAAAATCACCATATGAGACAAGGAAGGAAATTATATAATGATTAAAGGATCAATTGAACAAGAAGATATAAACATAATAAATATCTATGAACTCAATGAAAAAGCCTCAAAATACACAAGTGTGAATTTAAAAGAGTTGAAAAGGCAAATAGATGACGCCACAGTCATAGTGGAAGACTTTAATACACCACTTTCTATGAAAGATAGAACTGGAAAGAAACTTAAAAAGACTCAGGAGAGCTAAACAACACAATTCACCAACTTGACTTTATAGACATCTACAGAGCACTTCAACCAATAAAAGCACAATATACATTCTTTTTTCCAGTACACATGGAACATTTTCCATGATAGACCATATGTTAGGACATAAAGCAAGCCTTAATAAATTTAAAAACATTGAATTGGGGGGAGTTCTGGCAAGATGGCGGACTAGGCAAAAAGACTGCACAGACCCTCTTCAACAAAGAAAAGGGAAACCAATTAACACAAACACAGAATATGATCTTGGACCCCTGAGCCTTGAAGGGAAGGATATAGAAGTGGACTAAACCCCAACTAGCAGAAGAATTTGTGTGAAAATACCAAAATACCAAAAAAGGAGACATATGGACCTGTGGTCTGGCAGTAATCCTGCGTGATCCTGACAGCACAGACAGCTTGCAGATTCCTGAGTGGTGGTAGGACCTAAGAATTAACCTAAAAATCACCCTGCTAGCCAGGGACTGTACGGAGTACTGTGCACAGTGGCTGGGAAACAAATGAAAAAGGTGAAGAGAAAGGTGGGATGAACTGTGGACTTTTGCTGGTCCAGAGGG
>NW_006921812.1:4090912-4091801 GCF_000298275.1 Orycteropus afer afer | reverse complement strand
ATTGAAGACAAATACCTGAATACTTCTTTGGAAAAGGATCAATCAGAAAAAAAATCAAAACAAAATGAAGAAAGCCTAAGGTTCATGTGGGATGCACTCAAAAGGAATAACTTATATGTCACTAGAATTCCAGAGCAGGAAGAATAAAACAAAACCACTGAGAAAATTGTCCAAGATTTGCTGGAGGAGAACTTCCCTGAAATGATGAAAGATGAGAATTTATCCATTCAGGAAGTCCAGTGAACCCCAAAAAGGATACACCTCAAAAGAATGTCACCAAGGCACATCATCATCAAACTCATCAAAACCAAAGACAAAGACAGAATCCAGAAAGCAGCAAGGGAAAAACAAAAAGTTACCTAAAAAGGATGGCCAATAAGAATAAGCTCTGATTTCTCAGCAGAAAACATGCAAGCGAGAAGGCAATGGGATGTCATATATAAAACCTTGAAAGAAAAATTTTCAACAAGAATTATATAACCGACAAAATCATCCCTCAAACATGATGGTGAAGTTAGGAGATTTCCAGATAAGCAGAAACTAAGGGAATTTGTGAAAATCACACGAACCTTACAAGAGATGCTAAAGGAAGTCCTTTGAACAAGGAACCAAAAATACAAATAATAACTAACCATCAATACACAAGATAACATAACCCAGAAACCACAACTATGGACATATCCAAAGTAAAATGAGCTTACAAGATTGTAAACAGGGAACCAGAGACATTAACTGGCAACTGAGGACAACTACAAACAAAAAGAGGGAAAAGACTGTGTAGTTACAGAACTTCTAAATGGTGAAGAAGTTAAGAAAATTACAAGATACAATGGACTGTTCTAAACTTGGGGATAAAATTACAAATCATAGAGTAACCTCAAAGAAAAAT
>NW_006921812.1:4085934-4087496 GCF_000298275.1 Orycteropus afer afer | reverse complement strand
AAAAAAAAAAAAATTGAAATACTGCAAAACATCTTCTCAGATTATAATACTATCAAATTAGAAATTAACACCATGATGATCAATGGAAACAGAGCAAACACATGGCAACTGAACAACATCCTCCTTAAGAAAGACTGGATAAGACAAGAAATAAAAAATGAAATTCAAAACTTCCTATTATCAAATGAGAATGAAAACACAACATACCAAATCTTTGGGACACAGCAAAAGCAGTGATCAGAGGCCAATTTATAGCAATAAAATGCACACATCAAAAAAGAAAGCCAAAATCAACACTTTAAACCAATATCTCCAAGAATTAGAAAAAGAACAGCAAGAAAAACCTACAGTGACCAGAAGAAAGGAAATAATCAAGATTCGATCAGAAATCAATGAAACGGAAAATAGAAAGACAATAGAAAAAATTTCAAAAAGACCAGAAGTTGACTTTTGGAAAAGATTAATAAAATTGACAAACCACTGGCAAATTTAACAAAGGACAAAAGGGAGAGAATACAAATAACACAAATAAGAAACAAAATATATGACATTACAACAGAACCAACTGAAATCAAAAGAATAATATCAGTATACTATGAAGAACTTTACTCCAACAAATTTGAAAATCTGGAAGAAATGGACAAATTTCTAGGAACACTAACACAGATTGATGTGGAAAAGTTGAACAGATCCATAACAAAATAAGAAATTGAACAGGTCATTAAAAAATTACCAACAATAAAAGTCCTGGCCCAGATGGTTTCACCAGAGAATTCTAACATTCAGAGAAGAATTGATATCAATCCTATTCAAACTATTCCAAAACACAGAAAAGGACAGAATCCTCTCTAACTTATTTTATGAAATAAGCATAACATTGACACCAAAATCATGCAAAGACATCACTCAAAAAGAAAACTACAAACCAATATCCCTCATGAATATAGATGCAAAAATCTTCAACAAAATCCTAGCCAAAAGATTCCAACAACATATCAAGAAAATAATTCATTATGAGTAAGTAGGGTTCATATCAGATATGCAAGGTTGGTTCAACATAAGAAAAACTATCACAGTCATCCACAACATAAATAAAACAAAGGAAAAGAGCCACATGATCATATCAATTGATGCAGAAAAGGCATTTGATAAAATCCAACACCCATTCCTAACCAAAACTCTCAGCAAGAGAGGAATAGAAGTGATATTCCTCAACATCATAAAGGGCATCTATGCAAAACCAACAGCCAACATTATTCTCAATAGAGAGAGACTGAAACCATTCCCCTTGCAAACAGAAACCAAACAAGGACACCCTCTATCACCACTTCTATTCAACATTGTACTGGAAGTCCTAGCCAGTGCAATAAGGGAAGAAAGGGAAATAAAAGACATCCAAATTGATAAGGAAGAAATCAAACTATCCCTATTTTCTGCTGATATGATCCTATACCTGGAAAACCCAAGAGACTCAGTGAAAAATTGACTGGAACTAATCGAGAGATTTAGCATAATGGCAGGATACAAGATCGACATCCAAAAATCAGTTGGATTCCTCTACA
>NW_006921812.1:4082963-4084034 GCF_000298275.1 Orycteropus afer afer | reverse complement strand
TGGATGAACTTGGAGGACATTATGCTGAGTGAAATAAGACAATTACAGAAGGACAGATATTGTATTAGTCCCTTATTGTAAAAAGTCAATGAAAGGTTTATGTATAGAAGGAAATTTTCTTTGTTGGTTACCAGGCTGGTACCAAGGGGACACCGTTAGATAGGTAGAGACAACTATTGATTTTGTATGAAGAGAAGGGCAATGTACCAAATGTGAGTGATCAACATGGTGATATTGAGGAAGAGGAAAACATAGAGAGGCATATGGGAGGTACAGACAACAAAGACGAACCCTTTTGCACATACAGTACTGTGTTGTCAGTGAAGGCAAACATGAGTATATGGTGGATAGATGGGTGGACAGGCTAGATTTTTAGGTATGTCTATGAAATGGGGAGTATACCCAAGACCCTGTATAGTGTTGGCAGACAATGGTTCTACAAGTGTATTTGTGTGTTCTGTAAGAATGCCCAATGTATAGTAAAGCTGACAAGGGGCAAGTTTGTAGTGACTTCTTGGCCAGACCCAGCTATCCAGAGGGAGCGAGTAGGTTAACCTGTGGGCTCAGGACCATAGGGGACATCAGAGGACATCAAGCTTAATTGGCCTCACTTACTATACAAAACATTGTTTCAACTCCTACTTTGGCGAGTATTGACTGGGATCTTAAAAGCTTGCAAGCTGCTATCTAGATGCAACGATGGGTCTCTCTTCGTCCAGAGCAAAGAGGAATGAAGAAAACCAAAGATGCATGGAAAAAATTATTCCTAGTGACTGGTACACCATGCAATCCTCAGCCTATACGACAATGAGACCAGAAGGACTAGATGGTGCCTGGCTACCACTGTCAACCAGTTAGAGGGGGATCTATGTAGGAGATCCTGGAGAGAGAAGGAGAACAATTTGGAACAAAACTCAAAATCATTTAAAACAAAAAAGAGGAGGGGGCAGGTTTTCTGGTCTGATAGAGCTTGGTGGAACCACTGAGACTATGGCCACTAGCTGCCCTTCAGGTCTGAAATTGAACCCACAACTTTGGCTTTCAGCCAAACAAAAGACAGGTATATGAGGT
>NW_006921812.1:4060483-4082468 GCF_000298275.1 Orycteropus afer afer | reverse complement strand
GGGCAATCTACTTCCGTAGTGATACTGCCTCGGAAACCCAAGGAGGGGTCGCTATGAGTCGGGGCCGACTCGATGGCACATAACAACAACAACAACAACTGGCACTCTAACAGGAAATACCACAAATAGGTGGCTTTAAGAAACAGGGGTTTATTCTCTCACAGGTTGGAGGTTAGAAGTCTGAGTTCAAAGTGCCAAGTTCTAAGGGCTGGATGAAAGCCCCTCAAACTTGGGCTTCAGCTCTGCCTCTTGCTCCTGGTCTACTGGAGCTAGAAGTGTCTGTTCACTCAGACAGCTGCTGGCTGCTGAAAGTAACAAGTCCAAGGTCAACAAATAAAATGGCACAATCCCAATATTACCAAACAATACAACAGGCCACTAAGTCAAGTCCAGAGATAGTCACAAGATCAGCAGGAAATATGGCAGGCTGCTAGATAAAGACTTGGCTATCTGCAGGGTCCAAGCATGACAAAAAGCTGCAGACCATACCCAAAGCTTCTCCTTATATATCGGAAGCAGACCACATCCCTAAAGCAGGTACTCAGCTGCTTCTTGCAAATTTCACCATGGAGTTGATCAGCAGTCTCATCACAGGGAATAACTACAACCAGCTGCTCAGACACTCAAAACCAGGCCCAGCTAATCTGACACATAACATAAACTACCACAACTACCCAAACCAATCTCTACATACAATGTAACCCAATATACATTCCATCAACCTTCTTTATGGACATGGAAAAACCAATCACTAATTTTATATGGAAAGGAAACAGTATTTGGAAATGCAAAGCACTGAAGAAGAAAAACAATGTATGAAGTCTCACAATTCCTGATCTCAAAACGTACTATGCAGACACAGTAGTCAAAATAGTCTCATACTGAAACAATGACAGGTACATAGAACAATGGAACAGAATTGAGAACACAGAAATAGATTCATCCACCCATGGACAGCTGACCTTTGACAAAGGACCAGAATCTATTAAATGGGGAAAGGTAGTGCTGGTTAAACTGGACATTCATTTGCAGAAAAATAAAACAACATCCAGATCTCACACCATATACAAAAATTAATATAAGATGGATCAAAGCCCTGTATTCAAAACCTAAAACTATAAAGATCATAAAATTAAGAATAGGGAGAAATTTGTTGTTGTTGTTGTTTGGAGCTATCAAGTCAGCTCTGACTCATAGAGACCCTGTGTACAACCGAACAAAACACTGCCCAGTCGTGTGCCATCCTCACAATTCTTTATATACCTGAGCCCACTGTTGCAGCCACTATGTCATTGCATCTTACAGAGAGTCTTCCAATTTTTCTCTGACTCTCTAGTTTACTAAACATGATATTCTTCCAGGGAATGATCCCTTCTGACAACATGACCAAAGTAGATGAGACAAAGGTGGCCATTCTCACTTCCATTCCAAGGAGCGTTCTGACTACATTTCTTCTAGGACAGATTTTTTCATTCTTCTGAGAGTCCATGGTACTTTCATTACTCTTTACCAACACTACAACTCAAAACCATCAACTCTTCTTCAGTTTTCCTTATTCTTTATCCAGGTTTACCATGAATATGAGGTGATTGAAAATACCATGGCTTAGCTTAGGTGCACCTTCGACTTTAAAATGACATCTTTGCTCTTCAGCACTTTAAAAGAGGTCTTTTGCAGCAGATATGCCCAGTGCAATACAACATCTGATTTCTTGACTGCTGCTTCCATGGGTTTGGATTGTGGATCCAAGTCATATGAAATCTTTGACAACTTCATTCTTTTCTCTATTTATAATGATGGTGCTTATTGGTCCACTTGTGGGTATTTTTGTTTTCTTTATTCGATGTGTAATCCAAACTGCAAACTAGAGTCTTTAATCTTCATCAGTAAGTGCTTCAAGTCATGTTCCCTTTCAGGAAGCAAGTCTGTATCATCTGCATATCACAGGTTGTTAATGAGTCTTCTTCCAATCCTGATGCTGCGTTCTTCTTCATGTAGTCCAGTTTCTCAAATTATTTGCTCAACATACAGATTGAATAAGTATGGTGAAAGGATACAACCCTGATGCACATCCTTCCTGATTTTAAATGATGCAGTATCCCCTTGTTCTGTTTGAATGGCAGTCACTTGGTCTACGCACAGGTTCCTCATGAGCATAGAATTCTCATTCTTCTCAATGTTATCCATAATGTGTTATGATACACACAGCTGAAAACTTCTGCATAGTCAATTAACAAGTACACATTTTTCTGGTATTGTTTGCTTTCAGTCAAGGTCTATCTGACATCATCAGTGATATCCCTCGTTCCACATCTTCTTCTGAATTCAGCTTGCATTTCTGGATGTTCCTCGTTAATATAGTGCTGCAACCAATTTTGAACTATGTTCAGCAAGATTTTATTTGGATGTGATATTAATGATACTGTTTGATAATTTCCACATTATGTTGGATGAACTTTCTTTGGAATGCGAACAAGTATGTGTCTCTTCTGGTCATTTGGCCAGGCAGCTGTTTTCCAAATTTCTTAGCATAAGATGAGTAAGTGCCTCCAGCACTCCATCCATTTGTTGAAACATCTCAATAGGTATTCTCTCAATCACTGGAGTCTCCTTTTGCTTACGGGGCATGACTCAACATGAAAAGAAACAGCTGAAAACATCCATTAATAATCATAGCATGGAATGTATCAGGTATGAATGTAGGAAAATAGGAAGCTGTCAAAAATGAAATGGTAGATATGGATTGAATTGGATTGGTTTTGGCCATTTTGAGTCACACAATCAAAATGGTCTACCAAACTGAAAATGACAAAATGAAGAGGGACAAGCTTACAAGCTCTAAATTTTTACATAAATAGGCTATCAAACCTAACCAAAAATGCACAAACAGCAGAAGATAAACTAGACAACTGAGACCTCCTAAAAGTAAAATAATGTGCATAATGTGTACAAAAGGATTTCTCTAAAAAAGTAAAAAGGTAATCTACAGATTGGGAAAATATATATGGCTACAGCATTGTGTGACAAGGAATTTATCTCTGAAATTTATAGAAAACTTCAGCACGTCAACAACAAAAAAGAAACAAAACAATTTTTAAAATTGTCAGAAGATGTGAACAGACACATAAAGATATTCAGGTGGACACCAAACACATGAAGAAGTGTTCATGACAATGGGACATAGAGGAAATCCAAATCGAAACTATAATGAGGTATTATCTCACCCTAGTAATAATAGCAATGTTCAACAAGTCAGAAAACAACAAATGCTGGTAATGCATGGAATTCTTATACAATGCTGGTGGGACTGTAAAATGCTATAATCACTGTGGGAAATAATATTAAGGAATAGAAATACTATTTGATCCAACAATGTCACTACTAGGTATACATCCTAAAGGAGTGAGATCCTCCAACACTTATTTGTTGGTTTATTTACTGTGGTGACTTGAGTGTTGTTATGAGGCTGGAAGCCATGCTACTGGTAGTTACAATAAAAGCAGGGTAACCCATGGTGGTAAAGTTTCAATGAAGATTCCATACTAAGATGGACTAGGAAGACAGATCTGGCAGGACCATTTCTGGAAGAAAAAAAAAAAAAATGACCATAGAAAACTTTATAAAAATCAGGGAAACTTTGTATGTCAGAAGATGAGCTCATTAAGTTGGAAAGTACTCAGAATACAATGGAGGAAGAGCTGCATCCTCAAAGTACAGTCAACCTTAATGATGTGGATGAAGCTGCCCCTTCAAATCATCCCATGCATATGGATAAGTGTATAGAAAGACCATATGGTAAGAGTGAGCATAGCTTAAAAGATAATAAGAGAAAGTTATTGTGGCTAGAGCTGAAAATACAAAGGGGAAAGCTGTACAAGAATCTGGAGATACTGACCTTTTACGAACTTTGTAATACTTTCCTGATTTCACTGAGGAGTTAGTTCAAAATCCTAAGCAAACAGAAAGCTATTATTGGGAACAAGTAAGTTTGGGAGTTATGAAACAATAGCGTAATGCAAATGAGAAATAAAGATAGTTGAGAATATGATTGCATCAGTAGGATATGCTTTTGTTCTAAGAATAAATAATGACTATAATGAGATCCCAGAAAAATGATTAATTCCTCGGTCATTGGTTATGGTTTAGGCCTAAAGGTAAGAAAATTTATAATTTACTTTCCAAACTGGGATAATTTTGAGAGAAATAGTGAGAATAATAAATATTTATGTCAATATCACAGTAGAAACTACATTGGGTGATGAAATTTTGATTACTTTGAATATAAATTGTTTGAAATATTTCCTGGTGAAGGAGATAGCTTTGTTTTCAGTGTTGACTTTTTGCAAATTCCTCTTTGAATTTGCTTGGGGGAACTCCTATTTCCCATTGGTTAAACTTTTATCATACCACTCATTGGTCAATTTGTTGTACTGTGGTGGCTTGTGCGTTGCTGTGATGCTGGAAGCTATGCCATCAATATTTCAAATACTGGTAGGGTCACCCCTGGTGGACAGATTTAAACAGAGCTCCCAGGCTAAGACAGACTGACAAGAAGAATGGAGCCAACTTACCAAAAAAAAAAAAAATGAGCCCGTCAGTTTGGAAGGCACTCAAAATACAACTTTGAGGAGTTGCTTCCTCAAAATAGAGTGGACCTTAATGCCATGGATGAGGTAAATATTTGGGGACCTTCATTTGCTGATGTGTTACAACTCAATAAAAAGAAATGGCTGCAAACATCCATTAATTATCAGAACATAGAATGTACAAAATATGCACCTAGGAAAATAGAAAGTTGTAAGAAGTAAAATAGAAAACATAAAGATTGGTAGCCTAGGCATTAATGAGCTGAAATGGACTGGTAATGGCCATTTTGAATCAGACAGTTACATGGTCTACTGTGCCGGGAATGACAAAGAATGGAGGAGCCACATTCATTGCCAAAAAGATCATTTCAAAATTTATCCTGATGTACAATGTCATCAGTGATAGGATAATATCTATATGTATACAAGGAAGACTGGTTACTTCCACTATTATTCAAATATCCTCACCAAATATTGAAGATAAGCATGAAAAATTTGAAGATTTTCACTAACTTCTGCAGTCTGAAATGGACCAAGTATGCAAACAAGATGTATTTATAATTACTGTTGATTGGAATGCAAAAGTTGGAAACAAAGAAAAATTGTTAGCTAGAAAATATGGTCTTGTTGATAGAAATGACACTGGAGATCACATGAAAGAAATTAATATGACTGTTGTGGTTACTCCATGCCTCTCTGACAGGAATATACCACAAATGGGATGGCTTGAACAAACAAGAGTTTATTTTCTTACAGTTTGGAAGGCTGGAAGTCAGAGTTCAAAGTTCCAGGCTCTAGGGGCTGGGTGAAAGCCCCTCAACCTTGGGCTTCAGCTCTGCCTCTTGCTACTGGCCCACTGAGGCTGGAGGATTTTCTTCACTCAGGCAGCTGCTGGCTGCTGAGGCTGACAAACCCAAGGTAGACAAGAAAAAAAAAGCACAGTTCCAATATTACCACACCACACAGCAGACCATTGATTCAAGTCCATTTAAAGTCCCAAGATCAGCAGAGCATGGCAGGCTGCTGAATGACAACTCAGCTACATGTAGGGTCCAAGCATGTCAAAAAGCTACAGACCATTCTCAAAGCCTTTCCTTATATACATTAAACAGATTACATCCCTAAAGCAGCTACTCAGCTGCTTGTGGCAGGTTCCACCATGGAGTTGATTACCAGTCTCATCATGGGGAATAACTACCACCAACTGCCCAGCCACTCAAAACCAGGCCCAGCCAAGTTGATGTATAACCTTAACTATCAGAATGACCAATGAAGAATTCATCGGAAATACTTCTTTAAACAATGTAAATGATGTCTATACACATTAACCTCACCAGATTTAATACACAGGAATAAAATTAACTCCTTCAGTGGAAAGAAGTGATGGAGAAGTTCAATAATGCCAGTCAGTACTATATCAAGGACCTACTCTGGAACAGATGTTCAATAACGAATTTGCAAGTTGACATTTAAGCTAAAGAAAATTGAAACAAGTCCATGACAACCAAAATATGACATTGAGTATATCCAACCTGAATTTAGAGACCATCAGAAGAATAGATCTGATGCATGGAACACCAGTGACCAAAGACCAGATGAGTTGTGGGGTGACATCAAGGACACAAAGAAAAGAAACACGAAAGGTCAATAAAAAGACAGGAAAGGAATAAAAGATTAAAATGGATGTCTGGAGAATCTCTGAAATCTACCCTTTAATGGAGAGTGTCTAAAGCAAATGGAAGAAATAGTGAATTAAATTAAGTGAAGAAAAGATTTCAAAGGGTGGCTCAAGAAGATAAAGTAAAGAATTATAATGAAATGAGCAAAGACCTGGAGTTGGAAAATCAGAGGGGAAGAACAAACTTGGCATTTCTCAAATGCAAAAAATTAAAAAAAAAAAAAAAAGTCAAGCCTCAAGTTGCAATATTGAAGGATTCTGTGGACAAAATATTGAACAATGCAGGAAGTTTCAAAAAGGTGGGAGGAATATGTAACGTCTCTGTAGCAAAAAGAATTGGTCAAAGTTCAACCATTTCAGGAGCTAGCATATGATCAAGAACTTATGGTATTTAAAGAAGAAATACAATGTACACTTAAGGAATTGGCAAGAAATGAAGCTTCAAGATTTGATGGAATGCCCACTGAGATTTTTTGAACAAATAGATGCAGTACAGGAGGTGCTCCCTCATTTTTGCCAAATAAACCCAAAACTATAAAGCTCATCAAAGATAAAATAGGGGCAAATATAGGGGCACTAATCTGCAGTATAAATAGACTATTAAGCAAAACCCAAAATGCATAGGCAGTGGAAGGGAAGCTAGATTACTGGGATCTTTTAAAAATTAAATTCTGCACATTGAAAAACTTCTCCAAAAGGATAGAAAGAGAACCTACAGATTGGGAAAAAATATTTGGCTATGACATATCTGACAAGGGACTTATCTCCAAAATTTATAGAAAACTTCAACACCTCAACACCAAAAAGACAAACCCCCCAATTCAAAAATAGGCAAGTGATATGAAAAGATACTTCACTAAAGAAGATATACTGGTGGCCAAAAAAATACATGAGGAAATTCTTATGATCATTAGCCATTGTCGTTTTTGTTATATGCCGTCGACTCAGCCTGGACTCATAACAACCCCTCCTTGGGTTTCCAAGGGGGTATCACTACGGAAGTAGGATTGCCCAACATGCAAATCAAAACAACCATGAGATATCATGTCACCCCATTAAAAATAGCAAATATCAACAAGACAGAAAATAACAAATGCTGACAAGATTGTGGAAACATTGGTACTCTCATACACTGCTGGTGGAACTGCAAAATGGTACATCCATTGTGGAAAATGATATGACACTTCCTTGAAAAACTGAAAATAGAACTGCCATTTGATCCAGCAATTCCATTACTAGGACTATATCCTAAAGTGGTGAGAGATAGGACATGAACAGACATATGCACACCCATGTTCATCACTGCACAATTCACTATAGCAAAGGGATGGAAACAACCTAAATGCCCATCAACATAACAGATCAATGGATGTACCAAACTATGGTACATTCACACAATGAAATACTATGCAACATTAAAGAATAGTGAAGAGCACATGAATCACCTCACAATGTAGATGAATTTGGAGGATATTACACTGAGTGAAATCAGTGATTCATAGAAAGGCAAATATTGTATGAGCCCATTATTGTAAAAAGTCAAGGAAACATTTACTTAGGGAAGGAAATTCACTTTGTTGGTTACCAGGGATGGGACAGAAGGTGAGGGAATTTTTCAGATTATTTGGAGGTCACATGTTGATTTAGGAGTGGGGAGGGATGGTATGGAAAGAGTCTGTGACCAGAATGATGACATTGGGAAAGGAAGTACACTGAAATGTGTATATAAAACATAGACAACAAAGGCAAATACTAGTACATGCAAAATACTGCATTACCACTAACATCAAACAACAAGCTATACATAAATGCATAGATAGGTGAGATGATTAGGTTGGGGTAGGTGAATAGGAATATGCCCTAGACTAAGGATAGATTTGGCTGAAGATAATCTTACATAAGCACTTGTGCTACAGAATTAGCCACATACATTACAGAAGCAATAGAAGACAGAGTTGGAGTAACTTCTCAGAGACAACCAAACACCTTGAGAGAGAATCACTGCGCCTGAAGACTCAGGACCTTAGTCTCAGGGGACATTGTGCTCAATTGGCACAATATAGTACATAAAAATCTGGTTCTACAACCTACTTTGGTGAGTAGCAACTGAGGTCATAAAAGCTTTGGAGTGGCCATCAAGATGCAACTATTGGTCTCTTCTTATTTGAATCAAAGAATAGTGAAGAAAATCAAAGGTATCTGGAAACAAATAGTCCAAGGACAAAATGGATCATGAGGACCTCAGCCTTCATGCCCCCAAGAATAGAAGAGCTAGATGGTGCCTGGCTATCAATGCCAATGACTCAGAATGGGATCAAAACTAGAGATCCTGAATAGAGTGGGAGAAAAAATGTGGAAAAAACACAAATATGACCAGAATTATTGGTCAGATAAAGACTGGTGGAACCCCTGACACTATGGCCCTGTGTTATCCTTCAGGCCTAGAAATGGACTCACTCCCAAGGATTGGCTCTCAGCCCAACAGTAGAAAGGCCTATGTGCAGAATACCTACCACACAGTGATGCACCCACCTCCTCTAGGGAGATGCACCTCTTAGATCAATCAGCCATGGGACACCAGAGGGGCAGTATTCACATGGAAGGAAAGCTGGACAGACAGGAATGCATAGTTAAGAAGGGCACAGGGAGAGGGTAGTCACAGAATGGGAGGGGAGGAGAGTTTTTTTGTTTTTTTTTTTTAATGTTTGGGGATGATAATTGGGGCATGAAATCAAATGTGCATGAACTGTTGAACATAAAACAAATTTGCTTTGTAAATTTACAAGCAAAGCACAATAAAATTTAAAAAAAGAAGAAATTTGGAAGACAGTTACCTGGCAAACTGACTGGAAGAGATCCATATTTGTTCCCATTCCAAAGAAATATTTTGCAAAAGAATGCAGAAATTATTGTACCATATCATTACTATCACATGCAAGTAAAATTTTGCTGCAGACAATTCAAAAATATATGTAGAAGTATATAAAGAGTAAACTTCCTGAAATTCAAGATTCAGAAGAGGATATGGAATAAGGGATATCATGTTTGATGTCAGGTGGATCTTGGCTTAAAGCAAAGAATACCATAAAAGCGTCTATCTGTGTTTTATGGCTATGGGAAGGCATTCAAATGATTGGACCATAGTAAATTATGGATAACATTGTAAAGAACACTTAATTGTACTCATGTGGAAACTGTACATACACTGAGATGCAGTCATGCAAACAGAACAAGAGGATGCTCCATGTTTTAAAATCAGGAAAGGTGTGCATCAGGGTTGTGTCCTTTCACTATAAACATTCAATCTGTATGCCGAGCAAATAATCTGAGAAGCTGGACTATAATAAGAATGTGGCATCAGTATTGGTGGAAGACTCATTAACAACCTGCAATATGCAGATGACCAACATTGCTTGCTGAAAGTGATAAAGACTCACAGCACCTACTGATGAAGATCAAAGGTTATAACCTTCAGAACGGATTACACTTCAACATAAAGAAAACAAGAATCCTCACAACTGGACTGATAAACAACATGATAAATGAAGAAATGATTAATGTTGTCTAGGATTCCATTTTACCTGTATCCACAATCAATGCCCATGTAAAGGGCACTCAAGAAATCAAATGATGTATTATATTGCATATGTCTGCTGCAAAAGACCTATTTAATGTGTTTAAGAGCACTGATGGCCCTTTGAAGACAAGGTATACCTAACCCAAGCCATGGTATTTTCAATAGCCTCATATATATATGAGTGTTGGACAATGAACAAGAAAGACTGCAGAAAAATTGATACGCTAGAATGGTGGGTATTGGTGAAGAATACCGAATGTACCAGGGACTTCTAGAAGAATGAGCAAATCTGTCTTGGAGGAAGTACAGCCAGAATGTTCCTTAGAAGCAAGAATGGCCAGATGTCATCTTGTACTTTAGTTATGTTGTCAGAAGGAACCAGTACCTGGAGAAGGATATCATGCTCATAAAGTAGAGGGGCAGTGGCAAAGGGGAAAACCCTCAATCAGGTGGATTGACACAGGGGCTATGGTGTGAGCTCAAGCATGGCAACATTTCTGAAGATGGCTGAGGACTGGGCAGTATTTTGTTCTATTGTACACAGGGCCAGTATGAATCAAAACTGACTCTGTTATTTAACATCAACAACAATGAAATTCAAGACATGAATAGATGTATACAAAACCATGTTCATTACAGCACAATTCACAATAGCAAAGAGAAAGTACTATTGTGCCTACCAATGTATGAATGGATAAATAAATTGTGGTACATACACATAATGTAATATAATGCAACATTAAAGAATAATGACAAATCTGTGAAACACTTCATAATGTGGATGAACTAGGCAGGCATTATGCTAAGTGAAATAAAGCACTCACAATAGAACAAATAACATATGAGTACACAAATATAAAAAGTCAAGGAAAAGTTTACACAGAGAAAGAACAAGCTTTGGTGGTTACCGGAGATATAAGTGAAGGGGAGGCAATATTACTAACTAGATAATAGATAAGAGACACTTGTTAAAACAGGAAAAATTAAAATGATGTACAAAAAGGGGATGATTGGCTCAATATCTCCAAACAAAAGGAAGACACAAAAGGTTGCTCACAAGTTATAAACAACAATATTAACTACTATTATGTACATAATTCTGTGCTGTAGTAAAAACAAACATTAATCTATGAATGGATGCATAGGTAGACAGGCAAGATGAGCAAGTATGCATAGGTGAATAGCACTCTATCTACAATCATACATAGGTTTGTCAGGGGATTTTCCTACATATGTCTTTGTATTTGTTGTAAAAATATCCATATATATAATAGAGCACACAGAAGACAAATTTATGAAACCTTCTTAGCCATAAACAAATACCTTAAGGAAATGAGTCACTGGGTCTGTGAGCTCAGGACCATAGTTGCAGGGGACATCAAGGTCACTTGGCATAGCACAGTCCACAAAGAAAATATTCTACATCCTACTTAGATGAGTAGTGACAGGGGTCTTTAAAGCTTGTGAGTAGCTATCATCTAAGTTTCAACTATTGGTCTCTCCTCATCTGCAGTCAAAAAGAATGAAGAAAATCAAAGACACACAGAAACAATTAGTCCAAGGGACTCATGAACCTCTACCTCCACAAGCCCAAAACCAGAAGGTATAGATGGTGCCCAGCTGCCACTGCAACCATTCTGAAAGGGATTATAATAGAGGATCTTGGATAGAGGGGGACAAAATTGTGGAACAAACTTAATATAATAAAAAAGATCATTTTTCCTGGTTTCATAGAGACTGGGGTCACCCCTGAACCTGTGATTCTTTGTCACCCTTCAAACCTGGAACTGAATGGACCCCAGTGTGTCAACCTTCAACCAAATGAGAGAAAGGTCTATGGGGTAAACAATAACACCTAGGAGGTATGAAGTGCTTAGAACAATCAACCATATGAAATCAAAAGGGCAGATAAAACTCAGTGACAGAACTCAGAAGGCAGGGATGGATTGGAAAGAAGGACAAATGGAAATGGTAACCACAGGGAGGCAGTGAGAACAGTTCTGTTACATTGTGAGAACTGTATTCAAAGTTATGAAACAAAATGCATATGAACAGTTGAATGAAAAACCAATTTACTGTGTAAACTTTCACTCAAATTCCAATAAAAAGTTGAAAAAAAAAATAATAGTATGCTACATGGAAGCCAGGAGCTCTGGTAGCATAGTGCCTAAGGCTTGACTGCAAACCAGAAGGCTGGTGGTTCAAACCCACCAGCCACTCCTCAGAAGGAAGATGAGGCAATCTACTTCCATAGTGATACTGCCTCAGAAACCCAAGGAGTGGTCACTATGAGTCGGGTCCAACTCGACAGCACATAACAACAACAACAACAACATGGAAGCTAGATGGCTTTCTTGGTATCATTTAGAGGCTTCAATGTACCCATCAAAATAAACATCCATTGCATTAGCTGATCTGGGACCTTTCCTTTTCTAATTGACTGCTCAGAAACACTAATATATCTAGTTCAAAACAACCTCAAAAGATATTGATGTTCTAAAGTGTTTGTAGGAAATTTATGCTCCAGGAACATGCAGGTATGGGAGCTGAAACATTTGTTTATATGAATGACTCATAGGTTGTGCTCATAGGTTGTTCTGCCAAGTCCTTAGAACTGGCATTCTCCATCTCATTGAGACAATTAATTGCACAGGTTAGAAAACTGTAATGTTCACTAAATAAAAATAGATGAGTATAAACTCTATTGGGAGCTCTGGTGGTGTAGTGTGTAAGGTACTTGATGGCTGACCAGAAGTAGCTGCCCAAAGCCTGTGCCTATTAGACTTAGGAGTTTTATAAGCAACCACATGAAACTTAATTTGGCAATGAACCCCTCCAAACACTTAAAAAAAAAAAAAAAAAAAACCCTCACTGCCATAGAGTCAGATCTGACTCATAATGACCCCTCCTTGGGTTTCTAAGGCAGTATCACTGTGGATGTAGATTGCCCCATCTTCCTTCCAGGGAGTGGCTGATGGGTTTGAACTGCCTTCCTCCTGATTAGGAGTCAAATGCCTTAGGCAATATGCTACAAGAACTCCTTAAAGCCAGCTGGAAATGAAAGTAGAAGAGAAAGCCAACAATAAATCTTGAAGGACTCAATGCAAGGAAATGGATTCTATTTGAGAGATATGTTACCTGGTATGATTCCCACAAATTCATAGAAACAGATGAGCTTCAAAGGGCTTGTGCTGGTAATGAAGCTATGCATCCTTGATGTCCCTGGTGACAACAGGAAATGGACCTTTGGATTCCATTTATCTGTTGCCAGAAGATGTCAACAAGTAAAAATGTGAAATCTGTTAAAATAAAAGCAAAGAGACTTATTGAAGGTTCAGAACAGTTTGTGCCAGAGACCATCTAATTTCCCAAAATGAAATCAAACTCCCCAAAACAGTAGAATAACAGAGGCATATTTCTTAGGTGAAATCAAGAACTAAAGTTGCAACATCTAATTGGAGATTTCAAATCAGGCAAGCCAGAAGCAGGATATCTCCAAGTGGTGTCTTTCCAGTAATTGGTTGGAAACATGAATCTGAGCTATTTCATTTGATTAGTTTAAATACATAACCAACAGGGGGTGGGTTTACTTTGTGGTCATAAGGTAATTATCTTTAAACCTTTTGTAAGAGCTCAGGAGGGAATTTCTGATAATGGTCCCTGCCTTAGGAATATTCTTTCCACAACTTTACTTTAACTACAGAAGAAAATGTTTCCTTTCTTATGTATTTAAGTCCACCTAAGGGTTTGAGCTCTGGTAGCATAGTGGCTAAAGCACTTGACTGCTAACCAGAAGGCTGGCGGTTCAAACCCACCAGCCACTCCTCGGAAGGAAGGTTGGGCAATCCTACTTCCGTAGTGATACTGCCTCGGAAACCCAAGGAGGGGTCGCTATGAGTCGGGGCTGACTCGACAGCACATAACAACAACATAATAAGGGTTTGACAGGGAGCTCTGGTAGCATAGTGGCTAAGACACTTGCCTGCTAACCAGACAGCTGGCGGTTCAAACCCACCAGCCACTCCTCGGAAGGAAGGTTGGGCAATCCTACTTCCGTAGTGATACTGCCTCGGAAACCCAAGGAGGGGTCGCTATGAGTCGGGGCCGACTCGACGGCACATAACAACAACAACAACAACAAGGGTTTGACAGTTGCAGGGGAAATAATTTGTTATTTACTTAAGTCTGTCTAAGGGTTTGATGGTTGCAAGGGAAATCCTTTGTCATGTACCTAAGTCAGTCTCAGAGTTTAATGATTGCAAAAGAAATAAGCAAAAGCGAAGATGGAGTCAGCACTCAGACCTGGGCTCATTATTCTGATATAAGGAAAGTGCTTCCCCACTGAACTCTGACATACATTGAAAGAAGAATCTGGGTTGACTGGGCCCATATCAATAAACTTAGACTGATCTAACTTTATACTTCTTCATTAATATTTCTTCCTTTCTAGGTCCAAACAGCATAATGTCATCAATGTAATGAACCAGTGTGACATCCTGTGGAAGAGAGAGATGCTCTAGCTCCTTGAGAACTACAATATGACATAGGGTTGGAGAGTTGATGTATCCTTCAGGTACAAGAGTGCAGGTGTTTTTCCATCCTTGCCAGCTGAAGGTAAACTGCTTCTGGTGGTCCATCAAAACTGGAATTGAGAAAAAGTCTTGGCTAGATCAATAGCTCCACACCAGGTGCTTGTTGTTATTGTTGTTGTTAGGTGTTGTAGAACTAGCTCTGACTCATAGTGACCCTATGTGGAACAGAATGAAACATCCTCACAAGCCTTAATATGCTTACCCCCAACATTGCAGTCATAGTCAATCCATCTATTTGAGGGTCTTCTCCTTTTTCACTGACCCTCTACTTTACCAAGAATGATATCCTTCTCCATGGACTGGTCCTTTCTGACAACATGACCAATGTAGATAGGATGAAACAGGTATTAGGATATGTTTTAATTTTCTCAAGCAATAGAACCACTTCAGAATCTGTAGATGCAATTGGTGCCATCACCTGGTTAAGTTTACAATAATCCATTGTCATTCTCCAAGACTATCTATTTTTTGCACAGACTAAATATGTGAATTGAATAAGCATGTGATGGGATTCCCCATCCTGCATCCTTCAACTCCTTGATGGTACATTAATGTCTGCAATCCTTCCAGGAATGTGATATTGCTTTTGTTTTTCTATTTTCTTAGGTAGATGCAGTTCTAATGGATTCCATTTGACTTTCCTGTCATAATAGCCCTTATTCCAGATTTTAGGGATCTAATATGGGGGTTCAGCCAGTTGCTGAATATGTCTATTCCAATTATGCATTGTGGACTGGAAAAAAAAAAAAAAATCACTGCAGCATGCATTTGGACCCTTTGATAGACGGACCTGAATGAAGACTCTATTAATAACCACACCTCCATATCCCCTTGTTGTGCCTAGTGGGCCACAGTGATGTTTTGCATCTCATGGAATTATTGTCAGTTCAGAGCCAATGTCCAGTAACCCTAAGCAGCATCCACTGAAGCAGCAGCAACAGCAGCCTAAGTCCCTGAAATCCTCATTGCCTGAAAGCCCATGCTCAGAGCCATGTCCACTGCCTCACCTGTCTCTATCTCACTTGTTGTCCAGTGTTACAAGAATCTGAGTTTGTGGTATTTAAAACTGTGTTAGAATAGGTTCTCTAGAGAAGAAAAACCAGTAAAGCTTATATACACAGAGAGAAATAAAGAATTTTTTCTTAGGAAAATGGCTCATACAGTTACAGAAGCTGACAAGTCCCAACTTCTTGGATCAAACATCAAACTGTAGCTTCTCCAACTCACACAGCTGCAGGAACTGATGAGCTCAAGGTTGGTAGGCAATATACTGGTTGTTTAACTTTGGTGGATGACAAATCCAAGATCACCAGGCAGAATGGTAGATTCAGAATGGTTCACTCACAGACAGTTGTAGGCAGCACAACAGGATCTGTATCCACAGAAGTTTCTCTCTTTCCCCAGGATATCCATATATATATTGCAAGAAGGCCAAAACTCTAGGGAAACTCCCTTTCACCAGATTGGCTCCTCAGAGCATATACATCTGACCTCATCACGCGAATAACCACATAACTGCAGTCCAGACAAGTTGACACAAAACTCCAACTATCACAAACCATTAGGGGAAAGTAATAATCAAAGAAAAACTACTTTCCATTAATTGGAAAAAAAAAAAAAAAAAAACTTATGGAACATGGGTGTATATGAGATCATAAGATGTCCAACTGGACATTAAGCAATGTGTACTCATATTACCAGTCTTTGGTACTTTATTCAAACACTTATTTTTCCCAAATTCCCTAAGCTTTTAGTAATAATGAACCTATAACTCCTTCCCAAAACTTCTCACAGATTTTGTCTATTGGAAAAGACATCAAATGAAGCATTTCTTAGAACCTCTCTGGAAAAGTGTCTACCTAGAGCTTCTCACCAATCCTTTGCTCTCAAGCTAGCAGTGAATTATTAAGGTCTATCTCTCACAGATAAAGAGACCAAAAACTTGTGAGGACTTGGGCACCCAATGGGAACTTATACATAATCCTCAAACACTAAGATGGCCAGAAGTAGATGAATTTGGAAGTAGATAGCTCTTCCCAAGACCAGGAACAAGACCTCACACAAATTCTTATAATCTTCACACATTGTGTTATAGATTTTGATATTCTTTTGTTAATCACTTTATCCCATTATTGTAACAATAATTATTAGAATAATAAAATAGTGCATGAAATACATATAACCATAGTTATGATGCAAAAGATTATTGAGTGCCTCTGAAGAGAATTAAGGAGCTCTGGTGGCATAGTGCCTGTGGCATTTGAGTGCTAGCCAGAAGGTTGGTGGCTCAAACTCACCAGCCACTCTGTGGAAGGAAGACTGGGAAATCTATTTTCACATTTCCCACCTCAGAAACCCAAAGGGGGTCACTGAGTTGGAATTGACTTGATGGCAGTGAGTGTGGTTTGGTTTTATATGAAGAGAATTATGTACATAGATGAGACCATTTCACAAATAGACTAAAGCTCACATTCTGATGCAGTCTTTTTTATCATTCAACTTGTTCCTCTAATATGATCTTACTCCACACAGACCCCTTTCCCCATCTAAGATCACAGAAGTTGAATGTTAAACCATAACAGGGCAAAGAGATCAGATGATAGTGTCAGGGATCTTAAAACCTTAAGTAAGCATCCATCTAAGGGATCTTATGTCATTATTGCAAGCCCCTGCAGAAGAAAGAATTCATGCAAGAGTGAAAAAATGGATATTAATAAAATCCTTGATCAAAAGGAAGGAATGTGTGACAGTTTCAAAACTGAGGCCCTTGATTCATAACAGAATGATAAGCCCAGGTCTGAGCCCCAACTCCATCTATGTTTTGCTTATTTTCTTTGCAACCATGAAATCCTTAGACAGAGTTAAGTACATAACAAATTATTTCCTCTGTAAGTGTCAAACCCTGAGATATACTTCAGTACATAAAAAGGAAACTGAGGTTATGGAAATATACTTAAGGGAGGTTCTTGACACAAGACCCTTAGAAATATTTTCAGCAGCCCTTAGGAAATGGTATGAGATAATTACCTTATGACCACACTACAAAACCTCCCATAGTCACATGTTTAAACTAACCAACCCAATTAGCTCACATTCATGTTTCCAACAAATCACTGTGTAGGCCTTGCTTCGAGTTGTCTCATCCCCAGTTTCCTTGACCTTGCAACCAGATGTTGAAACTTTAGCTCTTGATTTTACCTCATAAGCATGCTTCTGTTACTCCATCATTTTGGATCATTTGATTTCATTTTGTGATATTAGATGTGTCCCTGGTTTGAACTGTTTTAAACCTTTAATAAATCTCTTTGATTTTATTTTAAGAGTACATATTCTTTGACAAATGTCTCCATTCCAGAGGTGAGAAAAAGATCTAATAATTTATTTTATTGGTTCATTGAAGTACTGATTTAGTGTGTCCCATGCTAAATGAAACTGAGAAGCCAGACCTGACTTGTTATATTTTACAAGAAGGTATCCAAAGGCTTGGGAAAATTGATATTTTAGAGTGGATTTATCAAGTTGGAGCCACAGATCCACCTAGAGGACACAACTTTTACTACAACAAATTTGTTAAGCATCATTGAAGACTGCTGTGATTGCTATTTTATTTAAGTCAGATTTAATATGGAAACATATCTAAATGAATTAATTTGCCAAACTACAATAGGGATTGATTGGACCCCATGGTGGTAGGGGATAAGAAGTGGCACTTAATGGACAAAAACAAAGCTGGTGTGGTTACCATATTGGACAGCAGAGTTAAAACAGTATTCCATATAATCTGAATTGCATGGACATACGTCATTGACTATTTAGTCATGGTGATGATAGGAGTGAAATAGATGGAAAATCTACTAAATATCTACTTGATATGCACAAGTGGAATAATTTTAGACAAAGTGAAGGGCATTCTAACATGAATCATCAAATCAGAAATTTAGTCAATTTCTTGATTTGAGCCAGTTTGGAGATCCACAAGCACTTCAATGAAGGAGTACCAGGTCCCCTTGAAGAATTAAACCAAGAGTCATGGCAAGATAGTGAAATAGGTAGACAAGTTACACAGACCCACTGCAACAAAGAAATCAATTGAAACTGATACATAAGGTGATCCTGGAACCCTGAGCTTTGAAGACAAGGATAAATAAGTGGATTAAATGACAATTAGTGGAAGAACCTGAATGAAAGCTGTGAGTTAGGAGACAAATGGACCTGCAGACTGCCAGCTGTCCTTAGGGAACAGCCATTTTTGAATATTACCTGGTAGCAATGTAAGAATTGGCTCTGTTCACTAAGGACTGCATAAGAAAGGACTGCACTGGTTCTTGAAAACCAGAAAGGAAAACAGTGAAGTAGGAGACAAAAAGACCTGTGGACTGACACTAGTTATCCTGAGGTTGTAGCCATTTTGTATATTCACAAGTGGCAGCCATGGCCATTTTTAATACAATTGGGGTTCTGACCTGGACTGAGACCTAAGAGTACTTGCTAAGGACAATATGGGCAACCATACTGGAGGCTGATGACTAGAAAAATGTGATATTCCCCTTTTTACTCTTATACATCACAACCTCTTGGTGAACAGTGTGTGGCCATCATTCACAACCACCCACCTTTTGACCAGCAGGAATTCCATCCCATTCTTCACCCTGACAAAGCCTGGATTCTCTGCCCATCTCCCACTAATTTTGTTTTTGTTTATTTTTAAATTAATATTTTTATCTTACTCCTTTCTTCTTCTTCCTCTTCTTCTTTTTTTTCCCCTCTTCCCTTTTCCTGGTTCATTTTTTTTCTCTCCTTTTGTTCTTCCCATCTCTTGTTTTTCCTTTTGAGTGTTCCCATGTTTTCTACACTCTTCTTTTACTCTTTCTCTTTGCTTTCTTTCCTCATTCCCTAGATATTGTGGCTTTTTTCTCATTTTTCCATTATCTTGTTTTTGTTTTTGTTTTTTGGCCTTTTTGAATATATGTTGCATTTTTTCTCCTCATTTATTGCATTTCTTTCTTTCTTTTTTTGTGATTGTTTCTGCTTGTTTATGTGGTTTGAGTTTTTTGCTCTCTTGTTTTAGCTTTTTTTCTCTTTTTTCTTTTCTTTTTTTTTTTTTTACTTTTTATTTTTTTTAATTTTTTTTTTTTTGCTCTCTTGTTTTAATTATTTTTGGTGTTATTATTATTATTACTATTATTATTTGTCTAACTGAGTGGAAGACCATAAAATTTCCAACATAATCCAACAATACCTGCACCTTCTGCAGCCACACTGAATGAGTGAGGGCCACCACTTGCTTTTGTACCCACTGACCAACAATAGACGGTGGGCAATACCAGTTCAACTCACCATCAACTACAGTTTATGAATAGTGAACAGAAATCTGTGCACACAACACCATTCTCTATTGCACCTACCATAAGACATGTGGTGAGTGTGGCTATCTGCCAACAACTAGAAAAGAGAGGAGCAGAGTAACCTGCTCTTACAGATATATCAAACAAAATTAAGGATGAAAAAAAATCTTGTGCTGATCACACCAATATACAAATACAAATTAAACATAAATATAACATCACCACAGTGTCTCATAGAAGAGAGACCATCATCACCCACACAAAGAAGCAAGATAAAGTACTAGAAAAAAGGGACCATGATACAAATCCAGAAAACATCTCTGAGGAAGAAACAGCACTGGAACGTCCTAATATGAAATTCAAAAGAGTTATATATGAGCACCTCCAATGAACTGAGAAACAGATCTAGAAAAACACTGACAAGATCAATTGACAAAATGTCAATGACAAGATCATTGACAAAATTAAGAAAAGAGACAAAACTCTAGAAAAATTTAGGAAAACAATATAAGAACAAATTGACAGAATATATAAAAAATTAGAAATGAGGAAAAAAATAGCAAATGGAAATCCAGATTAGTACTAAGTTTTCAGAACTAGAAAATCCATTGAATGAACAAAGGAGCAGAATCATATCAATGGAAGATACAATTAATGACATTGAAGACAAATATCTCAATAGTAGCTTGGTAAGGGAAAAATCAGAAATAAGATCAAAACTAAATGTAGAAAGCCAAAGATTCATGGGGGGATACCATCATGTGAAATAGCCTATTTTTAATCAGAATTCAAAACAGGAATAGACAAATAAAGTTAAAAATTATTGAAGATTTATTGTAAGAGAATTTGCCTAATATGATGAAAGATGAGAATACATCCAATCAAGAAGTTAAACAAACGCTGAGTAGGATAAACCTTAAAAGAAAATCACCAAGACATATCATCATCTAACTCATCAAAACAGAAGACAAAGAAAGAATCACAAAAGAAGAAAGGGAAAAATGAAAAGTGTGCATAAAGGGTAACTAATAAGACTAAACTCTGATTTCTCAGTAGAAACCATGCAGGTATGAAGGCAATGGGATGATATATATAAAACCCTGAAAGAAAAAAAAAAATTTCCAATCAAGAATTATATACCAGACAAAACTGTTCCCCAAATATGAAGATGAAATTAGGAGATTTCCAGATAAGCAGAAATTAAGGGAGTTTGTTAAAACCAGTTCAATCTTACAGGACATGCTAAAGGGAGTCCTTTGGACAGAGAACCAACAACAGTAAAAAACAACTGATTATTAACACACATGATAACATACTCAAGAAACCAAACAAGTTATAGAAGTATCCAAAGTAAAATAAGCTTACAAGACTGTAAACAGAGAGGTTCTGGCAAGATGGCGGACTAGGCAGAAAGACTGCACAGACCATCTTCAACAAAGAAGAGGGAAACCAATTAACACAGACCCAGAAGATAATCCTGGACCCCTGAGCCTTGAAGGGAAAGATATAGAAGTGGACTAAACCCCAATTAGCAGAAGAATTTGAGTGAAAATACCAAAAAAAGAGACAGACAGATCTGCTGTCTGGCAGCAATCCTGATGGCACAGACCGTTTGGATATTGCCAAATGGTGGTAGGACCTAAGAATTAACCTAAAAATCAGCCCTACTAGCCAGGAACTGCATGGAGTATTGTGCACGGTGGCTGGGGAATAAACAGAGAAGGTGAAGAGAAAGGCTGGCTGAGCTGTGGACTTTTGCCTGTCTGGAGGACACCGCCATTTTGAAGGTTTAAAAGTGGCTTGATTATTTTGAATATTTAGAGACAGCACTTTCACAGATTCCTAGGGCTTAAGAACACTTTCTGCTTTCCAGCAACCCCAAGGACACTCCAGACCTGCAAGACTGAAAAGGTACAATATTCCTCTTGTTGCTCTCATACCACACACCGGGTTGGTGAATGGAGGTGTGGCCATCCCCCACTCCCACCTACCTTCTGGGTCCACAGGAACTCCATCACAGTCTGTGTGCTGAGACGGAGCCTGTGTGCCCTACCCTATCTTCCACCAATTCTTTTTTTTTTCCTCTATTTTTATTTTTATTTTTATTTTTTGCTTTCTTTTTCTCTGGGGCTTAGTTTGTTTGTATTTACCTGTTTTAAAACAACTATTATTAATAATAATTTTGTCCTTTTTATTATCATTCTTAA
>NW_006921812.1:4046446-4056668 GCF_000298275.1 Orycteropus afer afer | reverse complement strand
CTCAAACTAGTCCAAAACATAGAAAAGGATGGAATCCTCCCTAACTCATTTTATGAAGCAAGCATAACCTTGATACCAAAACCAGGCAAAGACATCACCCTAAAGGAAAACTACAGACCAATATCCCTTGTGAATATAGTGTAAAAATCTTCAACAAAATCCTAGCCAATAGACTCCAACAACATATCAAGGAAATCATTCATCATGACCAAGTAGGGTTCATATCAGGTATGCAGGGATGGCTCAATATTAGAAAAACAATCAATGTCATCCACCACATAAATAAAACAAAGGAGAAGAACCACATGATCATAGCAATTGATGTAGAAAAGGCATTTGATAAAATCCAACACCCATTCCTGATCAAAACTCTCAGGAAAAAAAAAAAAAAAGGAATACAAGGCATATTCCTCAACATAATAAAGGGCATTTATGCAAAACCAACCGCCAACATTATTCTCAATGGGAAGAGACTGAAACCATTCCCCTTGCAAACAGGAATGAGACAAGAATACCCCCTAGCTCCACTTCTATTTCTCATTGTATTGGAATTCCTACCCAGGTCAATAGGGCAGGAGAAGGAAATCAAAGACATCCAAATTGGGAAGGAAGAAAGAAAACTATCCCTATTTGCAGATGATATAATTCCACAAATAGAAAACCCAAGAAACTCAGCAAGAAAACTACTAGAATGTATTGAAAGCTACAGCATACTGGTAGGCTACAAGTTCAACATACAAAAATAAGTTAGATTCCTCTACAGTAGCAAAGAGTTCCCTGAAAAGCAAATTAGGAAATCAATACCATTTACACGAGCTAATAAAAGGATAAAATACTTGGGAATAAATCTTTTAACAGGAACATAAAATACTGTTGTTGTTGTTTTTGTTGTTGTTGTTTGTTGTTGTTGTGTGCCGTCGAGTCGGCCCCGACTCATAGCGACCCCTCCTTGGGTTTCCGAGGCAGTATCACTACAGGAGTAGGATTGCCCAACCTTCCTTCTGAGGAGTGGCTGGTGGGTTTGAACCACCAGCCTTCTGGTTAGCAGTCAAGTGCTTCAGCCACTATGCTACCAGAGCTCCTTATACAAAGAAAACTACAAAACACTACTTCAAGAACTATAAGAGATCTAAACAATTGGAAAAACATATCATGCTCATGGATAGGAAGATTGAACATCGTGAAAATTTCAGTGCTACCCAAAGCAATATTTACATTCAATGTGATCACAATCCAGAATTCATCAACATTCTTTAAAGATATGGAAAAACAAATCAGTAACTTTATATGGAAAGGAAAGAGATCTCGGATAAGCAAAGCACAAGCAAAGAAGAACAAAGTAGGAGTTTTCACACTCCCAGGTCTCAAAACCTACTATACAGCCAGTTTTCAAAATAGCCTGATATTGGTAAAATGACAGACACATAAATGAGTCAAACACAATTGAAAATTCAGAAATAGGTCCATCAACTTATGGTCAGCTGATTTTTGACAAAGGGCCTAAATCTACTAACTGGGGAAGTGATAATTTATTTCACAAATGGTGCTTGAAAATCTGGATATCCATTAGCATAAAAATGAAACAAGATCCATACCCCACACCATACACAAAAACTAACTCCAAATGGATAAAAACCTTAAATGTGAAACTTAAAACAATAAAGTTCATCAAAGAAAAAATAGGGACAAACTGAGGGGACTAATTTTTGACAAAAAATAGACTATCAAGCATGATCCAAGATGCACAAACAGCAAAAGATAAACTAGACAATTGAGACCTACTAAGAAAAAAATTTCTTACGTCCATCAAAAACTTCTCCAAAAAAACAAAAAGAGGACCTACAGAATGAGTAAAGATAATCATAATGACATATCAGACCAAGGACTTATCTCTAAAATTTATAGAAAACCCAAATACTTCAACATCAAAAAGACAAACAATCTAATTAAAAAAATAGGCAGAAGATATGAACAGACACTTCACCAAAGAACAAAAAGGCAGTCAAAAAGCACATGAAGAAATGTTCACGATCATTAGCCATTAGAGAGATGTAATCAAAACAACCTTGACATACCATCTCACCCCAGAATAAATAGCTAATTTCAACGAGACAGAAAATAAAAAATGCTGGTATGGATGTGGGGAGATTGGGACTCTCATACACTGCTGGTGGGACAATGATATAATCATTATGGAAATCGGTATGGTGATTCCTTAAAAATTTGGAAATAGAAATACCATTTGGCCCAGCAATTCCAATACTAGATATATATCCTGAAGAAGTTGAGAAAGGACACAAATAGATATATGCACACACATGTTCATCGCAGTACTATTCACAATAGCAAAGAGATGTAAACAACCCAAGTGCCCATCAGCTAAGGAATGCATAAACAAACTGTGGTACATACACACAATAGAATACTATGCAACCCTAAAGAAAAATGTAGAGTCTGCAAAACATCATATAACATGTATGAACTTGGAGGTCATTATGCTGAGTGAAATAACTCAATCACAGGACAAATATTGTATTAGTTCATTATTGTAAAAAGTCATTGTGTTACACTGGGTTCTCCCGAGAAACAAAAACAGTAAAGATTTTATATATATATATATAGAGAGAGAGAGAGAGAGAGAGAGAGATTTATCTTTATCTTAGGAAAATGGCTCACACATTTATAGAAGCTGGCAAGTCCAAAGTTCCTAGATCAAATATCAAGTTGGAGGCTTTTTCACATCAGGATGGAGGCTTTTCCCGACTCTTGCAGCCACAGGGGCTGAGGAGCTGAGAGCTGACAGGCAGTACACCGGCTTTTGATTTCAACGAATGATGAATCCAAGATCTCCAGGCCGAATTGTGTATTGTTCACTCACAGACAGTTGTAGGTAGTACAACAGAAGCCTGATTCACAGAAGAATGTCTCCTCTCCCAGGATGTCCACAGATATACTGGAAGCAGGCCACACCCCTAGGAAAATTCCCTTTCAACAGATTAACTGCTCAAAACATAGTCATCTGATCCCATCATGGGACCAACCACATCACAACAGCTCAAAGCACACAGAATTGTGGTCCAGCCAAATTGACACATAGCTCCAACTATCACAGTCATAGAAAGGTTTATAAATGGAATGAAACTTTCTTTGTTGGTTAACAGGGATGGAAGGAAGGGAAAGAAGAGTTTCTAGACATGTTGGAAAGGAAAGAAAAAGATTATATATAATATATATAAAGATTATATATATATATATATCCCAAAGATTATTAGTGGTTACAAAGGGTAGAAGGGAAGGGAAAAGGGGAATCTTTTGTTGTGGGGCATTGAGTTTATGCTAATGGTGGTGGAATATTTTGAAAAAGAATAGCAATAAATATGGCACAACATGAAAAATGTTATCAATGTCCCTGAGCTGTAAATATGGAAGTTGTTATGTTGGCAAATGTCTTGTTGTATATATTTTTACCACAATAAAAATAAAGAAAAAAGAATTAATTCTCTGCACTACGAAAAGTTTAAGCGTTGATCTTTCTCCCTGCTTTCCACGAAAGTGTCTATGGCCTTTTTTAAGAGAGAGCATTTATTGTGAAAAAGGAAATAATCAGACTTTTAAAGGATTATTATATACTGACTATTAACTGAGAAATATCTCATGAGACCCAAAACATCACTGTGACCAACCAGTTAGCATATGGGCAAACGGAGGTGAGGTTATTAATAGAGTCTTAGCTCAAATCCAGGAGTTCTGGTAGCATAGTGCCTAAGGCACTTGACTGCTAACCAGGAGGCTGGCGGTTCAAACCCATCAGCCACTCCTTGGAAGGAAGGTTGGACAATCTAGTCCCATAGTGATGTAACCTCGGAAACCCAAGGAGGGGTCACTCTGAGTCGGGTCCAACTCGACAGCACATAACAATAACAATAAAACTGCTCAGAACTATCTCACAGTGGGTGCAGTGGGTCCCAAAGCTTATCCTGTGGTGATTTCTTTGGTTTTAGAATGCATAATTGGAATAGACATAGTCAGCAAATGTCAGAGACTCAACATTTGATCCCAGACATATGGAGTAAGAGCTATTATTATAAGGAAAGCTAAGTGGAAGCCATTTGAACTGCTTTTCCCTAGAATAGTAAACCAAAAGCAATATAACATTCCTAGAGTGATTGAAGGAGCTCTGGTAGCATAGTGCCTAAGGCACTTGACTGCTAACCAGAAGGCTGGCGGTTCAAACCCACCAGCCACTCCTCGGAAGGAAGGTTGGGCAATTCTACTTCCGTAGTGATACTGCCTCGGAAACCCAAGGAGGGGTAGCTATGAGTCGGGGCCGACTCGACGGCAAATAACAACAACAACAACAACAGAGTGATTGAAGAAATTAGTCCAACCATCAGGGACTTGGATATGTGGGAGATGATACCCATCCATCCCATTCAACTCATCTTTTTGGCCTGTGTGAAAAACAGATGGATCTTGGAGAATGACCCTGTAAACTTAACCAGGTAGTAACTCTAATTGCAGCTGCTGTTTCATATGTGGTTTCATTGATTAAGCAAATTAATAAATCTGATACCTAGTTTCCAACTATGAATGTAGCCAATGCATTTTTCTCAATTCTGGCTTTGAAGAAACACCAGAATCAGTTTCCCTTCAACTAGCAAGGCCAGCAATACATGATAAGTCAGAAGTACATCAGCTCTTCAGCCTTGTGTCATAATTTAGTCCTTAGAGAACTTGATTGCCTTTCCCTTTCACAAGACATCACACTGGTCCATTACATTGATGATACTATTACAATGGGATCATGTAAGGAAGAAGTCTCAATGACTCTAGACTTATTGGTAAGATATTTGTGTATTAGTGGGTGGGAAATTAATCCAACAAAATTAGTCACCTTCCCCCTTAGTGAAATTTCTAGGGTGTGGGGCATGTTGAAATATTCCTTCTAAAAAGTAATTTGTTACATCTGACCCTCACTGCAACTGAAAAGAAGGCACACAGCTTGGTAGATCTCTTTAGATGTTGAAAGCAACAGATCTCTCATTTGAGTATGCTAATCTGGCCTATTTATCAAGTGACTCAAAAATCTTCTTGTTTTGTGCCAGGCCAAGAACAAGAGAAAACTCTAAACCTGGTTCATGCTGCTGTGCAAGCTACTCTGCTGCATGGGCCATATGACCTGGCTGATCCAATAGTTCTTGGATCATCTGTGGCAGACAGAGATGCTATTTGGAGTTTTGACAGGCCCTTAATGGTGAATCACAATACAGATTCTTAGAATTTTGGATCAAAACTCTGTCATTTTCTGCAGATTAGTTCTATTGCTTTGTGAAACAGCTGTTATCTTGTTATTGGGTCTTTCAGAGAATGCATACTTAAACAAGGACCATCTGGTATGAAACAACCCATCAGGAACTGGATATTGTCTGACCTACTGAGTCATAAAGTTGAACATGCATAGCATCATTCCATTATTAAGTGGAAGAGATATGTATGAGATCAGGCTCAAGCATGACGTAAAGGCACAAGTAAATTACATTGGGAAATGGCTCAAATGCTCATGGCCTCTATTCCTGTTACAATAGTTTCCTTTTCCCATTCTGCACCTATGGTCTCATGAGGTTCCCTATTATCAGTTGACTGAGAAAGAGAAATTTTATGCTTGGTTTTGAGCAATACACAAGCATTACTCAGAATAGCGAGCAACAACACTGCTGCTCTTTTCTGGGAACTTCCTGAAGGACAGTTTTTGTTATTAGGTGCCATTGAGTCCACTTCAACTCACAGCAACCTCATATCCAACAGAATGAAAAACTGCCCGATCCTGTGCCAGTCTCACAATCCTTGCTATACCTGAGCCCATCATTGCAGCCACTGTGTCAATCCATCTCGTTGAAAGCCTTCCCCTCAATGAGAAGGACAGTGGTGAAAAGAAATTCTCCCAATGAGCAGAACTTTGAGCAGTGCACTTTGTTGTTCATTTTGCTGGGAAGGAGAGATGGATAGATGTGTGACTGGACACTAATTCATGGACTAAGGTAAATGGTTTAGTTGGATGGTCAGGGACATTAAAGGAACATTTTTGGAAAGTGATGATAAAGAGGTATGAGAAAGAGACATGGATATATCTTTTAGCAGTCCATGGTACTTTCAGTATTCTTCGCCAGGACCACAACTCAAAACATCAACTCTTCGCCCGTCTTTCTTATTCATTGTCCAGCCCTTACATGCATATGAGGCGATTGAAAGTATCATGGCTTTGGTCAGGCACACCTTAGCCCTCGTGGAGACATCTTTGGTCCTCAGCACTTGAAGGAAGTCCTTTGCAGCTGACTTGCCCAGTGCTATATGTCGTCTAATGTCCTGACTGATGCTTCCACTGGTGTCATTGTAGAACCAAGCAACGTGAATTATTTGACAACCTCAGTCTTTTATCTATTTATCATGATGCTGCTTATAGGTCCAGTTGTGAGGCTTTTTGTTTTCTTTGTATTGAAATGTAATCCATACTGCAGACTGTATTCTTCAGTCTTCATCAGTAAGTGCCTCAAGTCATCCTTACTTTCAGCAAGCAAAGTTGTGTCATCAGTGCATCGCAGGTTGTTAATGATTCTTCCTCCAATCTTGATGCCACATTTTCCTTCATATAGTCCAGCTTCTCAGATTATTTGCTCAGCATATAGATTGAATAAATATGAGGAAAGGTTAGATTCCTGACACACTCCCTTCTTGATTTTAAACCATGTAGTGTTCCCTTGTTCACTTTGAATGACAGCCACCTGGTCAATATACAGATTCCTCATGAGTACAATTAAGTGTTTGTGAATTCCCATTCTTCTCAAAACTATCCAAAATCTGTTATGGTCTACACAACCAAATGCCTGTGTATAGTCAATAAAACACAAGTAAACATCTTTCTGGTATCTTTCTTTGTGCCAAGATCCATCTGACAGCAGCTATGATATCCCTTGTTCCATGTCCTCTTCTGAATCCAGTTTGCACCTCTGGAAGTCCTCTGTCAATATACTGCTGCAACCATTTTTGAATTATCTTCAGTAAGAACTTACTTGTGTGAAGTATTAATGATATTATTTGATAATGCCCACATTCCGTGTGATCACCTTTCTTTGGAATGGGTACAAATATGGATCACTTCCAGTCAGTTGGCCAAGTAGCTGTCTTCCAAATTTCTTGCCATTGCTGAGTGAGTACCTCCAGTGAGGCATCCATTTGTTGACATATCTCAGTGGGTATTCTGTCAATTCTGGAGTCTTGCTCTTCACCAATTCCTTCAGTGCAGCTTTGACCATTCTTCTAGATCATATGCCACCTTCTGAAATGGATGAAGATCAATGAGTTCTTTTTGGTACAGTTACTCTGTGTATTCCTGCCATCTTCTTTTGACGTTTCCTGAGTCATTCAATATCTTGCCCATAGAAGCTTTCGATATTGCAACATGAGGCTTAAAGTTTTCCTCAGTTCTTGCAGCTTGAGAAATGCTGAACGTGTTATTCCCTTTTGGTTTTCTAACTCCAAGTCTTTGTACATTTCATTAGACTAATTGGCTTTGTCTGCTTGAGCAGCTCTTTGAAATCTTCTGCTCAGCTCTTTTATCCTGTCATTTCTTCCATTTGCTTTAGCTACTCTCCGCTCAAGGGCAAGTTTCAGAGTCTCTTCTGTCATCCATTTTGGTCTTCTTTTCTCATCTTTTTAGTGACCTCTTGCTTTCTTCATGGATGATGTTCTTGATGTCATTCCACAGTTCTTCTGGTTTTCAGTGATTGGTGTTCAATGCATCAAATCTATTCTTCAGATGGTCTCTAAATTCAGGAAAAATATATTCAAGATCATATTTTGGCTCTCATGCACTTGTTTTAATTGTCTTTAACTTCAAGTTGACTTGCATATGAGCAGTTGTGGTCTGTTCCATAATCAGCTCCTGGCCTGGTTTGGCTGAAGATACTGAGCTTTTCCATCACCTCTTGCCACAGATGTAGTCAATCTGATTCCTGTGTGTTCCATCTGGTGAAGTCCACGTGTACAGCCACATTTCTCTTAATGAAAAAGATATTTGCAATGAATAAGTCGGTCTTGCAAAATTCTGCCATGCTATTTCCAGCATTTTCCTGTCATCAAGGCCATATTTTCCAACTACCAGTGATTATTCTTTGTTTCCAACTTTGCATTCCTATCACCAGTGATAATTAATACATCCTGATTTCATGTTTGGTCAATTTAAGACTGCAGAAGTTGATAAAAATCTTCAATTGCATCATCTTTGGCTTTGGTGGTTGATGCATAAAGTTGAATAATAATCATATTAACTGGTCTTTCTTATAGGCATATAGATATTATCCTATCACTGACAGCATTGTACTTCAGGACAGATCTTGAAACATCCTTTGTGATGATGAATGTCACACCATTCCTCTTCAAATTCTCATTCCCAGCATAGTAGATCATATGGTTGTCTGATTCAAAATGACCAAAACTGGTCCATTTGAGTTCACTAATGCCTAAGATATCAATCTTTATGCATTCCATTTCATTTTTGACAACTTCCAATTTTTCCTAGATTCATACTTTGTACATTCCATGTTCCAATGATTAATGGATGTTTACAGCTGTTTCTCCTCAATTTGAATAGTGCCATGTCAGCAAATGTAGGTCTCTAAAGCATTACATTATCCATATCAGTAAGGCTGGTTAACTGAAGATGATGCAGCTCTTTCCTAGTCATATTTTGAGGGCCTTCTAACCTAAGTGACTCATCTTCCTCCTCTGTACTGGACAATGTTTCCGAGCTATTCATAAAATTGCACAGTAATGTATCAGACAGTGTTTCTCTGCTATTCATAAGGTTTTACCTGACCAATTCTTTGAGAAGTAGATGTACTCTTCCTTTTTCCTAGTCTGTCTCAGTCTTGCAAGCTGTGCTGAAACTTGTGCACCATGTGCACCCTGTTGGGTTTGAAACACCGGTGGCACAGACTCACAGTAATATGTCACCACAGTTGGACAAAATGACAGACAAGTTTGTCTCTCTTAGCTGTTCGAAATCTCTCCAACCTCCCCTTACCTGCATCCCTGCTGCTGCCTCCAGCTGCTCTGTCCCAGCCTCCCTGGCCTTTTGCTCTACGTTCCCCTGCTTTCCCACCTTGCTGCTTTGTGGTGTTTCCTGGGTTCCCTTCCCTCACCTGGATCCCTGCAGCTGACTCTCTTCAATTTCTGGTAGGGTTGGGAAATTGTTCTCCATCCTGCTGTATATACTCTAAACCTGCATCCAACATATAATACTATTTCTCCCATAGCCAGGACTCATAGGTCTAGGAATCAGTGGATGAAATGAGAGTTACACTCCTCACTGATAGCCCTGTTGACCAACTGGTAAAAGTTTTGCTTCCTCTCCTCATAACCCTATGTTCTGAAGGTTTAGAAGTCTTAATTCCAAAAAGTAAAAATGCTCCCTAAAGGAGACACAACACTGATTCAATTGAACTGCAAGTTAAAATGTCACCTGGCATTGGGCTTATCATGCCTCTAGATCAATAGGCAAAGGGAGTTATACTATTGGCTGATGTAATGGATCCTGATTAACAAGAGGAAAAACAGATTGCCATTACATAATGAAGGTGAAGACGAGTATGTCTGGAATACAGGAAATCCCTTAGAAAGACTCTGACTGTTATCATACTTCATGATTAAAATAAATGGAAAACTATAGCAACCCAATTCCTACATAACTGCTAATCACCCAGACCCTTCAGAAACAAAGGCTTGGGTCACACCACCAGGTAAAGGAGCACACCCAACTGAGGTGCTTCTTGAGGACAAAGGGAATATGGAATGAGTGGTGGATGAAGGTAGTTCTAAATAACAGCTATGACAACATGAATACTTGCAGAAAAGTAGACTGTATGGTTTTTGTATTTCTTCCTTGTTTTGTTATAAGTGTGTTTTTGTATATATGTATATATGTGTGTGTGTGTGTATAACTTACTGCTATCAAGTTGATTCCAACTCTTAGTGACACTGTATGTTGGAGTAGAATTGCCCCCATAGAGTACTGAAGGCTGTAAATCTTCACAGAAGCAGACTGTAGACTGCCTTATCTTCCTCCCATGGAGTGGCTGGTGGGTTCCAACTGCTGACCTTTTGGTTAGCAGCCAAATGACTAAACCACAGTTTCACCAGAAGTCCTATACACACACACACACACACA